>NC_068331.1:21608971-21915621 GCF_000147395.1 Oryza glaberrima | reverse complement strand
TGCCGATGACATATTATTTATCTTTGAGCCGATGTCATATGTAAATCGATCGGCAATCATGAACAAGTAAAGAGGAACTAAATCTACTCGATCGGCTGTAGATATTAATAATATATAATCTTTATGTCGATATATACTTAGATCAAGTGATTGGGATAGATCGGTCACCATGCCGAGACAGTATAAATCACTTAGACCGAAATATATATTAATAGCAAGACTATATATGCTCATAGCATAGCCGATCAGATAGATCTAGCGTGTATCGACTAATACTCCGATACTACTCTATATTAAGATATTAAAGCAAATAGAATATACCAAACAGAAGCCTAATATACCTAAACGCAACAAGATCTTAACATAAAGGGCAGATTTAACATGTCAATCAAGCATATAGGATAAAAGATGGTTAAATCAGATAAGATCGGCTGAAACTCCGATACTACCCTAATCAGCAACCAGTAGGCAGGCTAGAGATTGAAATTCTAAGCACGACTTAATAGATCAAACTTAACTGATACAGCATTATGTATGAAAAGAAGAACAATATCTAGACAATCAAGCCGCTGGATGTTCCATAGCGTGGTGAATATCTTATATAATCTAAGCCAACGTCATTATTTAACCTAATCGGCTGCCTTCTGGTAACAGATGTTAGCCGATTGCAGGTTAGATGACGATATTGTCAAAGATTATGCAAGATATATGATAACTCGACGAATTACATAAATAAGACTAGAGTATCATAAAGATAGAAGCACTAATCTCGAGAACGCAAACCACCATAACAAGTTTTACCTCTTGTTGAAGATCAAAACTGATGCAGCTCAACCCGAAAGTAAGAACTCGTCGAAATAAAACTAAAGCAAAAAGGGTGACGATGCGCCGAAATTGTGTTGAACGTGTTTGTTAATCATTACATAGGGCTCGGGGTCTATTTATACCCGAGAATTACAAGATATGTCCATATTGGACACGACTCTTATCTCTAACAAACTCTAAGATACCATAAGTCTTTGTGGCAGACTTTTACCACATTTATCTCTAAGGAATTTACATAAAATATCCTAATTAATAGATACAATTGCCTTCCCAGGACTCTATCCATGCATGGCAATCATCTTGAAGCACATCAACTCGAACCCGATGTCGTACATGAGTCGTATTGTCGGAATCGGATGTATCACTTAACCAGTCTAACTCAGACTTAGCCGATCCCAGTCGTAGCCGATCCAGACTCCAGCCGACTCTTGCTTTATTTTGCAACAATCCTCATCTTCGATTCCGCTTCAATCCCATCTTCATCTCCGATGCTGATATTACCAAATTTGGTCGTTAACACATGCCCCCCAAGTCCAGGATATTTGGTAATGTTCCGGATTTGCCGAATACCGACTCCGAGTAAGTTTCGCACTTTTACCGTTTTCCGACCGTTATTCCAGCGCTTTAAATACTAACCGTTATCCCCGAGAAATCTCACACCGTGACTTCCGTTTTCACCGCTTAAGCGAAACTTTACCCTCTCTCTCTCCGGCAATTCCTCCGACGCGCAAGGCGATTTCCAGGCGACTTCCTCCCCGACGAGACTTCCGCCTGCAACGATGTCGTCTTCCGCCGGCCCATCTGATGCGCCATCAGCCGAGTACGCTGAGGTAAGTTTCCACCGGCTAAATCCCCTCTTTCTTCATCAGATCGGTTTTCTCTTGACTCTTATTGCTTTCTTCTTCTCGGTTATTTTGAACTTGTAGCATCTCTCCAATCTAGTCTCAATTCCAAGCTTGTCGCACGAAAACTACTACTTTCTCGGCCCAGTCAGTAACCCTGATCCCACTGAGTTCATTATTGGTGAAACCAACCCAGATCTAGGTCACTGGAAGAATACCTTTAAGTCTTGGCCTTCTCTAGAAAAAACCTCGCCTGAGAAAAGTTGGACTACATGGTTCAAGCGCGTGTCGGCTAGTAAAAGGGTTCACTGGGATGAAATTGGAATCGGCCAAGCACTTGACCTAACTATTGCAAACTCAGCCAAGGATGAACCTCTAATGGCAGCTGCTTCTTATTTTTGGTCCAACGCCATCAATGCCTTCATATTCAACCAAGGGCCGATGACTCCAACTCTCATAGATATTATTATGATCACGAGTCTGGATGTCACTTCATCAGCTAACCCCATGAGTCTGAACACAAAAAACCAATATGACTTCAAGACCAAGAGCATAGGAGGTTGGTCAGGCTATGTAGCAGCATACATGGGTCAGGGTTCTGTCACCCCTCGAGAACATGTGGCCTTTTTGCTAATGTGGTTAGAGAAATTTCTCTTTTGTGGATCAAGCTGTGGTCCTACAACCAACTGGCAGTTTGTAGCCGAAGCCTTGGAAGCAAAGAGACAATTTCCTTTAGGCAAAATACTCCTCGGCTATTTGTACCAAATGCTAAATAATGCATCGGCTAAGTTAGCTGTCGGCTCAGTAGTCAGAGCAGGTGGACCATGGTGGCTACTGCAGTCCTGGCTGAATTCGGTAGCCATGAAATTTGTCAATCGGCCATCTGTGACAGAAGCCGAATTCCCAAGGCTAGAGCCGATTATAGACAATGATGAAGAACGCACCCATCGGAGATGCACATCCTATGGAGAATATGCCTCCACACCAACCGATGCAGGAGCAAAGCTATCGGCCGAACTGCTCAAAGACTGGTTTTGCAGCTTTTATGAAGGATTCCAAAAAGAAGCTCGAATCTGGTTCCTTTATGAAGATTCATCACTTTTAAAAAATCCATTGGACTTTAGATTCGAATTCATTAACCATGATAGATACCAGAAACCCAGGGAAATTTTCTCAGCTGCAATTAGCCCATGTATCCTTCCTTTCGGCATTCACCAAGGGAGAAACATCCAGGTTTCCTATGAATTTTACCATCCGATAAGCTCTGCCAAGCAATTTGGAATGGGCCAACTTCCAATCGGCTTATTTTTTGCCGATAAGATCCAATGTCGAGGGGAAATTTCATCAACCTTGATGATGGATCGACTACTTAATCTCCAAGGACCCCCTCTAGGCAGTATTGATAATATAGAGCTGGCATCTTTCAGGAGTAAAACATTCGATAGATGGTGGGGCGAATGGAAACTGCATCTATTTCATCAACCAGCTTCGATGTATATGACAGACCTTTTTCCAGATGTTATCCCTCAAGTATATCCTAACTCACTTGATTTCACTTAAATAATCACTTAGCCGATTAACCTTAACTAGTTTTCCTTTTAACTTGCAGACAACAGAATCTTCTCCTCCTCATCAAAGTAACAGTGGCAGAGACATCACCTATGCCCCAGGCTTAATTCCTAATGGAGGTGGTCTATCTCCTCCGGTTATTGGCTATGATGCCCCCAAAACTTCAGCTCTTCTTCAAGGGCTTATCAGAGAACCAGCCGATACCGTCAAGAAAAAGAAAACCAGATCATCGGCTGTAGATACTTCAGCCCCGGCTTCAAAGAAGAAGATCAAAACAAAGAAAGCTAAACCAGCTGATGATCTACCTGCCCTAGATCCATCCATTGAACAAGCTCTGGATGAAGAAGAAACCGAAGAAGATGTTGATCAAGCCGTAGCCGAAGTGAGCGATATCGAAAGAACACCATCGGCTTCGCCTAATAAGGCCCCTCCAACTCCTTCTGCTCCGACTCATTTTTCAAGAGTAAGTAGCTTTTTCTGATCACTTTTGTAATCATTTCACTTTATAGCCGATTACTCACATACTTGGTAACTGCAGAAAAAGAGGATTGCTGTGAAGAAGAAATCGGCTGCAATGACATCTAAACCAACTCCACCGGTAAAATAGTTTTAATTCTTTCATCAGTTAATCTCATCCGATTCTGTATAACACTTGTCTATTTTCAGCCTCCTTCCCCTCCTTCTCCTCCTATTCAACAATCATCAAGTGATCGGACCCCATCAGTTGCAGAGAGTCATCATATAGAAGAAGAAGTTCAACCAACTGCTCCTGCTATCCCAGTAAATTTCTTATAACTAACATATGCAGATCGGCTATGCCTATTTGATCTCTAACTCTCTTTAAATCATTACTGCAGGTCTTAGCCAATCTTCTCTCTTTTGATATCAGAGATTATCTTGATGAAGAGACAGAGGTTGACACTACTAGCAAAGCTCTAGCTCCTTTGTCTGATGACGTGAAGAAAACTCTTGAAGATATTTCTCATCGGCTAGAGACATCGTCACTAGACAGCCTAGTAGTCGACTGTGGATCAATTAGGACTCGGCTTCATGAGGTCCAAGCTCAAATCCCAGATGAGTTAGCCGATATCCTTACTCCAGCTGTTTATCTTGAGCAACATCAATTTAAGCTGGAAAAGGCCAAGCTAAGATTAGCCGAGCGTCGAGAGCGCAAAGACATTGAAGCAACAATCCAGGCCAATCGGCAACTTGTTCATGAAGAAAAAGCCAAGCTCGATCAATTATCTGAAGGCCCGATCAAATCCAATATTGATCGGCTTGAAGCTCGCAAGACTGAACTCTTAGCACAACTTCAAGAATGCAATGCCGAACTGGATCTAGAGCACAAGAAGTTAGCCGATCTCCCACAATCTATCAAAGAACAAAAAGCAAGGTTAAAATCGGCTATCAAGAATGTTGCTGATATGACCAAGTCTTTGAAGGTTATTCTTGGAACCGATGCTCAAGATGCCCAAGCCATAGAAGAAGTAGAACAGATTAGGCAGAGAGCTATATCGGCTATCCAGTGATACTTATCTCAATAAACTTTGTGTAATAGGACTTGGAATTTTGTAATCGGCTAAGACATTCCAATTATGACGTGTAAGCTTTGCTCAAAAATTTTGCTCTGTATTGTGATATATATATATATATATATATGCCCCCCTAGTTTTACAATGTCAAGAGCATTGATAAAAATATGAAACAACTAAGGGCGATATAACAATATCGGCCATTGTACATTGGCAAACCACAACCGATTACAATAAAACAAAAAACTAAGGGCGACATAACAATGTCGGCCATCTCAAGGCGATTCAAATATATCGGCTATTATGTACCGACAACACTAGCCGATCATGCGTTAACCCAAATACTTGGGTAATATTTCTTCAGATACTTGCCATTAAGCGCTCGCCCATAAACTTCTCCATCGAGTCCTTGCAACATGTATGCTCCTTTAGACACAACTTTATGGATTTGGAACGGCCCTTCCCAATTTGGTGACCACTTGCCGAATTTGCTATCCCGAGTTCCAATCGGCAAAATCAATTTCCACACAAGCTCACCTTCCGAAAAAGTCTTAGGCACTACTTTCTTATTATAATGCCGAGCAACACGTTCCTTATCCCTAGTAACTTTTGTAAGTGCTCGCAATCGCGACTGAACCAAGTCCTCTCGTTCATCAGCTATAAGATTATAGTACTCATCGGCTGTCAAATCATTTTGCAACTCTGTTCTTCTTGAGCCGATTCGAACTTCCTATGGTAAAACAGCTTCATGTCCATAAACAAGCTTATAAGGAGGAACTTGGATTGATCCATGACAAGCCATCCGATAAGACCACAATGCTTCGGCTAAACGAGTATGCCATTGCCGAGGATAATCAGAAATTTTCCTTTTAATCAACTTGATCAAACGTTTGTTAGATGCCTCGGCTTGCCCATTAGCTTGTGCATAATACGGTGAAGAATTCAACAATTTTATACCCATACTATCAGCAAACTGAACAAACTCATTAGACACAAAGATTGAACCTTGATCAGTTGTAATAGTCTGAGGAATACCAAATCGGTAGATTATATGTTCTTGGACAAACTGTATTGCATCCCCAGAATCAGCCTTCTTCAAAGGAATCGCCTCTACCCATTTGGTAAAATAATCAGTCGCCACCAATATAAACTTATGTCCTTTACTCGATGGTGGATTAATCATGCCGATCATATCAATTCCCCATCCTCTGAACGGCCATGGTTTAATGATGGGATTCATAGCCGACACCGGTGCTCACTGAATTGCTCCAAATTTCTGACAATCTTGACACCCTTTGTAATATCTGAAACAATCTTCTAACATCGTCGGCCAAAAATACCCCGCACGCCGAAGTAACCACTTCATCTTATGAGCCGATTGATGAGTACCACAAATTCCTTTGTAAACTTCGCCGATTGCAACTTTAGCCTGATCAGCACTCAAACACTTAAGCAATACTCCATCAATCGTTCAATAATAAAGCTCATCATCCAATAAAGCTTATTTCAACGCTTTATATCTTAACTTCCTAGAAGCCGACTGAGATGGATTCTGTAAATATTGATGCACATCATATCTCCAATCATCGGCCGTCATGGCAGCAACTTCAACCTGAACATCCTTGATCATCGGCTTATATCTCGATGCCCCTTGAGTTAAATCATTGGCCTCAATATTCTGTTCTCGAGATACATGCTTCAAAGTTACTAGCCGAAACTCCTTCATCAGTTCTTGGCACTTCTCATTATAAACTATCAATGTATCATTCTTGCACTCATATTCCCCTGCCATTTGACTGATTACTAACAAAGAATCTCCCATGATTTCAATAGCATCGGTTTCAATCTCCTTGAGTAATTGCAACCCTTTAAGAACTGCCTCATACTCAGCTTGATTATTAGTCGCATAAGGTTTAATAGTATAAGCAAACTCAAAGCATGCCCCCCGAGGCGAAATTATAACTAAGCCGATACCACAACCATGAGTACAAACTGATCCATCAAAAAATAAAGTCCATGGCACAATCTCAACCGAGCCGATTGAATCATCACGATAATCAACTATGAAATCGGCTATAGCTTGCCCTTTGATCGCCTTCAGTGACTCATACCGAAGATCGAATTCAGTTAAGAAAATATCTATTTTCCAACCCTTCCTTTCAAAATTGGAGCCGACAACATGTACTTAACAACATCGGCTTTACATATGACAGTGCATTCATTGGAAAATAGATAATGCCTTAACCTTGTACATGAAAAATATAGGCATAAGCACAACTTTTCCACAGAAGAATATCTAGTCTCTGCATCCAAGAGCCTACGACTTAAATAAAACACAACTTTTTCTTTTCCTTCAAGCTCTTGAATCAAAACCGAGCCGATTGACTTCTCACCGGCTGACAAATATAACCGAAAAGGTACCCCTTTCTGTGGAGGAATTAAAACTGGAGGAGAACTCAAATATTCCTTAATATTATCCAAAGCTTTCTGCTGCTCTGCCCCCCAAGTGAACTGCTGATCGGCCTTCAATTGTAATAATGGCGTAAAAGGCTCTAATCTTTCAGACAAATTAGAAATAAACCTTCTAACGAAATTAATCTTGCCGATCATCTCCTGCAATTCTGTTTTATCCTCCGGAGGCTTAATCTTCTTGATCGCATTGATACTTCTTTGGGTAATCTCAATCCCCCTCTCATGAACAAGAAATCCCAAGAACTAACCAGCCGACACACCAAAAGCACATTTTGTCGGATTCATCTTCAAGCCATATTTCCTGGTTCTCTCAAAAACCTTCCTCAAATCGGCTATGTGGTCATCTATCTCTTTAGACTTAACAACCACATTATCAATGTAAACCTCAACCAACCAGCCGATCAAATCATGGTATATATAATTCATAGCTCTTTGATACGTTGCTCCAGCACTTTTCAAGCCGAAAGTCATCACAACCCACTCAAACAAGCCGATTGCACTAGGACACCTAAAAGCCGTCTTATGAATGTCTTCTTCGGCCATAAAAATTTGATTGTATCCAGCATTTCCATCCATAAAACTCAAAATCTTGTGCCCTGACGCAGCATCAACCAGCTGATCGGCCACCGGCATTGGATATTCATCCTTTGGGGTAGCTTTATTCAAATTTCTAAAATCAATGCACACCCTAACCTTACCATTTTTCTTGATAACAGGAACTATACTAGAAATCCACTCAGCATATCGACAAGGACGAATAAAACCAGCATCATATAAGCATTGAATCTCAGCCTTAACAGGTTCAAGCATATCGGCTTTGCATCTTCTCGGCGGTTGCTGATGTGGTCTAACCCGGGATTTGATAGGTAGCCGATGTTCAACAATCGATCGGCTGAGTCCTGGCATTTCATAATATTCCCAAGCAAAGCAATCTCTAAATTCTTTTAAGAGCTCTATCAACTTGGTCCTGAATTCTGCAGATAAATTCTTACTAATAAATGTCGGCCTCGGCCGATCGCCTGGACCTATATCAATTTCCTCCAGATCATCAGCCGACATAAAACCTTGACCTTGTTTGTCATCGAGATCATCTACTGTATCCTTGGTGTAGACGTTCGAACCCTCCACGACGCCCTCAAAATAATAACTTGGGTTCTCCATCTTCAATTGGCTGTATATCAGAATCGGATACTTTTAAAAAATCTCCATCCCAAACTTTTCCAGATAAACAATCAAGGCCATCCATCTCCCAAAGAGCTAAATCAGCACTAGCAACATTGACTGACCTGTCGGCTGGCACGATCTCTATCTTGTCGCCTTGCCATTGAATCAAGCATTGGTGCATGGTTGAAGGAATACAACAATTGGCATGAATCCAATTCCTTCCAAGCAACAAGCTATAAGAACCCTTCCCATCGATGACAAAGAATGTTGTAGGGATGGTTTTACTGCCGACTGTCAGCTCCACGTTCAGAACCCCTTTGGTTTCTGATGGATTGCCACCAAAATCTTTGAGCACCATGTTTGTTTTGATGAGGTCTTCGGCATTCCTACCCAATTTCCTGAATGTAGCATAAGGCATCAAGTTTAATGAAGCCCCACCATCGACCATCATCTTAGACATCGGCTTCCCATTGACATAGCCGTTTATATACAATGGTTTAATATGTCGATTCTTTGTCCCCTCGGGTTTCTCGAACACTGCCTATTCTGGTGATAGAACCAATTTGGCCGATTCCTCTTCCACCTCATCGACATTGGCTTGATCAATCCCGAATTCGGCTGGCAAAGTAAAGACCATGTTAATTGGTGCCGTTACAACACTCTTTCCTTTTGCCAACCTCTTTGCCTCATCGGCTGTAACATCATCGGCTACAGAAACCTGATTATTAACACGCCACTCCTGTCTTGGCTTTGCTTTCTTCAGCCGATGGTTAATTTCTTGTTCAACCTCCTGAAGACGCTCCCTGTTCCTCAATCTTTGAACCCTTCTCTTCTGATTCTTCGTGAAAATACCAGAAGGACACCATTGATTTGTCCTGACTACCTTATCCTCCTAGCCACGACCTTGATTCACTGGGCTCAATCTTTGATGAACAGACACTCTTTCCTACCTCAGCCGATTACTCCTATTATATGATCGGCTTGAGCTCTCAATGATATCACTGCACCCAGGGCAGATTTCGATAAATGGCAACCTCATCCCTTCATTCCAGCAGAATCTAAAGAACTCACAACCCCAATGAGGATCAAAACCGTCATCGTGTTCTTCATAATTCTTCTCCTGCTGCTTGTCATACTTCCTCTGATACTTGTTGATTATTTTAGCCGAATTCACCTAAAAACCCTTTGCACGGACCCTATCAGCTGATTGGCCAGCTGTATATACCATATTAACAGGAAAAGGATTAACATCAACCTTCATTGGTCTCTTCGAATCATCAAACTTGATTTTTCCTCCCTCAATAGCCATTTGGATTTGCTGCCTGAAGACCTTGCAATCGTTAGTCGTATGAGACCCAGAATTATGCCACTTACAATACCTCTTCTTGCCCAACTCTTCAGCCGATGGAATTGTATGTTGGCAGGAAGTTGAATCTGTTTTTCTCGAAGTAGCAAATCAAATATCTTATCAGCCTTATTTATGTCAAAGTCATACCTCTCCTCTTTTCCTGAGTTCTTCACCCATTGGCACGGTATAACCTTTTTGCTCCTAACCCACTCGGCTGCAGCTATTTCAGAATCATCTTCCTCATCATCCGATCCATACATGTAAGGATAAATATGATTAATCTTCCTAGAGTTCTTCCTAGCTTCCGCGAACCTTTGCTCATGCAAAGATACCTTCTGTGTAAGGTGCGACAAGCTTTCGAAATCTTCAGATGAGAACTTTTCCCTGATCGGAGCAATCATCCCTTGAAAAGCCAAATCAGCTAACTGGGCATCAGTCAAGCTCAAGCTATAACACTTATTCCTCATTTCCCTGAACCTTAGAATATACTCATGCATCGGCTCATCATGCTTTTGCTTGATCACCGTGAGATCAGACAGTTTCATCTCATGAATCCCACTATAGAAATAACTATGAAACTGCTTTTCTAAATCGGCCCAACTGTTAATCGACCCATGTGGCAGAGAAGAAAACCAAGTAAAAGCCGATCCAGCCAATGACAACCGGAATAACCTAACCCTTAAAGCATCCACAGCCGATGCCTCACCACACTGAGCTAAAAATCGGCTGATGTGCTCATAGGTCGATGTAGTGTCTTGCCCTGAAAATTTTAAGAAATCTGGTACTTTAAACCGGTTAGGTAGAGGAACTCTTTCAAACCATTCAGGATAAGGTTGTCGGTACAAATTTCCAGTTTCTTTTGGTTTAAGCCCAAATTGCTCCCTCATTACATCAGCTATCACATCGGCCCATGGTCGCTGCTGAGGTGTTCCTTGAGGTTGTTGTAGTGTGGGCTCAAACTGGTTGTATTGATGAGCAAACTGAGGCTGAGCCAATCCTGCCTGTTGGTACTGAACTTGAGGTGATGGAGGCTGATATTGATAATTCAAATTGCCCCCCTGGTAATTGTGAAGGTTCGGCTGAATACCACGTGCCAAATGTTCAGGAATGATTTGAGGCACCACTGAGCCGTCTGGTTGCACATGATGAACCAGTTATTCCGGGACAACCTGATTTGTAGTGTACTGTACAGGCTGACCACTAGGTGTTGCAAACCCAGCCGATGCATTCATTGAGCCTTGCTGCTGAATCGGCTGAACGACCTGCTGTCTCAACGGCATCTACTGAATCGGCTGTAAAGCCGGTCGCCTTGGTGGCGTCTGCTGAACTAGTTGCATGACCTGCTGGACTGAGGATATTTGTTGAATAGGCTGCACAACCTGCTGCCTGGGTGGTGTTTGCTGAATCGGCTGCTGCTGAGCTGAATTAACAGCATTCTAAGGAGGTAGAAACATAGATGCAACCTGGTCTTGTGTTAGCTAGGTCACATTCGGTCCAGGATGCTGTGATTGCTCTCTCACCAATAATTGAGGATTGATTAATTGGCCTAGAGCCGACGATGGCACAGCAGGTGCGGGAGCCAATGCTGGTGTCGTCGGCTGAGCTGATGATGCAGCAGGAGGAACTCCCTGAGTAAGTGGATGAACATCGGTGATCAAAGTCCGATAGTTTGGAAAAGTACCCCCTTGCAAATAAAACTGGGCTTGCAGCCTGATGTTTAGCTATTGAACCATCGGCTACCGATTTCATCATATTTGACAAGGTATTAGTCAATACTCCAGATTGATTAATCAAAGCATTATACACGGCATAGTCAACCCGATCTTGAAAGTTATTGAAAAAATCTTGGAATGCATTGTCATTCTGATTAAGATTTCCCCCTTACAGTCCCTGAGTGCCATCACCTTGAACTCCATGTACTCCATGAAAGTGGTCATCCTGGTTCTCCTGGGCCGACCCATCTGTAACACCTTTGTCACTCGGCTGGGCTGAGCTGTCTGGAACTTGTTTCTTTTCTCCCTCCTTAGAAGAACCGGTCCCAGGAACAAATGTGCTTCACCTTGTACTTCTGAACAAATGTGCCCTTGCGAGTCTGCATGAATGAATTTAAAAATTGATCTCGTGCTTGTTGCATCATTGCATCGAAGTCTTTCTTCTGTTCGGGAGTGAGCTTCTCCGGATCAATGGGCACAACGTTTTCTTCATGGACGTCGGTCAAACCGAGCTTCTGAATCTTTTCTTTTACATTACTCGGGCTGGCCGACGACGGTGACAATGGTGGTTTCTCAGCCATGAGGGAAGCTGCCTTCTGACTTCTAATCGGTCCCACCAGGCGTGCCAAAAGCGTGTTAACAGAAAACACGAGGCCTGCGAGATCTGCTTAACTCCAGTGCAGGTCCAAAACTTGCCTTCGGATGTATGAGCGTGCCAGTTGATTTGATCCTACAATCAACAAGAAACAAAGACAAAGAAACCGTGATTAAATCCATAAATGATAGCCGATCAGCTAGATGCCGATGACATATCATTTATCTTTGAGCCGATGTCATATGTAAATCGATCGGCAATCATGAACAAGTAAAGAAGAACTAAATCTACTCGATCGGCTGTAGATATTAACAATATATAATCTTTATGTCGATATATACTTAGATCAAGTGATTGGGATAGATCGGTCACCATGCCGAGACAGTATAAATCACTTAGACCGAAATATATATTAACAGCAAGACTATATATGCTCATAGCATAGCCGATCAGATAGATCTAGCGTGTATCGGCTAATACTCCGATACTACTCTATATTAAGATATTAAAGCAAATAGAATATACCAAACAGAAGCCTTATATACCTAAACGCAACAAGATCTTAACATAAAGGGCAGATTTAACATGTCAATCAAGCATATAGGATAAAAGATGGTTAAATCAGATAAGATTGGCTGAAACTCCGATACTACCCTAATCGGCAACTAGTAGGCAGGCTTGAGATTGAAATTCTAAGCTCGACTTAATAGATCAAACTTAACTGATACAGCATTAAGTATGAAAAGAAGAACAATATCTAGACAATCAAGCCGCTGGATGTTCCATAGCGTGGTGAATATATTATATAATCTAAGCCAACGTCATTATTTAACTTAATCGGCTGCCTTCTGGTAACAGATGTTAGCCGATTGCAGGTTAGATGACGATATTGTCAAAAATTATGCAAGATATATGATAACTCGACGAATTATATAAACAAGACTAGAGTATCATAAAGATGGAAGCACTAATCTCGAGAACACAAACCGCCATAACAAGTTTTACCTCTTGTTGAAGATCGAAACCGATGCAGCTCAACCCGAAAGCAAGAACTCGTCGAAATAAAACTAAAGCAAAAAGGGTGGGGATGCGCCGAAATTGTGTTGAACGTGTGTGTTAATCATTACATAGGGCTCGGGGTCTATTTATACCCGAGAATTACAAGATATGTCCATATTGGACACGACTCTTATCTCTAATAAACTCTAAGATACCATAAGTCTTTGCGGCAGACTTTTACCACATTTATCTCTAAGGAATTTACATAAAATATCCTAATTAATAGATACAATTGCCTTCCCAGGACTCTATCCATGCATGGCAATCATCTTGAAGCACATCAACTCGAACCCGATGTCGTACACGAGTCTAACTCAGACTTAGCCGATCCCAGTCGTAGCCGATCCAGACTCCAGCCGACTCTTGCTCTGTTTTCGCAACAATCCTCATCTTCGATTCCGCTTCAATCCCATCTTCATCTCCGATGCTGATATTACCAAATTTGGTCGTTAACAGTAGTATAACCCTTTAACAATGCAGCATAGCTAAGCCTAAGCATAGCTATGCCGTCCCGATGCATCGCAAGACTATCCCGGGTTGCCGAGTTCCTTACGACAACATGTCATAGCCATCCAACCGAAGCGGGATATGGAGGAGTATCCAACCCAAGAAATTGTATGTAGGGATATAAACTGTGGGGGAGATGCCCGTACTGAGCTGTCACCATCAGCGGCCTACAAATCAGCCAAAGAATATACCCCCAAATAATGATAAGCGGTAACCTAAGCTCCATGCTTAAATTACTACTTACTACTCTACAGCCTTGCAATTGGTGTAGGACAACTAAGTCCTAAAGCCATAGCTCTTGGCTTAGCCTAAGCAGGCTAATGACCCAGTAATTAGACATTATACCAGTATCAATGCAAATACCAGAAGGTTTAACCACACAGATTATACTACTCATGATTGGAATAAAGCACCAAACTTGTATAAAGAAGAATATTATATTAATAAATGCAAGTCTTACAAAGAAGAAAGGGAAAGCTACAGAACTTTACCGAACTCCCCGAAGCCTCCGCGGACTTGGAACTATTCTAACTCTACTCCACTAACATTAATACTAACTTTGTAGAGAGCTTTGATCTTTACTTGAGTGTGTGTTGGAGGGAGCGAGGGGAGCTCCTTAAATAGGCAGCTTATGATGGTTATGACAGTTGGAAAGGTCGGAAACGCCCTCCAACCGTCATAGGGAGTGAATCTCCACTGTCCACAAGAAACGCTGGATCCATCGGTGCTTAGAGAGGTTCGGCCGAACCATGGGCTGGCCCATTTTCGGCAGGTGGCCCCCTTAGCTCCTCCCTTATCCAGAACAGTGAATTTTGGGCCTATTGGATCATGTCAATTATGTGTTCTTAGCCCATTTATCCATAAGTCTGGATCTCGACAGCCTCTGATTGATTGATCGTCAATTTTGTTGTCGATTCTGCTCCATTTATATGTGCTTCTCCTACATAGATGTTAGTAGCATAGTATATAGTGGAAGTAGATATTGTATTGGAAATTATGCATTGCAAGCATAGCTAATCTTCATTAATTGGGTAATATTGACGGTCAAAACTGGTCAATAACGGCCGTCAACAATCTTCTCCTTTTGTCCCCCAATCTTCTTTTTCTTCTCATGGAGGTATCCTACAGTCAAATGGGCAACTGTCATGTATACACTAGTGGCACAGCGGTCAAGGTAACGGCAACGGCAACGACATTCGAATGAGGGACAAGAACAACAGTATAGCTTCATATGCATGTGTTGGTGTTGGTGATGCACGGATTTGCCAAGAAGAACTGCAGCACCATGGTCTCCACCAGCTTGTGAAGGTAAAATAATCAATCCCATGTTACGTTGGAACCACTAGATGTCACTACAACCCTTGATAGAGTTTGTGGTAGCCTCAAGGCTGTGTTCTTAGCCCAAGTTTCCTAACTCATCTTCCTCGTTTGCCGCACGCACGTTTTTCAAACTGCTAAACGGTGTGTTTTTTTGCAAAGAGTTTCTATACAAAAGTTGCTTTAAAAAACATATTGATCCATTTTTTTTAAAAAAATAGCTAATACTTAATTAATCACGTGCTAATGGACTGTTCTATTTTCCGTGCACACTGTTCCGGTTGGGAACACGCTGGAGCGAACACATCCTAAATATAGTACAAATGTTTAACTAGTGCCAAAGCATGGTCATTTTGATTCTATTCATGCTGCTATTCATTTAGGATCTACTGATCTTCCCATTCGTATTTGCTATTCATGTACTTTGCTTATTGTTGGTATTTCTTAACGACATTACTAGAAATATAATTCCTAGCAATGGCGCAGAAATAGTCCTGGTATATTATAGTTACAGAGTTCATCCGCAAACGCACAGATATACCATTGTAGCATTTCACCCGAGAGTATTCCAAGGGTATCGTATTTATTTAATCCCATGGGAAGATTATAGTAGAGAGAACCGCACTAATAATTTACATGTTACTTGTAATAATCATAGTCTTAGCAGGGGTTAAAATAATCGACAGGGGTAGGATGACACACAAGCATTGAACTACTCATTCTCATACTAAATTTTCTAAGCTAAGTGGAAAGAAAACAGAAAAAAAATCTATTCATATATTATACAAACATTCTAGTTATATGATTAACTAGCTAATACCCTTTTTCTGATGCCCTCCTAGTACTTTGAGAAGCCACCCCTCACTTCCGAGTTCCTTACGACAGCCTGTCATGACCATACAACCGGGGCTAAATATGGAGGAGTACCCTCCCCAGGAAATTAACTTAGGACTATATACACGCGCAGAGGAATACCCGTACTGAGCTGTCACCATCAGCGGCCCACCTCTCATCCGCAGCCTATAACCCCAAATAATGATATCCAATAATGTAGACAACTGTCATGTCCCAAAACGACCTTAAAATATACCCATTAAATTATGCCTAGAATAATTAAAATCCTAGTGAAAGCCTCCAAAAATTAAAATGTGCAAAGTTAAAAGTCAAATAAGGCTTGGAGGATTTTTGTATATTTCCTAAAAGCCTAAAATGTGTAAATAAATTTCAGTGGAATTTTCAGAGCACAAATAATAATTATCAAGAAATAAACAAAGTTAAAAAGGTTTTATAAAAAGAAAAACCCTAAAAATCCTCCTTCCCTCTCTCTGGGCCGAATCCGGCCCATCTCCCTCCCCCCCTCTCTCTCTCTTCTTCCCGCGGCCCACTCGGCCTCTCCCTGCGCGCGTGCCGCTGACGGACGGGCCCACCCGCCACCCTCGATGACGGGTGGGGGCCCACCCGTCATCCCCTTCCTCCCGCCGCTCCCTCCGCCCGCGCCTAGCACCGCCGCCGCCGCCAAATCCGCCGCGCTCCGCCACTCCCGTTCAAAATTGAATGGGGGGAAATATTCCCCCTGATTCCCTCTCCCTTTCCCCCATTTTCCCCTCTCTCTCCCTCTCTATTTCGGATGAAAACCCGCCCCCCTAATCCCGCCGACGCCATTAATGGCGGCCGGGTCATCCGCGCCGATTTCCTTCCCCGCCGGCCACCCTCTCTCACTCCCAAACCTATATAAACCCCCCCCCTGAGCTCCCCACCACCGTTTCCGCCACTCGCTGCCCTTTCTCCCCGCCGGAATCGAGCTCGTCCCGTCGCTCTCTCTCTCCGCCGTCGCCGCCGAGCTCCGGTTCGCTGCC
Organism: Oryza glaberrima; assembly: GCF_000147395.1. Classification (NCBI taxonomy): domain Eukaryota; kingdom Viridiplantae; phylum Streptophyta; class Magnoliopsida; order Poales; family Poaceae; genus Oryza; species Oryza glaberrima. The sequence goes on along the minus strand of NC_068331.1, from coordinate 21,898,823 downwards.
GTCGTCGCCCAGGACCGCCTCCCACCTCGGCGCCGCCTCCTTCAGCTTCGCCGCATCCTCGCCGACCTCGTCCACCCCTCCGTTTCGGTCGCCGACCGCCGGAACACCGCTGACCCCGTCAACCCGAGCCGCGCCACCGCCTCCCTCCGCTCCGGCCGCCTCCTCCATCGCCGCCGTCGCCCCGGGGTGAGCCGTGGACCACCGCCTCTTTCCCTCTTCCCTTCCCCTCTCTTGGCCGCCGCTCCGCCGTGCCTATGGTCGCCGCCGGCGACCATAGGGGCGCGGGCGCCGCCTCTCGCCGTCCGCGCCGATGTGGCCGCCTCCGGGCGCGCCGTGTGGCCGCCGCGTGGGGCCCGGCCGTCAGCCGCCCGTGCCTTCGGGTGCGGCTGACGCGTGGGGCCCACGACGCCGGCTGGTGAGCCGCGGGTGCACCCGGTCCACCGTGGACCGAGGGGCTGCCGTGTGGGGCCCACCACTCCCGTGGACCCGGCCCGCGCGCCCCTCCCCTCGGCTGACGCAATAAACCCTATTTTTAATTAAAATTTAAATGAAGAAATTCGCAAATATTCACTTAAAGAGCATATGAAATTCAAATGGCCATAACTTGGTCGTTTGAACTCGGAATTGGACCGTTCAAGTCTCTAATTTTTCCTTAAGAAGTCAAGAACCCATTTTTGTGCTTTGTTCCTACTTGTTATATGGAGTTTATTAGAGTAAAAGCCTTTTTCTTCCCATTGGTCGTGTAGACGCTGCAGCTTCGGAAGATCCGCTCTGCGTGGAGGTTGAAGCCGACGTTTGGGAAAGCGAGCGAGGCAAGTCACATCATCCTTGAACATATTGAATCCCAGTTTATAAAATTATTTTGGTTTAAATTACTGCATTATCGCTTTATTTAAATTCCCGCGTTATCACTGTTTTATTTAGCCATGCCTATTTATCTTTGTTATGACCTTATTATTGCTATCGTTATTATTACCTTGTTCACCCTAGGAAAATAAAACCCCAACTAGTGGGTACTCTATTCATGGTTCCACTAGTATGAATTTAGGTAGATGCTTCGCTGATTAATTAGGCAACATTATATGGTTTTATAATTTTAGACTTTGGGAATGCTCATATCATTTGGACACTATGGAATGGTTGGATTATGTGGAAATGGACACACACCTCCCCCTCTTTTCAAAACCCCCAAAATGGTTTTAGGCTGGGCTCGAGGTGCATGGTTTTGATAGTAGCACCTCGGCCACTATAAGGACCGGTCTTCGGACCTCTGTTGCAAAGCACTACCGTACTTCCACATGTCTAGTGGGTAAGGCTTAGTTTGTGGCTCAGTCTGGTTATAAACAAAGGTACACGGATGGAGATGGACGAAGTCAGGGCTCGATGGACATCTCTAGGGCAAATGAAGGCTACACAAGCTGCGACCCGGTAGTCGAGATGTCATGGTACAGGGCCGGTGTCCTGCTGCTAGGGGCTCAACCTTGGTTGCCTGTCCCGGGAATCCCGGCCGTAGCCAGGGTTGGGTCGGTACTCTTGTTTATGGCTAGGATGGGTTGGGAACTATGTCACGTCTTTCGTCCGTATGCCGTGGTGGTATGTGGCACGTGGTTACACGTGAGGAAGATGTGTCTTGTGGGCAAAGATGTACACCTCTGATCAGAGTAAATCTATTCGAATAGCCGCGCCCTCAGTTATGGGCAATCCTAGCAATGTACCCAAGTTAGTGGTTTACTTCTTAAAACTTGCTTAACAACTAAAATGTGGAATGGTTGGCCTGGGTTGGCTTGGGATGAGCTGGGACCCAGGTCGGGTTGCCAGTTCGGTCTGAATCATCGTAGGCCTTGGGTTAAGGCAGGTTCGTGCGGGTTCACGGCCTTGATTAATAATATTGTGTAGCTCTAGGACCGAGTTTACAAAATGGCCCTGAGCAATTAAAAGTCTTTTTAATGCTGTTTACTGCAAACCCTAACCCCTTTATTATAACTCCCTTGTACTCCTTTGCTTTTATTCTACATTCGTGGGTGTGTCTTGCTGAGTATGGTGGTTGTACTCAATCTTGCTCAATTTTTCCCAACCCAGAAGAGGAGTTCCTAGAAGATGAAGGCTTTGGTGTCTAGCTCGTGCCTGCCGTCAAGTGCCTGTGGTCGTCGCCCTAGTCTTCCGCTGTTTTCCGTTTATCTTCGTGTGTGTTGGGCCTTCGTCGCCCATGTAATAAGTTAGCTATGTACGCTTCCGCTTGTTAAACTCTGAATTGTATCAACTTTTGGTGTACCTTGCCTCCTGGGACAAGGAATAATACACGCACGTAAGGAATGCCCGTTGGGTTAATTCCGGTCATGACAACACCACACCTAAACTACCAGATGCTACTCTAATATCATTGTCATGACAGAGTAATTGCAATAGCAAACATTATACCCATACCTATGCATCTCCCAGATATGCTAGCAGTATAATCAGTATAACATGAACATAAAGTAAACTTGGCATTCATATACTCGGAAAGTATTTCAATACCCGAATTGTATAAAAAAGAGTATTCTAAATAAAGTACAAATCTTACAAAGAGGAAAGGAGAGCTACTAGAGCCATACTCGAACTCTTCCGAAGGCTTCTGGACTCCGATTTCTACTCTATTCCTACTCCACTAGCATAAGAACACAAAACTAAACTTGGGAGAATATGAGAGAGCTTTGCTTGAAGTGTGCAGAGAAAGTGAGAAGAGAAGCTCCTTAAATAGGCTGCTAATGATGGTTGTGGCAGTTGGGAATGTCCTAACTGCCCTGCAACCGTCATTGAGGATGAATCTGGGACGTCCATGCAAAACCCCAGGATGGACGGCGCTGATGGGGGTTCGGCCGAACCATGGGTTGGGCCAAACCAGCCCATCCTGTGCTGGCGGCCTCCTCCACCTCTTCTCTCCGTAGACTTATGAATTTTGGCCCAATTGGTCATGTCATTTCTGAGTTCCTGGCCCATTCATACATAAGTCTGATTCTCGACATCGTCCGACTGATTTATGGTCTTATTTGATGTCGATTCTCCTCCACTTTATGGTTATTCTCTGCAAAAGGTTAGTAAACCAAATACTAGTGGAATATTATTATTCTAACATAAATATGCATTGCAAGCATAACTAGTTCTTCTCTATTTTGGTAATATTGACGGTCGAAACTGATCGCTAACGACCGTCAACACCCACCTGTTAGGAATCTATTGGATAAGCTCAACACTGGTGGTAGTAATCCCAAAGTAACGGTCGACAGGTTGATTTCCAAGACCAAAGAGAGGCCTAATGGCCCTGAGCTTGTCCGTTTCTTCATCATGATCGTAGTGAACAAGCTTTCGATGCCCATCACTAGCTTCTATATTATTGGCATGAATGCATACATTGCTAGTGACCTTGGTCAGATATCAAAAGTGTGCTCGTCAAGGATGGTTTTTGACTCACCACGCAACAAGATCTGTGCATGGCATGAAACTGCTAAGGACAGGAATGAAAGCCCAAGGTGTAGCCTAGAGGTGGGTGAATAGGCTTTCATAAAATTTTCTTCAATTGAAACGGTTAAATTACAGGGCCCGAAACTTCCTAGCAGCTCTCACCCGAAGACAATAAGGGCTCCCTGGAACTTCCGGGGTTCTTTCTAGAAACATCCGGGGTTCTCGCTTCTCGGGACTCAAGTCTTGATTCTCAAGGAACCCCAAGACTTGCAGAGGCACAAATGACAGTAATGAACAATTCAAAGTAGTAAATCAAAAGAGAAAAATAAATTGCACAAGAGGGGAGACACGAGATTTTTTTCCCGAAGTTCAGATTATGAGAATCCTACACTCCATTGAGGAGCTCCAAAGAGCTAGGTCTCAATTAGCCCCTTGTCTCACCAAGCAAAACCCTAGGAAGAAGTCTCCAATTTTCAATCCAACATCCCTAGGTGCTTCTCTAGGTTTCAAATGACCAAAAAGATTCCTAACTTGGACACCTATAGAACACCACAAATGTGGATTGCTCTACCAAGACAACGTCCGAAAGCTCCGCTCAGAATTTTCATTCAAATTACCTCTTTTCCTTGCGGAGGTGAGGAAAACCTTCACAAACTTTTCCCTAGTCAATCCACAATGACTTGGATGCACGCAGGCGAAACCTATCCGTCTAGGAGGTTGCCCTCCAAGAGAAAGAAGCCCAAAGCAATAAACCCGAGAAGATCTTCAAGTGCTCACAATCTCCTAACCCTCACCACATCTCCTATCTTCCTCACCAACTCTCAAATCAAGAGTAGAGTTCAAGAACTAGTTGAGGAAATCAAGAATATCATGGGAGAGGCTAGGGGACAAGAAAATGAAAGTGGAATTTCCAGCCAACAAAGGTGGGGGAGGCCAGAATATATAGGTACTCATGTGACATCAGCTAGCCGTTACTCACAAATTCAAACTTAAACAGGGCCCGAAAATTCTGGGTTGGCTTCCGGAGAACTTCCGGCCAACACTTAGGCGCAACGGAGAAAAATAGAGGCCCGAGGTTTTCCGGACACCTCTCAGGAGAACTTCCGGGCAGATACAAAAAGGTGGCCCAACCCGTATGCGCGTGTGAAAGATGTGTCTCTCTTCTAGAGAATGACTATGAGCACTTGTAGACACTGGGCATCTATTGAGAACCCCTCTTGATAATACGAAGATCCTGTTGGAAATATAGACATATATCGGCATATATTTTAATCCAAAATATTAAGACAGTAATCATGGCATGAACAAAGTGGGGATTGTTAGAATAAATAGGCTAGGCCCGATTTTTCTATTAAATCTAAGGGGCCCATAATAAATGTTAAGGATAATAATACCACCCTGGGAATTAAATGAGGAGTATCTCAACTTAAATAGGGAGTTATTGTAGGCTCCCTATTGACCGGTTGAGGTGGGGATCGGAAAGCCACACGCGCGCGCGCCGAGCCGAGCCGGCAACCCCTCTTGATAATACGAAGATCCTGTTGGAAATATAGACATATATCGGCATATATTTTAATCCAAAATATTAAGACAGTAATCATGGCATGAACAAAGTGGGGATTGTTAGAATAAATAGGCTAGGCCCGATTTTTCTATTAAATCAAAGGGGCCCATAATAAATGTTAAGGATAATAATACCACCCTGGGAATTAAATGAGGAGTATCTCAACTTAAATAGGGAGTTATTGGAGGCTCCCTATTGACCGGTTGAGGTGGGGATCGGAAAGCCACACGCGCGCGCGCGCGCCGAGCCGAGCCGGCCGGCCGTGGCGAGGCGTGGCGTGCATGCGTGCGGTATCCTTTTGCAACGGATCAGAATCCAACCCCGCGATTGCCTCTGTAACGGGCAGGCGATTCAATACCCATTGATCGTGTCGTTACTGCGGCAACGGGCGGATTGCCTCTATAACGGGCAGGCGATTCAATACCCATTGATTGCGTCGTTACTGCGGCAATGGGCGGATCTCTCTCCTGTGCCATAAGGAAAGAGGGAAAGATCCTCTCGGTTACTTTCCAAACACTGGTTTCTTCCTCCTCCGCGCGCTGCCTGTGCTGCTTCTGTCTGCTTCCCCGATTCTGATCGCTTTCGTGCACGAGAGATCGGAACGAGCAAGGCCTCCGGAACCACACCTTCGCCTGAGATCTGCACGGGTAGGCGGGTGATCAAGTTTTTGGGGAGTGCTTCCACACGACTGCTCCTCGTTCTCTATTCTTCTGCATCACCCATGTCTGCCGCACCTGGAGATGGTGCACCAGGAGCCGGAGCTGGCGCACCGGGATCTGGCGCGGCGAACGACAACACCAACGGAGGCAGTTCTGCCTCACAATCCAGCGGAGGGACTTTCACAGGGTATAATCCTCTACTGATATTTCTGTTAGTCGCTCTCTCCTGCTTTCCATTTTCTTTCACCGTGATTGAGTGCCATGGCTAAGCGAATGGACCATATTGCCCTTCTTTGATTACGGGATTTGTTTTGATCTCACGACGAAATGATCGAACCAGGAATCATCCCGTCGTCCGTCCTTTGTGGCGACGACCTCTCTCTCCCCGATTGTGGACTCACATTCCTGCAATCAACTCATAGAAAGCTAAAACTCTGATAGCTAGTCTCTATGATGCTCTTTCTGTCACCCACATGAACCCACACGGGCCATTAACTTGCATCAATTCACTAAAATAGAAATTAACTTGTATCAATGTACTGAACCATGAATTCATCTATACGCACTAGAAAAGAAACTCAAATCATTTTACTGAAGCTGTGAAAAATCAATAAACATAGTTGCATTAGTTCACTGAAATGGCAATCCCTGAAGTTGATTGGGGATCGATGTGGCAGCAAGCAGGAGAAGAGAAGAGGCCCCTGCCAAGTGACGAGCCATCAGTTACGGGTGAACCAGGCAACGGGTCATCGCCGGTAGTGGGAGGATGCCGGCGGCGATGAGGAGACCATTAGCCAGACGGATGCCGGCGGCAATGAGGAGACCAGTAGCCAGATGGATGGGCGCTGTCGCTTTCGACAACGGCGGCGGCAGCAGCGGCAGACGGGGCCACACCGGGGCCGAGAAGACCAATGCTGCTGGCTCCGAATAGATATGACCACGAGCAATTGAGGCGACGGCCAACGGGGATGTCTGCGGGAGAAGGAAGGCGAGGAGATGGATGCGGCGAGGCTAGCCGCCGCCGCCGCCGTGTGTGGCAGGAACAGCGAGAACGGCTGAGGGGAGGGATGACAGAGTCTGGTTCGATCATTTCGTGGGAGATAGAAAATCAATCCCGTAATCACATAAGGGCAAGATGGTCCGTTCTCACAGCCATCGCACTCTACCACGGTGAAAGAAAACAGTAAACGGGAGAGAGCAACGGAAAATCTCTAAACAGGAACGGAGGAAAGATTTGGGTGCTATTAAACCAAATGGAGAACTTTCGGTGCTATAAAACCAAAAACGGAAACTTTGAGTGCTATAGAACCAATTTTTCCTTGATTTTATCACTAGATCACCCCATTTTGTTCATGCCATGATTACTGTCTTTATATTTTGGATTAAAATATGCTAATATATGACTATATTTCCAACAATCCAAAAACCTGATAGGTCATTTTCGGTAGTTGGCTTTGCTGCTGCACTGAAACCACATGCTTTTGATGGTTCTAATTATAAGAGGTGGAAAGCACGTGCACTACTGTGGTTGACAGCAATGCAATGTTTCTATGTTTCACGGGACAAACGAAGTGAACCACCTATCTCTCATGAGGAAGAGGTTAAGTTCGAGGCTTCGGATTGCCTGTTCCGTGGAGTATTGATCAGTGTACTCGCTGACAATATAGTGGACGTGTATATGCACATGCCTTCAGGGAAGGACATGTGGGATGCACTTGAGGCCAAGTTCGGAGTTTCCGACGCCGGCAGTGAGCTGTATGTCATGGAGCAGCTCTATGACTACAAGATGGTCGATGACCGTTCTGTAGTAGAACAAGCTCATGAGATTCAGATGCTGGCTAAGGAACTTGAGAACAACAACTATGAGTTGCCGGACAAGTTTGTGGCAGGTGGCATTATTGCCAAATTGCCACCTTCTTGGTCGGACTTTGCCACTTCTCTAAAGTACAAGAGACAAGAGTTCAGTGTTTCTGATCTCATTGGCTCTTTGGGTGTTGAAGAGAAGGCGAGGGCAAAGGACAACCGGGGCAAAAAGGTTGAGGGAGGTTCTAATGCCAATATGGTACAGAAGAAGAACCCTCATGCATCCCACAACAACAAGAAAGTCAAGCCTGATGTCAAACCCAAGGCTACAACCAATTTTAAGAAGAAAGGCAAGGGGACTGTCCTGAGCGCAAAGACAGGAAGTCTGCCAACATGGTCATTAGCGAGGGCGGAGGAACATCGGGGTATGGTAAAATTTTACCTATAGTTCTCTCTGTTTTTCATTCACCTGATTGGTGGGTTGATACTGGTGCTAATATTCATGTATGTGCTGATATTTCCCTGTTTTATTCTTATCAGGTCGGGAGAGGTTCCTCCTTGTTGATGGGAAACGGACAACTTTGAGAACATTTCTTATGAGCCATGAAATTTGGTGGGGATTGTTAGAATAAATGGGCTAGGCCCTATTTTTCTATTAAATCTCAAGGGCCCATAATAAATGTTAAGGATAATAATACCACCCTGGGAATTAAACAAGGAGTATCTCAACTTAAATAGGGAGTTATTGGAGGCTCCCTGTTGACCGATTGAGGTGGGGATCGGAAAGCCACACGCGAGGCGTGGCGTGGCGTGCGTGCGGTGCGGTATCCTTTTGCAACGGATCAAAATCCAACCCTGCGATTGCCTCTGTAACGGGCAGGTGACATAAGGAAAGAGGGAAAGATCCTCTCGGTTACTTTCCAAACACTGGTTTCTTCCTCCTCCGCGCAGGCGACATAAGGAAAGAGGGAAAGATCCTCTCGGTTACTTTCCAAACACTAGTTTCTTCCTCCTCCGCACGCTGCCTATGATGCTTCTGTCTGCTTCCCCGGTTCTGATCGCTTGCGTGCACAAGAGATCGGAACGAGCAGGGCCTCCGGAACCACACCTTCGCCTGAGATCTACACCGGGTAGGCGGGTGATCAGGTTTTTGGAGAGTGCTTTTGCACGACTGCTCCTCGTTCTATGTTCTTCTGCATCACCCATGTCTGGCGCACCGGGATCTGGCGGCGAATGACAACATCAATGGAGGCAGTTCTGCCTCACAATCCAGCGGAGGGACTTTCACAGGGTATAATCCTCTACTGTTATTTCAGTCTTTGATATTTTTGTTAGTCGCAATGCTATTGCTATTGCGTTCTATGTATGATGATGCTTATTCTACCTTTAAGCATGCTCCTGTTTATGTTTGATTTTATCACTAGATCACCCTACTTTGTTCATGTCATGATTACTGTCTTAATATTTTGGATTAAAATATGTCGATATATGACTATATTTCCAACAGATCCTAGAACTCAAGAGACAAAACACAAAAGAAATTTAAAATAACTCTTCAAGTTCCTGCTCCACGTTCCATTAGATTTGGGGATCTCCATTCATTTGGGACTAACACCTGCACATACTTCTTCACAATATTTAGTCCCTTAACTGGTTTGTCATTAATCCACCAAAACCCACTTAGAGGGCTAGATGCATTTTTCAGGGAATATTCCAACCTTCATTTCTGGTTGCATTGTTCCGCGCAGCTCTTGCGTGTTGCCACTCACAAGGCAAGATTACGGATAGTCGATTAGTCCCATTGCGCACATATTTTTAATTCTTTTGTATAATATTAATTATTTCACGGTGTAGCATGATTTCTTAGAAATTGCGGTGTGGATTGCTTGGCTGATATCTAAGCTAGAGTCTTTCTGGTTTCAAATCAAATTTGAATGAACGATTGTTGGGATGTACTTATATTTTATATATTTGTGTTGAAAATATCGTGTGTTTACAGATCATTGTACGCGTTGTTCGTAGCCATGAACCGGCACTGATGAGTCCTCACCAATGCCGGTTCTTAACCCGGCACTCATGACCTCGTACCAATTTGATTTTCAACACTGATGAGGGGTTATGACCCGACACTGAAGTCATTTTCTATAGTAGTGAGATGCTTCATTGCTAATTAGTACTACATAGATATACTATATATTAAACACCTTACATTAGCACTTTGCATTGGAGATGCGTGCAGTTAATGAAACAACAATGTAGTTTCAGTACAATACATTTAAAACAATCAATGAAAAAAAAATAATTCCTGCCCTAGGGCCTTCTGCATAAATGCGCATGTCCTCTATCATGACAATGCATTGGCTCTTCCGTGATCACCATCAACAAGTAGACCTATACGCACAAACATGCATGCTCCTCGCCCTATCGCCCTCTAAATTTGCATCGCCACCGCTTCCAAAAATGCTTTTAAATTAATACAACTTTTTTATATGTAGAACCTATAGGATCACATTGACCAGAACCCGGCCGGCCACAGATCAAGATTTCTTGAGTAAGTACGTATGTGTAGAAGAAAAAATAAGCTCACACAACTACAAAATAAGAATCATCTCCGGCTAGCCGTGGATCCGGTGGGGGCCGGCCACCGCGCTCTAGCACGGCTTGCCGGCCACGCATGGGATGGAGCCAGCGAAGCGGGTGAGCCTCGTGACGTAGGATCCGGGCTTGGGCTTGATCAGGTCCTTGTTGCTGAACTGCTTCTGGATCGGGCCACCGGACGTGGTGAAGTAGGCCCCCTCCATGAACAGGTCCTCCTCAGAGTGCCACACCCAGTTCTTCCACTCCTCCTCCGTCGCCCCGAGCTGCTTCGTGATCCGCTTCGCCGCTAGGTTTGGCGGCGCGATGTACCTGTTCCCCTGGCTGATGATCGTCGGGTTCTTGCTCCCTCCGATGGCATACATCAGCCAGTGCGTGTAGTCGTTGTTCACCACGTGGAAAAATCCCCATCGGCATCTGCACAACATATGATAAATAATAATGAATGATGTTAATAACAATATTATTATTATTTTATGTACGGTGTTCTCTACTGGTAGTATTATTATATGACCTGGGCATTCTTTGGACGAGGCCGCGGCCGAAGTGGTTGAAGGCAACGGTGATCTGCATGATCTGGTCCTCGCTGAAGGAGTCGCTGGAGCCGAAGAGCATGACGTCGTTGTGGTTGGTGAGGTGGCAGTTGGAGATGGTGACTCCGGTGGACTTGGCGATGACGTCGATGAGGCCGTCCTGGCAGTTGGAGAGGGAGAGGTGGTCGAGCCAGACGTTGGTGGAGCCGAAGATGCTGATGCCGTCGCCGTCGGACTGGGTGCGGAAGCCGAAGTGCTCCGGCGAGTCGCGGATCATCCCGCCCTTGCCTTGCAAGATGTCGTGGATGTGGATGTTGTGGATGATCACGTTGTTGGAGTTCTGCACCGTCACCTGCGCGCCATTGGTGATCCGCACCTGCGCTCCCCGCCCATCGATCGTCTTGTCGCTGTTGATCATCATCTCCTCCTTGAGGTTGATGATCATGTCCTTGGCGAAGATGATCCACAGTGGCTCGTCCTGGATCACACCCCACCGGAGCGTCCCCGGCCGCGGGTTCTCCACGTCGTCGTCGGTGCCGTCCGTCACCAGGTAGAACTTCCCGGCCAGCCCTCCGGTGGTGTTCCGGCCGAACCCCTGCGCGCACCGTGCCAGCCGCTTCCTGTCCGTCACCCAGTCGGCGCGGCACCTCCAGCACCGGTCGATCGGGTTCGTCGCCTTGCACGGCCCCGCGAACTTCTTCCTCTTCGTCATCGCCAGCTCCCTCCTCCCGCTCTCCTCCTCCGATCTGCACGCACACGTTACTATCATATGTTCTAACTAACTGAGCTATTCTCACGATTGATTGATTGAACGAACGATCGGCGTGCCTGTGGACGGCGCGGTTGAAGCTGTTGGTGACCTCGAAGGGGTCACGCTTGTAGGTAGCCTCGGCGGCGGCATCAGCCATGAGCTTGCGCTTCTGCCAGTACTCATCGTACTCCCCGATGTTGGCCTCCGATGTGGCTGCCGCCGACAGCAATAAGAAGACGGCGTACAGCACCAAGGAGCCGGCCGCCGGCAGCTTGCTCCACCGGATCAGCACCTCCATTGCTAAAACTCAACTCAGATATGATCTAGCTACGTTAAACAAAATCTCCTCTCTTATACGGTTACCACAAAAAAAAAAACCACAATTGATCGAAATCCGTCGAGCTCCCGGCCCTCCTCCTACCTTTATCTTGTATATGAGGGAATTTTTTCAGCTGTGTGAAGGTAGGACGATGAGCTCCATTGCTCGGCCTGTGCGAGGAGGAAATGGATCAGATGAGTATATATATAGCTTGGGATGCATCGATGGTGCCCATTGTTAGGGAGCGGTGAAGCGAGGAGGGAGGCGAGCCACACGCCTGTGGTTTTGATCCTGTGTCTCTGGAGCTGTGAGCTAGAGAATTGCAGTGGCTTTTTCTAGTAGTGTTTGTGCATGTATTCCTTGATCGGCTGGTGCTTAGAGGCTCTGGCTATTCTTGGCCGTCATGCAAGAACTGGGTGGACACTTGACTGAACGGGAGAGGGGAAGGATGGAAGAATTTTTTGTGGGTGCAGAAACTACAGTTGATTTTGATTTTTTTTTGCGGGGAAAAAATACTACATTAGATTAACTGTTAGTAAGACTATGTTTAGATCCAGAGGTGTAAAGTTTTGGCGTGTCACATCGGATATACGATATACATTTGAAGTATTAAACGTAGTCTAATAACAAAACAAATTACAGAATCCGCATGTAAACTACGAGACGAATTTATTAAGCCTAATTAATCCGTCATTAGCAAATGTTTACTGTAGCACCACATTGTCAAATAATGGTGCAATTAGGCTTAAAAGATTCGTCTCGCAATTTGCACGATCTGTGTAATTAGTTATTTTTCCGTCTATATTTAATATTTCATACATGTGTCCAAACATTCGATGTGACAGGGTGTAAAATTTTGGCAGGAGATCTAAATAGGGCCTAAAGACACCGCAGAAAAGCCGAAAATGAGAGAGATGAAGAACAAGAGAGAATTTGTATAAATTTGTTTTTACGGTGAGATATGTATAGTTTTTCCAATAATGAAGTATGATGCCGTGCTATTTTCACCCATTAACAGACATTTTATCATAATTAGTTACATATCCGTGTATTGCAAAGGGATCAAGAGAAAGAAGTATGATATGATTCAGTTTTTTATGCTGGTTTTTATCATGAGTTAATTTTTTTTGTAATATTTTATTAAGGAGAGGGAGACGGGTTTTTAAAGAAGGGACATCATTTTTTAAGTAGTTAAAGATTACCTTTTAAGCGGTTTTTTAAGAATGGGAAGGGAGTGGTTTTTTTAAGGGGGTGGATGACTGTACTTTAGGGTAGTTAACATATATACTTCCTAGTCTCCTCGACCAATCCATCATCAACTATATTATTATTATGTTATTATCATAGCATATGAGATATTAATTAATTAAGAAACACTTTAATTATGTATGTCCAAAGAGATCCCATATATGAGGGACCGATCAAGTTTTATCACCAAATCCTGAATTAGCGACCGACCAATGACTATTGGTATATGGGCATGCCTTAAAATATAGGTTGCTATGGTTGATGCAAAAGATCGAGAAAAATGATACATAAAAATCACATGCAATGCTTATCATAGACCCAATAAGGTGATAAGATATATTGCATCGATACTCTAATAGCATCTCTAACAGGCTCTCTACAGTCTCTTCAAGTCAAATTTTGGCCATTCAAGCACAAAAACAATGTTCAACAGACTAGCTAACCGGATGGCCAAACTCGCTCGGCGGCTGGCTAGATTTGGCCAGCCCGAGGGGACTCGCCAAACGGTGGCCGCAGCAGGCGCGGCAGCTAGGCATCGTCAAGGTCGTCGTTGCCCCGGGTCGTCGTCGAGGTCGCCATCGCAAGCCGCCGCCGCCCCCCTCTAGATCCGCCGTCGAGGTCGTCGCGAGATGCCCCCCCCCCTCTCCCTCCTCTAGATCAGTCGTCGAGGTCGTCGCGAGCCGCCGCCGCCATGCTCCACCCCGAGCATCGTCGAGGTCGTCGTCGCCCCGGGTCGTCATCGAGATCGTCATCGCGAGCCGCCACCGTCGAGCTCCGCCCCGAGCTCCGTCACCGCCCCCTTCTAGATCTAGCAACCTGAGGGGAGCTCGACGACATCTCGCCTCCTGCCTCCCCGCATCATTGAGCCACCGCGAGCCGCCGCCATCGGCATCAAGGAAGGGAACGGGAAGGAAGGAAAGGGGAAAAGAAGGAAAGAGAAGGAAGAAGGGGGAGAGAGAGAGACAAAGAAAAGGAGTAGAGGCTGACACATGGGTCTGTTATTATTTTGGAGATGATTAATATTGAATCTGTTGAAGTGGGCATTTAGTTTTACTAGCTAAATCAGATAGAGAGTTGGTTATATGGGTGTTTGGAGAGTCCGATTTAGAGAGGCTGTTAGAGATGCTCTAAAAGAATCTTGGTTATTAGAGTTTGTGCTGATATCCATGTCGTAACACATTTTTATTGTATCAGCTATGTTAATTGATAGCTTTGTTTTCCCTATCCCTGTTACACCAAAAAATCATTACCAACTTATTTCCCGTCATATTGAGAAAGTGATCACGAGGGAATGTTGGAAATATAGTGTACGGTAAAAGTGGCTAGCTACCTTAAGAATTCTTCAGTACAGCTAAAGTCTATGGGAGCAAAAATCCGTTAGTGCACCGGTAATGTTTATTGCTGACCAGGAAACAATGGTGGGTCCATTGTTTGGTAGCGGAACTAGTAGAACGGACATGTATGCGTGGAGAGAAAATAAGATGGGACAAACGTCCAACCTAGCCTATCATCAGCCTTGGTGCGATTAAAAATGAGATGAAAGTAGCCCACCTTTGTACCAGGCCATGTCTTGTTAGTGACCCTTTTGCAGCTCTCATGATGTTTTTCATATGCAAACAATAAGATATTTAATACTTACTACTTGCTGAAGCACTATATTATGGATGTCCTTATACCATCAATTTCATAAAGCGATGCTATTAAATTTGTGTGTTATGCAAAATTTTGAGCAGTACTTTTATTGGGTTAATTGGATCCATGCGATTGTAAACGTGGCAAATCAGAAGAATATCACTACTATTCGCGTTATTGGCTGGATTCCACTAAAATTTTTTAAAATTAAAACCATGACACTCCCATCACTATTTCCGTACTCTCTCACGTCATCGTCCTCCTCACTCACGTCTGCAGAGTGAGAAGGCGAGCGGCTCACGTCTGCACAGTGAGAAGACGAGCGGCGAGGACGATGAGGCGCTGGCGAGCGGTGAGAGGATGAGGCCGCCGCCGGCGAGTGTTGAGTTGTGATCCAAATTCATTTGCACTTAATAAAGGCCAGCTTCTGCCGTAGCGGAGCGAAGGCTGAAGCTGGCCCATTGGGCTGTGCGCCTGGGGACGCCCGGGGGTGCGGGGGCGGAGCCCCCGCGGTACGGATCATCATCCCTTTTTAGGGTTCCACTATATATATACCTCTTGTAAGCCGCCGTGCGGCGATGTAACCTCACCTCAGATATAGTGAAGATATTTTGCTGGCTGGCGCCCGTGGTTTTTCTCTCCTATTTTGGGAGGGTTTTCCACGTTAAATCTCGTGTCTTTTGTGATTGATCTATTGTTCTTTATCGTTTGTTCGCCTATCGTTTCCTAACAGCGAGGACAGTCGCGAGCGCGAGGAGCGGGCGCGGCCGCCACCGGCGAGGACGCTCGCGGGAGGTCACGGAGGGGCGCGGCCGCCGGCGAGGACGCTCGCGGGAGGTCACGGAGGGGCGCGGCCGCCGGCGAGGTCACGGAGCGCTCGCGGGCGCGGGCACGGGCGCAGCTGCTGCTGGTGAGGACGCTCGCGGGGAGGTCGCGGAGGGGCGCGGCTGCCGGCGAGGACGGTCGCTTGGCGGGCGCGGGCGCCGCCGCCGCTGGCAAGGACGGTCGCGAGCGCGGCCGCGGCCGCCGCCGGCGAGGGCATGCTTTCTTCCTACTCTTTGTTTCTTCTTCCTCCGGAGAAATCAATGAATGCTGCAATGTTGCTGCCATAGTGCCATTGCTTGCCTCCTCTGCTTGTTGTGCTTGTTGCCTTGCTGGCTGCTGGCTCTTGCTGCTGCCGTCGGCCTGCTGCGTCGCCCGCCTGCCATGCATGCTGCCTATTGGTCGGCTACCGCACCGCCGTCGCGCGGCGGCTTTGGCTCAGCACCAGCCGCACAGCCGTCCTGATCGGCTTGCCGGCGGCTATGTACCTCCATTTAACTGTGGCTCGTCTCATGCGGGGACTAGGGATGCGGATGACTCCTGCATCCGCCGCCGTGCTGCCGTCCTCCAGCTGACCATCCGCCGTCGAGACGAGGACGACGAAAAGATGAAGACGGAGACTGTGGAAAATGTGACGGAGAGGACGGAAATCGTGATGAAGTGGCACTACTACAAAAACCGTTTTTGCGAACGGGCCGGAGCGATCTTCGCATGCGCCAAATCGTCTGCGAAAATGCAAATCTTTGCATGCGGGCAGGGCAGCATGCGAAAATAAATTCAGCAAACAAAAAAAAATAAAATCCAAAACCCCAAAAAAAAATAAAAATCCAAAAAAATCCCAAACCCTAGCCCACCGTCCACGCCGCACGCTGTCGCCGGCAGCGGATCCGTTGCCCCCCGCCGTCCGCCGTCGTCGCCCCCGCCGGATCCGTCGGTGGCAGCACCGGATCCGTCGCCCCAGCCGCCCGTCGTCGTCGCCGCCGCCCGCCATCGTCGTCCCCGCCGGATCTGTCTCCCCCGCCGCCCGCCGTCGTCGCCCCCGCCGGATCCGTCGGCGGCGGCACCGGATGCGTTGCCCCAGCCGCCCGGCGTCGTCGCTGGCGGCGGATCCGTCGGCGGCGGCACCGGATGCGTTGCCTCAGCCGCCCGGCGTCGTCGCTGGCGGCGGATCCGTCGCCCCCGCCGCTCGCTGTTGTCGGCGGCACCGGATCCGTGCAGTGCGGCGCCACCCGAGGCGGCCAAGCCGCCCCTGCTGCGGTGGCGTTGAGGAAGAGGGAGGGCCGTCTCATCGTCGTCGGTGAGGAGGGGATGGCAGGCCACCGAGCTGAGGCTGCCAAGCCGCCGCCTGCCGCCGCCGCTGTAGCTGCTCCCTATGGCGGCGGATGCGGCCCTCCCGAGGGCGGCGCCGCCGGATCCGCCACCCACGCCGACGCCATTGCCATCCGCCGCCTGGCCGCTTTGAGAGGGAGAGAGGGAGAGAGAGGAGAGAAAGAGAGAGGGAGAGTGAGGGGAGAGTAATAAATTAATAGAGGGAGAGAGATGAGATGAGGTAGAAAAATTTTGAAGTGGTGGGAGGGAAAAAAGAGTGGAGGGAGATGAAAAAATTGGGGTGGTATTTTTGCATGTGGACCAATTAAGGAGCCGCATGCGAAAATCTATTTTCGCATGCGGACCACTTAAGTAGCCGCATGCGAAAATAGTTATTATAAAATAATTTAAAAATATGAGAACTTGGAATCAAATTTTTTAATACTAAATGAACTCAAATAAAAAAGTTGCCAAAAACAAAGTTGTAGAACTTGTTGAGATGTACCAATTTTCTTTTGGTCATTTCTCCATCCGAGTTCTATTGAACTATATAAAATTTGAACTTTATAATATAATAAATTCAAATAATTTTTTTACATAGTAAATGATTTCAAATAGAAAAGTTGTCAACAACAAAGTTGTATAACTTATCAAGATCTGCAACTTTTGTATTTGTCATTATTCCCTATGACTTTGTTTGAACAGTTTGAATTTGAATTTCAAAATATGACAACTTCAAACAATATTTTCAAATACAAAATGATTTCAACTGAAAAAGTCATCAATAACAAAATTGTATAACTCATCAAGATCTATAACTTCTATTTTGGTCATTTCTTCATCTGATAAATAAAAGTTATAGATCTTGATAAGTTATACAACCTTGTTATTGATGACTTTTTCAGTTGAAATCATTTACTTCTTCAAAATATTATTTGAAGTTTTGAAATTTAAATTTTTAATTGATAAAACAAAGTCACAAGAAAAAATAGCCAATATAATACCAGTAAGAACACAGTAACATGATAGAGCATGATTTTAGAAACATTTAGGGAAAAAATCATCCAATTTGGAGTTTATATGAGTGAGATACACTAGTTTCAAATTTTTCAATTTTTATTTTCGCATACAGCTGCTTAAGTGGCCCGTATGGAAAAAATCGATTTTTCCATGCGGTCGCTTAAGTGAGCCACATGCAAAAATGAGCTCATTTTTGCATGCGGCCCTCTTAAGAGACCCGTATGAGAAATCGATTTTTTGCATACGGGCCACTCAAGCAGCCGTATGGGAAAATGACCCTCGATTTTTGCAGACGCCACTAGTTATGGTCCGCATGGAAAAATGATGAGGCCTCGTATAGAAAAATCACTTTTGTAGTAGTGTGGCATGATTCTAATTTTAGCAGATTACAGTAGCATCTACCCGATTTTATGAATAATAGTGACATTTTTTTTATTTGTCATATTTATAGAGGCATGAATCCAATTAACCCATTTTTATTAATGGTGTATTCTTTCCGACACTAAATGTAAGGGGTTCTGTCTATGAATTTGTTCAAGTATACCTTATTCAAAGGCATGTGTAGTGTACCTTAAGAGTTTAAATAATTTGTTGTAACTTTTTAATTGATGCTACCTTATTAAAAATCTCTTTTAATGTGCAATGTCATTGACTTTTTTATAATAACATTTGACCATTGGTTTATTAAAAATATATGTACATTATTACAAATGTTAAAAGTAAAAGTCATACTAAATTCTTTTAATGATAACATAGTCAAACGTTGTAGAAAAACAAAAACATTTAAAAGTATTTATCATAACAAAATAAATGATATTTATATATTTTTAAATAGAACAAGTGGTTAAATATCACGTCAAAAATCAACTGCATCATTTATTAAAAAAATGAGTGAGTAATATTTAAGGACCTGTTCAGACGGTAGCCAAAATAAACCTTATCAAATTTTGGCAAGATGGTAATATTGACAGGATTTCTTATGTATTGATCAAATTTGACAACAAACTAAATGTAGATATTTTTTTTGGCAACTTTACCAAAAAATGGTATGGTTAAAAATGGCATCAAAATGAACATGCCCTGAAAGCAAAAATTACAAAAACTATCCATATGAAATTTGAAGTTCGAAATTCCACTCATAAATCATTTTGTTACATATACCCATCCACGATCCACATGCTCAGTTTTAATGCAAAACCACCGCTAGCTGACTGTCGACAGTGAAAACTATCGATTATTTTCACTGTTGATTCCGCGTTAAGATTTGTGCTGAGATATTTTGCTATCGGATGTAGACCCTCTTTTTATAAGCTAGTTCCATCATCGTATGTTTATGCCAGATTTGTTACATGCTAGTTACATTGTAGTTACATCTAAGTTATATTCTAGTTACATTGTAGTTACACTATAATTATATTGTAATAATTACAGTGTAACTATAGTGTAACTACCCTATAACTATATTTATATCTCTATATAAATTAGATATAAAGTTGCATATATTATTTTAATACATATATATAAGTTATTATTATTATAGTATATTTCTAGTGAATTACTCCCTCCGTTTCACAATGTAATTCATTCTAGTATTTCCCACATTCATGTTGATGTTAATGAATCTAGACATATATATCTATTTAGATTCATTAACATCAATATAAATGTGAGAAATGCTAGAACGACTTATATTGTGAAACGGAGGAAGTATATACTATAGTTAGATTTGAATGTTTCAAAAAAACACTCGATAGTTTTTTTTAGCTAATTCCCCATAAAAATCAACTACAGAAGTCGTAGGCTGCGGTTCCACTCTCCAATGCAGCGGCGCTGGTTGAAAACCGATCGCCGCCTCGCCGGAGCCCGGATCCGGAGACCCACGCGAGCTCACGCGACTTGGTCCACTTCCACCAAATCAATCAGTAGACCGTAGGTGATTTTTTTTATCAAAGGTCAGGGCCGTCTCATCCCACCAGCCGTTGTCTGCAACCTTTCCTCTCACTGCCATCAGCTCACGGCAGGGTGGTCTCTCTGCTACTTTTATCTCATGGCCGCACACAAGATGTTCGATGAAATGCCGAGCCTTTCTTTGTTCCCAGGGCTCGGGCCGCTGCAGCGCCTGTAGCCCTCCCGAAGCTTTGCTGCGTGTGTCACAAGGGTATGGTTAGGATGCTGATGCACTTGTCATTGTCAATTGTCATGCTGACATGCTTCGTACGGGCGTAGCCTGCAATCCTTTTTATTTTTCTTCTTTTTCTTTCTTTTTTTTTTCAGAAAAAAGTGCAGCCTGCTTGGGTTTGGGGATCAATTTTGTTGGTTTTCTGTGCTAATGCAGTAATACAATCCCATGACTGATGGCATACACCGGACACAAACACAATACAAAGGAGAAAGATCAACATATGCCAGACCTACAGTGCTAGCACTCCAAGACACTATCAGGTACCACTACCAGTGCAGTAGCTCTTTGGTTTTGTATTATTCACTGTACTGCCAACACGAAAAATTGATCATTTTCTTCGTTCACATCCTTGAAGTCAAAGTACCGATACAACATGGTTTATTGCTTTAGGAAGATAATACTGGTATGCATTACATGATTTACATATGAAGTGAAATTCAAGATAATATGACAAGCCTTGATGCCTAAATGGTCAATTATTCAAACTCCACTTTTGGACTATGTATCTGGTACCAGACTATTTTGCTACTTGAGTAAGCTTTATGAACTCCGTCTGCCTACTACTCTGCTTGCTCACATGCATTTTCTGGTACTGGACTTACCCTTCTTCATAAATGGATTCTTCATGGAAAGAATTTTTCTTTGATTTTGTGAAGTTCTCTTACAGCATCTCGTATTTGCACCCGTTCTGTAGGCAATTGTTTTGAACAGAGGATACCAACCCTCAAAATAGAAGTTATGCATGCAAGTGCTGCTTCCTTGTTTAGGAGTGTGTTGTGATCCATCTCTGTGTCTTCCCTTGGTAATATGAGATTCTGGTCCACAACATCCTCTACACTATCAGGCAGCGCTTCCTCAACAAACCTGTGAAGGTCAGCATTCTCCTCAAAATTTTGTTCGGTAGGCCTTCTTCCTGTAAACATTTCTAGTAAGATTATCCCATAGCTATAAACATCTCCACTTGTAGTAACTTCATTGCCAATTCCATATTCTGAAAATGTGATTGCAGCACAAGCATAAGCTCAATGGGTCATTACCTAAGTAAATTATTTACAAGGTATCGTAAATGTCTCATATATTTTAAATGGTAACAAGGCAAGAAGTATATTTTTGGCAAGTGATAAATGCGCACCTGGAGCAGCATATCCAATGGTCCCTCTAAATGCGGCCCAGCTGTATGAGACTTGAGATGCATTGTTATCTCCTTGATTTGTGAACCTTGCCAGTCCAAAGTCACCCACATGAGCCATCATATCACTGTCTAGAAGAATATTGCTAGGCTTAAGATCACAATGAACTATTGGAACTGGCTTGTAATCATGAAGATACTCCACTGCAGATCCTACATCGGTGGCAATGCTTAGCTTCTGGTAAATATTTAGGACACTTTGATCACTTTGCTCATCTATATGAGTATGCAACCATTTGTCAAGGCTTCCATTTGGTAGATACTCAAAGATAAGTGCTTTAAAATCATGCCCCCTAGGATCAATTGATGAGCAAGCTGTTAATATCTTCACAAGATTGCGATGCCGTAGATATCTTAATGCCTCACATTCCGCAAGAAAACTATGTGATGCTCCCCTCTCTTGGAGCTTGAGTACCTTTACTGCAACAACACTATATTGATCGAAACTCATATTTGCCTTGTACACTGAACCAAATCTTCCTTCACCAATGAGATTTGAAGAGGAGAACCCATTTGTTCCCATAGATAGCTCAGTATAAGAAACTCTTGGCAGTTGATTCCTGACAGCTCTGGTAGATGTCTGTCCACTGCTGGATTTATGTTTCTTACATAAAACGGAGATCAAACTTATGCT
This sequence comes from Oryza glaberrima, assembly GCF_000147395.1. Classification (NCBI taxonomy): domain Eukaryota; kingdom Viridiplantae; phylum Streptophyta; class Magnoliopsida; order Poales; family Poaceae; genus Oryza; species Oryza glaberrima. The sequence continues at coordinate 21,877,123 of NC_068331.1, read as the reverse complement.
GATGACAAAAAACAAGCATGTTATGGACACTGACATGGCTACAGCTAGTTTTGGGAATTTATGCTTTCTTGCTTGTTGGTTTGTACATGATGGCAAACTTAATACTGGAATGCCCCCACATAGGCCCACATTTCCAACAATTGAGAATGCAGTTGCATTACAAAATATCCCATCATCTGGAACTTCACCTATCAAGTTGTTGAAGGAGAGATTCAGATACGTGAGACCAATAAAGCTGCCAAGAAACATTGGAATGATCCCCGAAATGTTGTTGCTTGAAAGATCTAGCTCTTGAAGGCCTGTCAACTTGTTCATTGTAGAGGGAATTGAACCATGAATGAAATTTTGTGAAACAAGAAGGAATTCCAAACTCTGGCATCCTCCAATTGAGATGGGAATCTCACCAGTTAGCTTGTTTTGTGAGAAATCAAGACCTTGCAAATTTTTCAATAGACCAAGCTCCGAAGGCATGGGCCCTACTAACATGTTGCTCAGCAAGCTAATGGATCTTAGTCTACTAGACGAGAAAATTTCTTTTGGTATATTTCCACTAAGTTTGTTGTAAGCAAGAGCTAATACACCTAAAGGGCATTTTCCAAGAGCTGAAGGTATTTCCCCAGTAAATGCATTCATAGATAGATAGAGTTCACTCAACTGTGTGAGATTTCCAAGAGTTGGTGGGATCTCTCCTGATAGTCTATTTTGAGCTAGTGATATCACATTCAATTTTGATAGTTTTCCGAGAGAAGCAGGTATGGAACCAGTGAGGAGATTAGGACCCATGTAAAGTGCCATCAAATTAGAAAGCCTCCCAATTCCTTCAGGTATATTTCCTCCTACTTCATTGTTGAGAATCGCAAGGTGTTCTAAGCTGGTTGGAAGATTAGAAAGTGAGTGTGGTAGCACACCCCTAAGCCTATTGAAACTTAACTGCAGAACTTGTAGTTGGGTGCAGTTTGTCAAGGCATTCATGAAGTCCCAGTCAGAGTTGTAGTTTGCCTCTAATTTATTGTAATCGAGACGCAGTTTCGACAATCTCTTGAGGTTTCCGAGATTCGAAGGAATTGTTCCTGAGAAAGAGTTATTATCTAGTTGAATTAGATCAAGCATTGAACAGTTGGAAAGGGATAAAGGAATGAGACCATGAAATTTGTTGCCATTCAAGGCAAGTCCCTGGAGTAGAGGAAACTTATCTCCAAAATAATTCTGCAAGCTGCCACTGAACTTATTATTTTGCAGATCCAACTTCTGAAGAGATGAGAGGTTAAATAGCGATAGAGGGATCTCCCCTATAAGGTTGTTGAACTGCAAACCAATATAAACAAGATTAATAAGTTTGCCTAGGGACGAAGGAATGGTGCCTGTGAGCATGTTCTCCGTAAGACGGAGACTATTCAGACCATAAATATTGCCTAAGGAATGGGGGATGATTCCAGTAAGATTATTCCTTGCAAAGTTTAACTCTGTGAGGGAAGAAAGGTTCCCTAATGATGGAGGGATGTTCCCTACAAGTTTGTTACTTGCTAAAATAAAAGTACTGAGATAAGGGAGTCCACCAAGTGATGGCGGGATGGTTCCAACGAGACTGTTGTTTCCAAGATCCAACCAATTTAGGGAGAATAGGTTACCTAAAGATGCTGGAATGGATCCTGAAAGTTTGTTCTTTCCAAAGTCCATGAACTGCAAATTTTGAAGGTTGCCAATTTCAGGAGGGATGGATCCAGTGAGGCCATTATCACTTATATCAATCAAGATTAAGTTTTTTAAATTCCCTATGTAAGAAGGGATGCTTCCTGTGAGATTATTGTTGTAAAGATTGAGGAGCTCAAGACGTTGGAGTGAACCAAGCTCACTGGGTATCTCTCCCTCTAGATAATTAGCAAAGACCTCAATGGTTCGGAGATATGAACAGTGGCTAAGATTGGATGGAATTCTGCCTTGGAGGTTATTGTACCACAAACTAATGGTTTGAAGACGCGAGCATTGAGACAGAGATGTCGGAATTTCTCCCTCGAGAGAGTTGATACTCAAGTTCAGAAACTTAAGATGGTCGAGAAGGCCGAGTTCATGTGGGATGTGCCCACCAAACTGGTTCTGTGGCAAGTGGAGCTTCCTGAGGTATGTAAGATTAGAAATGGAAGGGGAGATGCTACCAACCAGCCCGAGATTGTTAAGGTCGATGGCGATGACGCGACCACGACGACGCCCACGCTTGCCGCACATCACACCTTGCCATCTGCAGTGGTGCAGTGACCTGTTTCCCCATGAGGTGAGCGCTCCAGAGGGGTCTTTTGTTATGAGTGACTTGAATGAGAGGAGCACTTGGCGATCTGAGCTGTTGGAGGCAGTGTTTGCAGTTGGAGCTTTGAGCATGGAGGCATCGGTGGTGCTTGGGGCGTTAGATAGCAAAGCAGCTGCAAGAAGAAAGCTTACTGCCCAGGATGCACCTGTTGTGCATTTGCAGCGTCTTAGCTCCATTGAACCCGGGATGATCAAGAGACAAGGTGTATAATGTATTGCATCTCAGGTAAGGCGAACTCACCTGTCTTAAATAGCTTCTGAGTTTCAAGTGCATAACTTGTTGTGAAACCGAAGTACATGAACCTTCAAATGGGATGAGAATTTAAACACGGCCCCGCGTCGTCCCTCCCCCACGGGCGACATGGGAGGCGAAAACCTCGCCGTTGGCCGCTCCTCCCTCCTTCCTCCTCTGACTCGCCGCCGCCCGAGCGGCCGCTAGCAAAGCCGCGCGGCTGCAAGGACGGCGGTGGTGGGGCTTCGTCTCTCCACGTCATGCTCGGCAGAGGGGGCTGCACGGGCCGGTGGAAACTGCCCAAATCCGTGCCACCTCGGCTGGATCTGGTGGGGAGGAAGCTGGCAGCAGGGCAGAGTAGTGGGGCGGCAGCTCTTGGTGGTGGTGGCGGCGGCGTTTGGAGGTGGCAACGGTGGCGATGGCGTCTTGGTTGGTGGTGACGGGACGCTAGCGGCGGTGGAGGAGATGACTCTGGCGGCGGCGGCCGGCGGCGGCGTCTGCTGGTGGTGGCGACGACGACGGTGGCTGCGGCGGCTGGTGGTGGCGACGGTGGCGGATGAGGGCCACGGTGGGTAGTGGCGACCGCGGCTGAGGCGATCGGCGACCGTGGCTGCGATGGTTGTCTGACCGCGACCGTGGCTGCGGAGGCTAGATCCAGCGTCGCCGCCGCCGGATCTGGGCCGCCGTGGCGGCTGCGGCGGTCAGCTCAGGGAGGAGACATCGGCAGTGGAGGCGTGGGAGACTACGGTAGGCGGCAGCAGGCGCGGAGGAGCAGAAGGCCGCGACGGCGGTGGCAGGCGCAACGGCAGCGCACGAAGGAGTGGGTGCCTGGCCAGCGGGGCGGGTGGTCAGCACGGCGAAGGAAACTCGGCCGACAGCTGACAAGGCGAAGGAGGCGTGGCCGGTAGCTGTGCGGTGCGAGGTGACGAGGCCGGTGGCCGCGGTGCGAGGAGACGCAGCCAAGGCACGTCGAGGACGGCCGGCGTGCGAGGTCCTCCGCAGCGGTAGGTGAGACCGGTGGAGGCGGAGCCTGTGAGGTGGCAGCACGTCGAGACTGCCGGCAGGGGACGCAGGTGCAGTGGTGCCCACGCGCTAGCGGAGGCTTGGATGGCGGTGGAGCAATGGTACACTTGTGGTAGATCAACAGGTGATGGACGGCGGGTGAAAACCCAGTCCGGTCTCGGCCGGGCCGGCAACGATGATGTTCGAGCGTCATTCCTACCCGAGGGCGTTGTTGTGCCGTCCCATCCCTCTAGTGTGGATGCCGGGCGAAAGCCCAGTCTTGGCTCTTTTTGAGACCTTGACGGACGACGGCAACGGTTTTTCATCGTTTCTCTCCTTGGAGACGTCGTTTAGTCATCCCCTTGCCGAAACCCTCCAACCAATTGATGCAAGCTTGCTCTAGATTTTATACTCTTGTGGCGGCGTCCTAGTTCCTACAGGTTGGCCATGTTGGAGGGCTTAGGGGGGAGAGGAGTTCCATTCTTCTCTCTCACCCTCTCTCTCTCTAACTCTTGAAAACCTAGATAGAGTGGGGTTTTGTGTTTGTTGTAAGGGTCAGGTTTTGGGCGATCTTGGCAGTGTTCCGTTGTTGGCCTAGCGGCGGTCGGTCACGCTTAGCGGCGGCCGGTCCGGTGCTAGCCTTCTCCTGGATGTGTGTTGGCGTTGTCGGTGTGTGGGTGGTGGTATACTTTTTTCTTTTCCTGGTTACGACCTTCCAGGGTTGTAATCTTATAATTTTTTTCCTGCTTTATCAGTAGAACTTCGCACCGTCTTGCGAGTCGTTCAAAAAAAACCTTCAAATGGTGATCGCAGGCTGTGATGGAAGACTCAAAGTCGTGGTAAGCATGACAAGGACAGGACTTACGTTACGTGTAAACCACTGCCAGTTGTGTCCTTCGATGCTTGGTGAATGATATGATTCGGAGATCCTCAGCTTATTGGCTGAGTAACTGACACGGCAAATTCGGAAATGACATTCGGGTCACGGGGCTCCATTGTCACTAGAGCCCAAATTATGTGACTATGCACATGGCATTCTGTCTTTTCTTTAAATCTTAAAATTTTTAGAGTAGGGTGCTTCCTCCATTTCATATTATAAAATTTTCTAGAATTGTCTACATTCATATATATATATATATATATATATATATATATATATATATATATATATATATATATATATGTTAATGAATCTACACATATATGTGTGCCTAGATTCATTAACATATATATGAATATGGGCAATGTTAGAAAGTTTTATAACCTGAAATGGAGTTAGTATTTTTTAGTCGGCTTTTAACCGGAGATATGTAACCTTTTAAATCAGGAACCTAGCCCTTAAACAACCCAATCTGCAGTTTGCTCCAATGAAGATTTGAACTCAAGACCTTAAGGTGCTACTCAGGTCACTACAACCACTGTAGTCTATACTACATGCCCTTTTACACATTGCACTCTATCTAAGATTATCAGGATCACAATAGTAACATGAATAGAATTGGAATTGGATTATATGAACAGGATATTATCATATTTTATATTTTTTAAAATTCGGTACTACTCCCTCCGTTTTACAATGTAAGTCATTCTAGCATTTCCTATATTCATATTGATGTTAATGAATCTATACATATATATCTATCTAGATTCATTAACATCAATATGAATGTGGGAAATGCTAAAATGATTTACATTGTGAAACGGAGGAAGTAATATATTGTAAAAATAAAGCTTGTAAGAGCTGGTTTAGTTTGCAGAAATTTCAACCTATAAGAATAGGAATACATACACATATCAATCCCTAAAATTTTCCAAGAGGTTGGAATGGGTGAAATAAGATTAGAAAATACCACAGGATGGTATTCCGTTTGGATGAAATGATACCCTAGAGATATCGTCTAATACCTAGTAAGTATCGACTGATACCCTGTTCGAACGTGATGATGTCTCAGAGGCATCGCTCGATACCTTAGGTACATATCAAACGATACCTCAGAGGTAACATCCCGTCAGAACGGGATACCATTCTATAGCATTCCTAAAAAATAATGTTTTCTTCCTACATGTTGTAGGAAAGGAATTTTTCCTTTTCTTTTCTTATATTTCATCCGTACAAACCAAGTGACATTTCTATTATCAATCTTTTTTCGATATAATGATTTCCTATTAGGCTGTGACTTAGTAACCTGATTCTCGTGTAATGCTCGCAGTAATTCCTCTTTTGACGACCTCTTACGGTTCACAAACACAAATGATGTGCATATGTGTAGCATCGTTTTTCTCCAAATTTTATCAACTTGACTAAAACGTGGTAGTGTAGCATACTATTTGAGGATAACTCACCAGGCGACCTGCGGCTGACTGGGAATGGCATGGTCTTGGCCTTTAAATGTAGTGTCCCAATGAGAACAACAATGTTGTCAGTCAGTCACTATCTTTGTCTCAAGTCTGAAACCGTTGATTGCAAGCGTTCCATTTGGGCATCCCTTATTCTCTTTTTCTGTTTTCTTCAATATGAAAGAACTGGATGATTACTCGTTGAAAGGTAATGCAGCTATAGCTCTGCTAGCTTACAAGGTAAATAGAGATATCGCATTGCTTTGTTACTTGCTTCTTTGTTGCTTCTGTGCCCATCCATGTCACTCTGAATATGCCATGCCATTGAAGGGGTGAAAACGGTCGGAACGATGCTCGATCCCTTATTCAGTTTGACATTAATACTATGCAGAAAGAATTATGAAAAAACAACATTTAAAAATAGCCAAAAACGATACGGTTGGAAACGGTACCCTTATACAGAAACGGTGCTCGGTCGATCGGGAATTTCCGTGACCGTTTTCACCCGTAAGTGATGATCTGGTCGGCTTTTAGGATCAGGGGTGTGAAGAGGTTTGTGATGTATGATTTATTTTTCAGTCGGTTTTGTTAAGCTCTACTGCGTGCACGGCTGCTAGAACCATTTACACCCCCGTTTTTAAATAAATGATGATTTTCACTTTACTATTTAAATTTTGACCACAATTTACTCTTAAGTGTTTAGAGTAAAACGAATAAAAGTTTCATGCTGGTATTTATTAGATCATAATACACCTTTAATAGTATGAGATCATTTTAGCCTTCGTAAATATATGGAACTCTATATTGAAAAATAGACACTGGTCAATGTGTGAAAGTGAATAGTACCAAGAGAGTTAGTGGTTTTCCTAGTCTTAGTGTACTTCTATAATATTGTCGCTGGGCTATACTTGCACATGATATTCGTAGAGTATGGAAATCGTTGGAACTAGGATGTATGTGAGGTCGGATCCGCGGAACATGGGAGAAGGATTCATATTGATTCGGATGTACGTGAGGTCGGATCTACGGAACACAGGACAAGGATTTATATTGATTCGGGCCCTCAAGATGAGTAATAACCCTATTACAGTTTATATGGATATATAGATATAAATACAAGGATTACAATGGAGAATAGGACGACTAGACAAATCCATTGACTAGAAGCTGTCGAGAACGGCTCGACGAGATCTATTCGGCAAATATGGTTTGGCTTCCTCTGGATGTCCCTCCCTGCTTGTATAAGGTCTTTCGCTATGGCTTGTATCTCGATGTCCCTCCTTGCTTGTATATATATATAGCATAGATCATCTTAAGTAGAACTCGAAGAAATAAAGCATGATACGAGCCCAAGAAGACCTTATATTCCCCGAATAGAACTTGGACACCTTTTATTCCGGGAAGATAATTTTTTTTATGTTTCGTATTTCCTTAATTAAAGGGTACCTAAGATAATTTCCTTTTTATCTGTCATATTTCCTTAATTAAAGGATACCTTCTCGTATAATATGGTATTGTCGTCCACAAACCGGCTCGTGTATAGGAGGTTTGCCTTATTCTTGACATTGACAAATATATTGATTAATTGGGAACAAAGAGTATATGACTTTCATGTCCTTCAAAGTTATTATTACTAGATGAGCATTATTACTAGATGAGCACCCCGCGCGTTGCTACGGAAGAATTGTGTGATAATATAGTACATATGAGTTTTAAAATTTTCTTTCTTACCTATCATACATTTTTTATGTGTTTATATATTCGGAATTGCTAACCTTCTTTCGACAGATTTTGCATTCCCAAATCTTGCAGATTTTGGGACACCGGATGGGCTTCGAGATTCGTGCTCCACACCTTCTCCTCCAACTCCGGCGACCTCCTCTTCTTCTTCGGTGCCGGCAAGGACCCTACGGGTTAGGGTCCCGGGGTGGGGTGGGGGTGGGAGGGGGAGAGGGGAGGGGAGAGTTCGCCGGCTCTAGAGGGATGGCTGGGGGAGGCGGCAGCCCGGCGGTGGGCGGCGGATCGGGCAGGCGGTGAGGCGCCGGCGGCGGCGCCGGAGCCGCAGGGCTGGAGGAGGGCGGTGGGCCGGCGTCGGTGGCGGGGGCACCTCGCCGCCGACGGCTCGAGGAGGAGGGATGGGAGGAGGGGGGAGGGGGGAGGGGGAGGAGGCTAGTCGGGGGGCTCTCGCCGGCGCCGTTGATGCCCTCCGGCCAGCCGGCGAGGCAGGCGGCGGCGCGGTGTGGCGGTGGCGGCGGGGGATCGGGCGGAGCCGCTCGCAAGCGCGATGGGAGGGGAACGAGGTAGGGTTAATGCATCTGCACGAATCTTAAAGCACATCCAATGGTCCAAAATTTGCACGAATCTTAAAGCACATCCAATGGTCCAAAATTTGCACAAATCTTAAAGCACATCCAATGGTCCAAAATTTGAAAGATGGGATGTGGGATTTTCTGTCAACAGATGTAGACAGCCCCTTATATATTTTGTACCTTTATCAATTATCCAAAAGTTATAAATGATTGGATTACATGGTGTGCTTTTTAGGAGGAAGAGATGCAATTTACACCCTTGATGAATCATCCAAAGGCTAAGAACAATTAAAGTGATGTGAAGAGATGCAATTTATAACATTGATGAATCATGAAAAGGCTAAAAACAATTGAGGTGATATGGCTTCATCAGAGAAGAGAGAATTAGTATTAGCTACACTTAATGAGAATGAAATTTATAAATTCATATGATTATTTGGGAGGAAGGAGTTTGCGGTTTGAGAGTGAACGGGAGACTGATGCTGGTTGAAGTTTTGGAGTCTTCCTACTTTTTTTTTTGTCTCTTAACATCATTTGTCCCACTTTCTACTTTGATTCTAAAACTGTAGCAAAAGACAAACTTTTTAGGCCCCGTTTCGAACCCAACAGAACATAGGGCAGAAACAACAAAGCAATTCTGAAACATAAGAAATGAAATGTAGAGGCATGAACATTTAGATGACTTTTTGTTTGGACAAAGGAATTTATTTCCCTCTAATGGACAGTAAATCTAGGGCACCAAGATCTACTTTATCCGTCCCAAAATAAACCATCATCGTACTTAAATATGACATATCCTAGATCTGATATTGTTGACATTCTAATACGAGGTTGGTTTCTTTTGGAACGAGGAAACTATTTCTCTCTAGTCCATACAATAAAAGTTAGGCTATGTTTAGATCCATCGGCAAAAAAATTGCCAGGTCACATCAGATATATGGACACATATTTGAAGTATTAAACGTAGACTAATAACAAAACAAATTACATAATCGCCTATAAACTGCAAGATGAATGTATTAAGACTAATTAATCTATCATTAACAAATGTTTACTGTAATACTACATTGTCAGATCATGACGCAATTAGGCTTAAAAGATTCGTCTCGCAATTTACATGCAAAACTGTGTAATTAGTTTTTTTGTCAATATTTAATACTCCGTACATGTGTTCAAATATTCGATGTGATGGGAAAAAAAAAATTTGCCCGTGGATCTAAACACCCCCTTACACAAAATTGTGACGGGATTTTATTTTCCTATGGAACACAGAGTGTAGGAAATGACCTCAAACATTAGTGAGTACTATTCAGACATTCCTTTGTTTGAAACGGTGCAACAATGAATGTTTTCCGAAAGAATAAAATCTTTTACAATATCTTTGAATCGAAACAAGACTTTAAGGCTGTGTTCTTAATTCAAGGTTTCCAACCTTTATTTCATCATTTTTCACACACACATTTTTCGAGAATACTAAACGATAAAAGATATGTTTTTTAAAAAATTTTCTATAAAAAAATTGCTGTAAAAATATATTAATTTATTTTTTAATTTTATAAGCTAATATCTAATTAATCAACGTTAATTCATCGTTCCGTTTTGTGTATGGAGGAGAGAGGATTAACGTAGGGAACACAACTGAGTAGGGAACCAAAATCTCGTTTGGAATTTGAGGTTTGAGATTACCTAAAATAATTTTAGAGTGTAAGTGCCGGTTTGTTAGAGCTCTAAACTCCAACTTCTAACTCTAAACTCCAATTCGAGTGGGAGCTACCTCCTATGGTTTGAAAGTGTTTGGCTAGATTTGTTAGCTCCACAAAACCACATCCCTTGTAGTCATTTCGTCGAACATTTGGTTGGCGTCGCTCTGTCGTCGCCTGCGCACCGCCACCGCCGTCGCCCGCCGCCGGCACCGCCACCTCCGCTCTAAAAAATTAGAGAATCTGTACCGTTTGACATAGTTTCAACTCTAGGTAAGTTGAAATTGGAAGCTAGAGGTGTGCCAAATGGGGTCTAAATCTGAACTTCCCCTTGAAAAGCTTCCAGAGTTTCCCAGGTTTGCTCGGGAACTTTCTACTACACCCGACCGACGCCCTCCCGCTCGCATCACGAAACCATCTAACGGCCCACGTTGCGTCTCTCCACGATCCAACGGCCCACGATCCCATCTTGGCTATTCCTCTTCCTCCCCTCCAAACTCAAAACGCCGCCCGCGAGCCCAAACCCAAACCCAAGGAGAGGGCAAAGAGGGGAAAAGAAAAAAAAAAAATCTCCTCCTCCTCCTCCTCCTCGCCGCCGCCGCCATGGACGCCTCCGCCGGAGGCGGGGGGAACTCGCTGCCGACGGCGGGGGCCGACGGGGCCAAGCGGCGTGTGTGCTACTTCTACGACGCGGAGGTGGGGAACTACTACTACGGGCAGGGGCACCCGATGAAGCCCCACCGCATCCGGATGACCCACGCGCTGCTCGCCCACTACGGCCTCCTCGACCAGATGCAGGTGCTCAAGCCCCACCCGGCGCGCGACCGCGACCTCTGCCGCTTCCACGCCGACGACTACGTCGCCTTCCTCCGCTCCGTCACGCCGGAGACCCAGCAGGACCAGATCCGGGCGCTCAAGCGCTTCAACGTCGGCGAGGACTGCCCCGTCTTCGACGGCCTCTACAGCTTCTGCCAGACCTACGCCGGGGGATCCGTCGGCGGCGCCGTCAAGCTCAACCACGGCCACGACATCGCCATCAACTGGGCCGGCGGCCTCCACCACGCCAAGAAGTGCGAGGCCTCGGGATTCTGCTACGTCAACGACATCGTCCTCGCCATCCTCGAGCTCCTCAAATACCACCAGGTGATGATGATTCAGTAATTTTTTGCGGAATTAGGGTTTTGGGCGTGCTAATTGTTTTTTGTATTGCAGCGTGTTCTCTATGTGGATATCGATATTCACCATGGGGATGGTGTGGAGGAGGCGTTCTACACGACGGACAGGGTGATGACGGTCTCGTTCCACAAGTTTGGGGATTATTTCCCGGGGACCGGGGACATTCGCGATATTGGGCACTCAAAGGGGAAGTATTACTCTCTGAATGTGCCGTTGGACGACGGTATTGACGACGAGAGCTACCAGTCGTTGTTCAAGCCGATCATGGGGAAGGTGATGGAGGTTTTTCGCCCTGGCGCGGTGGTGCTCCAGTGCGGTGCGGACTCTCTGTCGGGTGATAGGTTGGGTTGCTTCAACCTGTCGATCAGGGGCCACGCGGAATGTGTGAGATTCATGAGGTCCTTCAACGTCCCGCTGTTGCTGCTTGGTGGTGGTGGGTATACCATAAGAAATGTTGCACGGTGTTGGTGCTATGAGGTATGTATCAGGGGCATTTCCTGGATATACATTTCTCTGTTGTTCTTGTTTGAAGAGCCTTCACTAATTTATTAACTTCAAAGCTGTATGAAATGTCATAGTTCTTCTAGCATCCTTTTTAGCGCCGGCACTATGCCTAACATGTGTATGTATCACCTTGGACAACTGTTTTGACTAAGTGACTCACATCTATAAGTACTTATGTAAAAAAAAAAACCCTCTGTTAATCATTTCAAACTGTTCTAGCTATTCTAATAAGCACAACTCACTTTGTTATGAACTACTATGGATTGTTTGATAATTATTGTACTTTTAATCACTGAAATTTAACAGTATATAACCAATAATTGTCTGAGAACTTTATGAAATACTTTGAGCTTCTAATGCTTTTAGATGCATGTTTCTTTTATTGTAATCATTAGTTTCCCATATGGTCTTATTTGTCTCCTTATGTTTATGCAGACAGGAGTTGCACTTGGTCATGAGCTCACTGACAAGATGCCTCCAAATGAGTATTTTGAGTACTTTGGTCCAGATTATACACTTCATGTTGCACCAAGTAACATGGAGAACAAAAACACACGCCAGCAATTGGATGATATAAGATCAAGACTTCTTGATAATCTTTCAAAACTTCGACATGCTCCTAGCGTCCAATTTCAAGAGCGACCCCCTGAGGCTGAGCTACCTGAGGTGAGTGAGAAATTATTTGCATTATGGTTATTTTTTGTCCTGTAGAATTCCTCAGCTTCAAGGATAAAGGAGTATAAGGCGTCTTTCTAGTAGTTGCTGTAAATAATAATATTTCACAATTTGTATGAATTGTAAATGTTGGCTCCAGAAATATCAGGAATGCCAAATTGACAGGTGGTTAGTTATTTTTACATGATTGAATTATGAAAAGTTCGTTTTTTGTTTTATGGTCAAAAGCTTTATATTATGGCATGAATTATCTATGCAGATTTTTTCATGCTTGAAGTAATCTGTTATGTGTGCTCTAATGCTGGCACTTCACATTCTGTCAATAATGTTCAAATTGACTTTGAATTTTCAAGCTGAATGCATATAATTTAAATTACTAATTCCTAGCATAAGGACCAGTTGTCTGATGTGTCTCAGTTTATAGCCTTGAAACTTTACAAGTGTTGTAAGATGCCCAGGGGCATGCCCATATTGACTATGGATGTAGTTTCGGAAGTGAGAGGAAAGATTTTCGCTTAGTTACATGAGTTACATCTATGTGTCTCGTGCAGCAAGATGAAGACCAAGAGGATCCTGATGAAAGGCACCATGCTGATTCTGATGTGGAAATGGATGATGTCAAACCTTTGGATGACTCAGGAAGGTATTTGTTTCTATTCAGTTCTGTAACCGTTCAGGTGTTTCTAGCAGTTAGAATCATATGACATGGTCTGATGTATATCCTTTTGTCTTTTAGGAGGAGCAGTATTCAGAATGTGAGAGTTAAGAGAGAGTCTGCTGAAACAGATGCCGCAGATCAGGTATTTTTCTATTAAAACTTATTGAAGTAATGTTATGTGCTGGTGGTGACAGTTGTTATGGTTAATGTGTGCTCAAAGGTGTGTAAGCAGCTATACTTTCTTTCATGAATAGTGTATTCTGCTGTTTGTTCCTTTCTGAATGGTTGTTGCATCTTCAGAGAGCATATTGATATTAAATAGCCGTGGACTGCGAAAGACAGCAATTGTGAGTTGATGTGTTGTGATGTTGAATATTTTGAATTTTACTCCTTGCTGTAGCGACAGTTCTGAAATTTACATACTCAACTTTTCAAATTAAACATTAAGGATTGGAAGAGCTGAATCATCATAGCAAAGTAAAGGACAACTATTATGATGTGACTATACAACATGAAAATCTAATTTCATTTTTCTGGATAATGCATCAGTGCCGTATTTGTATGTCTGTATCATGGTTTCTTTTATGGTCCTTGGGTGTTGGTATTAGTTTTTCAACCTTAGCCCTTAATTTTAGTTAAGGTTGTAAGATGAATGAGGCTATATAGGATCCAGCACGATTTGATTCTTGAGAGTCAGATATTTAATTCAGATTTCTCAAATGTTCTGATGCACATTTGCACCCTGTTGGGACTTATTTCTAATAGTAATTCTATTTGATAAGTGATTTGCATAGGCTTCAAAAGTATAATTTGACAGTTTGACATCTTACAATATATTGTTTATGGCAACAAAACCAATTCATGTGGAAGCACTTCCGAATATGAATCCACTGGTACAACTTTTGTACAGTAAACTTGCGAATATAATTTGACTCATTGTTGGTTAGAGCTTACAAATTTTGACTTTTCAAGTACATGGACGAGTTAGGGCAATGGGAATACCTTTTCTTTGCAAGTGCAAATCTAATTTATCAATTCACTGTGGTTATGTATATCAAATAATTTCCTCAGACTTGTGAAAGTTTGATGCTCCCTTGTTCTACCGTTGGTCTTTTGCTGTTGGTGCAGTTCTAGTAAAAGAATTGTTGCATTGATCATTTAACGTCTTATAGTAAATCCCTTATTGCCACCAAAAAGTGTTATTCCCTCGTATGGAATCAAACAAAAAATTTATCCATCTCGTCAATGGTCTTGTTTGGTAGAACTAGCTGCTGCAGTGCTGCAGCTGCACTGCCGCAGCAGCTACAGTGGCTGCAGCGGGACACGCTTACAGCTATGCTTGATTACCTTCCGCTGCGGTGCTGCCGCTGTTCAGCTCGGGCTGTGCTGTACAGTAAAAAGCGCTGCATGTTGGCCTACCTAACAGGTCCAATGTGTTCTCTTCCGGGCGCTACACAAGCACTGAACAGGATCATTGCATCTAGGCAACAACTGCCTACCGCCTCCACAGAGCAAGGCTGTGTCTCGGTGGCAGTGCCAATATAGAAAAAAAATGCATGACAAAATAGGAAAAAAAAATTACCACACAGCTTAAGTTTTTCAAACACCAGAAAGAAAAAAAAAGAGTGGTGTAAATTCGAAATGTAGTTGGACCTGCAAGATATGGACAAGCTGTGAGGAAGTGGTTAGCTCAGCTCACACTTTGGAGACTGCAAAGAGGGCATGTATCCAAAAATTCGGAGATTCATATCCTGTTCTTCCATGAGCTCCAAATCAGTGAAGTTTGTCATTTCAGGCCTACCAGGAGGAGCTAAACCCAGGGTCGGGCAGCACAAGTGCCGGCACACAACCCTGCTGCAACATGCTCTGCACAACTTCATCGCCCTTACCATGGTTGACCTCACCTGGAGGAAGGGGCACCAGAGTTGAGTCACAATCCACCATGGCATGGCGAGCAGGAGGTGGAGTGTAGCATGACGGATGTTAAGTGCGGTGGCAGCTCAATACGGTATCCAAGGCTGGTGGGAGGAGCGAGATTTGTAGAGATGAGGAAAAATAATAGATAAGAGATGATGCTGACAAGTGGGCTCAGGGGCATTTTACCATTTGCGTACGCCACTGACAAACTCTGCTAATGGCAATTTTTAACAGTGGCGTCCGTAGTGGCTTATGAGGGATGCGAAAAATTGCTCGGTAATATAAGGGAAGCATCTAATTTAGATGTCGAATAAGGAAACTTGTTAATTTCAGATGTCAAATAAGGAATTTTCTCTTCAGATGTCCTTGTTCTTTTCTGATTAAGATTCAGATTTTACCTTGGTTTCCGTTAGGACGCATTTCAAACTACTAAACGGTGTGTTCCTGTGAAAACTTTCTATATATAAGTTGCTTTAAAATATTAAATATATCCATTTGTCAAGTTTGTAATAATTAAAATTTAATTAATCATGTGCTAATGGTTTTCTCGTTTTACGTACGTCAACTTAATCCTCATCTTCATCTTCATCTTCATCAGTGAAAACTTAATCTTCAACTTAATCATTCTCTGTTGGTAATAAATAGTTTGCCTTGTTATTTGTATGTTGCAGGATGGTAATAGGGTCACTGCAGAGCACACCAAGGGCACAGAACCTGCGGCTGATGGAGTTGGTTCCTCGAAACAAACTGTTGTAAGTGCTCTTTTATTTGTGCAAACTTGTAATCTTGCAAAAGGTAGACTTGCACGTAAGTGAACTGTCATGGATCCGTGGTAACAACGGCTGCCTTTTCATGTTTGCTCTTTGACAACTGCAGCCTACCGATGCAAGTGCGATGGCCATAGACGAACCAGGCTCCCTGAAAGTCGAGCCAGATAACTCAAACAAATTGCAAGATCAAGCATCGGTGCACCAGAAGCCATAATAGTTCTCTCTACCATAAAACTTAGTAACTGATGCCATCTATCGTCCATTGATTATATTGGAGAAGCTCCAACTTTGAAGCAGAGAGTTCATGCCATACCAAAGTTATATACCAAACCTCGAATGGTATGTACACCTTTCGAACTGGTGGTGTTTTGTGC
Organism: Oryza glaberrima; assembly: GCF_000147395.1. Taxonomy (NCBI): domain Eukaryota; kingdom Viridiplantae; phylum Streptophyta; class Magnoliopsida; order Poales; family Poaceae; genus Oryza; species Oryza glaberrima. Next base: position 21,861,168 of record NC_068331.1, on the reverse strand, counting down.
AATACATTTATGCCAGGCTGACTATTATGTGGTATCTATTATTAGCTTTAGTTTAACCCTGTCTGCTGTCGAGCAATCGGTATAGTCGTGCAATATATTCTGGATCCATCAAGCAATGTGAGACAGATGTCAAACCATTGGTTGTGACTTCAGCAATGTATGTATATGTATGTATAGGGACAGGCAGCAGGCGTTGCTTTGGTGGGAACTATAAGCTTTGTCTCTCTTCTCATCCCTAATACCTACATGGGGGCGTCTCATTGTTGTTTAGGTATTACTGCATTCTTAAAAGTGCTCATTTAGAGTGCAATTCTAACATCTTCTACATGTTAATTTCCCCTTGGGACATTTTTCCTGGTTTTGTGGTCTCCTGTTACTCTTTTTGGATGGTCAATCTAGCTCCTGCTGATTACGGCGGCTTTGTTGATGGTTGTTGGCTGTACTGTGGATTGCTGCCGTTTGCTTGCTCTCAGTTGTGTGTATGCAGTCGGATTGAGGGCATTGGTGAATGGTGATGAGCCATTCCAGTTCAAATTCCCGGCCCACCCATGGGGAATTGACTGGAACCAGGCCTGCCAAACATATTTTGGGCCAAGTTTTTTAGTAGAAGGGCCCATCACTTAAAGAGGAAATAAATTTGCAAAATCTCGGGAATTCAGGTAAAGTTTGACTAAACGGTAAACCTTTTTATTGATGCCATGCACATCTTGGTGATTGGGTTAACTAGGTGAAACCCCGCAGCAATATTGCTGTGGGAATTTAGTATGATAACAATAAGAAATAATGTGCAAGATAGATAGATAACATCAGATTAAATAAGTTAATGTGGTTTATGATAATTTAAATTTAAGTAGTATGTAGAATGGTGATTTAAACGTAAAAAGTAAGGCAGTATGATTTTATGGAAGAAGAAAAGTAGGGAGATAATTTGGACCGTAGATTAATCATCTAAAGGCTAAAAACAATCAAGGTGATATGACTTAATTAGAGAAAAAAAAGGAGAAAGATAATTTGGACCATAGATTAATCATTTAAGCACTAATTAAGTGAGGATGAACTATATAATATGTGGGATGATAATTTAACATGCTTGTATTTTAAAAGCTCTTAAATTATAAAAGCTATAAAATTATAGATAATATAATATGTTTGCATGATGTTTAAGGCTCTCTTTGTTTAGGCTTAGGCTTATTGGCCTAGACTTTTAAGTCAGCTTATTGGCTTATATGATTTATAAGCCAGTGGATTTAATGTCCTAAGTTTAGTGGTGGAGTCATACATCTATCTCATATAAGCCAAAAAAGCTTCTCCAACCTAGCTTTTGGCTTAATAGTGTTAGAGTGGCTTATGGCTTCAAAAAAGCCAAATAAAAAAGCTGCTTGTTTGTTTTGGTTTAGACTTTTCGACTTATAAGTTGGCTTATAAGCCTAAACAAAGAGGGCCTAAATGTGATGATTGTTAGTGGATTATGATGTGGTATCTTGTTAATTAGTGGATGATGATGTAGCATCTTTGTATGTTAAGCTTAAGAAGTTAGTGTGTTATAACTTTATAGTAAGATATGATTTGGTTTATGCGACGTCCATGAGACTTGGGAACTCATCTTGTGAAAGCATGGATACTAGAAAAATACACGCACATTATATGGTTAAGTTTTTAATAGTTGGATGGCTTGTCAGTGCTATACGGTAATTAGTTCGAAAATTCCTCGAGTAAACGGCATACCGCTAAAACGGTCTAGAAAAGCCATATACCATTTTTGTTCCATTCCTCGACAACACGGAATCATAGGGCCTGTTTGGCACAGCACCTGAAGCTCAGCCAAACAGTTTCAGCTCCACCAAAAATAGAAGAGGAGCTGTGTGGAGCTCTCTCACAAAATGAAGATATGGAGCTAGGTTTAGACCCATAATAAAATGTATTTTCTCCATTTCATATTATAATTCGCTTTGACTTCAAGTTTACATAAATATTTAGCAAAATTTACAATAGTTCATTAAACTAACATATAATATATTTTGATAATATATTGTTTTATATCGAAAATATTGCTAATTTTTTCTGTAAATTTAATCAAAATTAAAGAGGTTTGACTTAAAAAAATAAAATCAACTTATAATATGAAACGGTGGGAGTAAATGATACTCCCTCCGTTTCAGGTTATAAGACGTTTTGACCAAACTACTTTAAGTTTGACTAAGTTTGTAGAAAAAGTAGTAACATTTTCAAACCAAAACAAATTTATTATGAAAATATATTCAATTATTGATTTGATGAACTAATTTAGTATTATAAATATTACTATATTTTTCTATAAACTTAGTCAAACTTAAAACAGTTTGACTTTGATCAATGTCAAATCGTCTTATAATCTAAAACGGAGGGAGTAGCTGGTACTGTCGGGAATTCGCATACTGTTTTCACAAGCCACAACAACCACCAACGTTATCTTGTGTATTACCTTACTTTGCTTTTTACCTTGTATATTACCTCACCTCTTCTTTTTGGTATTTGACGTTGTTAACTTTTAGTTTTAGATATGTGTGATTATTTATTTTATTAAAAAACTTATATACAAATATACAAATATATAAATCATGCTTAAAGTATATTCAATAATGAGCAAATAAAAAAATGGTAACTAAGAAATATTTTTGAACAAGATAAATGGTTAAACACTTTCAAAAGTCAGCATCGTCAAATATTTAAAGCCAAATTAAGTGTATATTATAGAGATCGCAGAGATCTTGAGGTAGATGGTGCTAACGTAGAAATTTTTATTGATACATGTATGTGTGAGCCTTGTTCTCGTCGATCGAAACAGCCTCCTCTTGCAACGTGAAAAATCCTATCGAACACATCAGGACGTCCACAGTGAAATTGTATACCCTGCACAGAGCAGGATCGGGTGACGATGTACTTGTCGTCGTCACTCTGAGAGCAAGTTCAATAGTATAGCTGACTATTAACTCCAATTTATCTATAGATAATCTAATAGTTTATTTATACAATAGTTACATACTACACTATTAATACCTGGTTCCACCTGTCATACACACACTGCGTCTTGGAGTCCGTGCTACAACTGGCTACAAATCTGTAGCCCGCTGCTTTTCTCTCTTCTTATTTATCTTCTTAAAATATGTTTATAGCTGACTTATAACCTGCTATTGTACCTGCTCTTAAGGGCCTAGGGGTCTCCATGAGAGGAATAGGGATGATCAGGTCTGCTGATTTCCGTAAATCGGAGACAGCCGGGTTTACGGCGCCTCAATATATCGGTTGCAACACTCCGAGGGTACGGCACGTACGGCGTTGCGGTATGCGGATCGCCGACCGGCTTATCTGTGGGAGGAGCGGTATATGGCAACAGAAGAGAGGAAAAGACAAATTATTACACCCACGCAGGCAGCAACAGGTTAATTAATTATTAGTACTACTACGACTATGGCAGTGTTTAGTCCCTTTAAACTTGCAAAAAAAAATTCAGTCACATCAAATTTCTGGACATATGCATGGAGTATTAAATACGGACAAAAAAAATCAATTGCACAGTTTGCATGTAAATTGTGAGATGAATCTTTTAAGCCTAATTACGCCATGATTTGACAATGTGATGCTACAGTAAACATTTGCTGATGATAGATTAATTAGCCTTAATAAATTCGTCTCGCAGTTTATAGGCGAAATCTATAATTTGTTTTGTTATTAGTCTACGTTTAATACTTCAAATATATCTCCATATACTTAAAAAAATTTTAGCACATGAACTAAACACGGCTATATATATATCCTCCCTCCGTAAAAAAAAACCTACTATAAGATAAGACATGACATAATATAGTATAATGAATCTGAACAGCTCGTATTCATATACTAGATTATGTTTCATCTTACATTAGGTTGGTTTTTTTAAAGGATGGAGGGAGCACTTCTCACTCTGGCCGCTTTTTTAAAGGATGGAGGGAGCACTACTCACTCTGGCCGCTCCTTCCCGTGCTGCCGGTCGCGGCGGCGGCCGGCGAGACGAGGAGGCCGCAGGCGACCACGAGAACGGCCAACAGGACGAGCTGCATCGCGCGCTTTGGCCGGGCCAGCAGATCATGTGATCTCTTATGCTTTGACGACTGAATCTAGAGAGCTTTGCTGCTTATTGTGCTTGTGCTCCTCGATTTGCTAGTGCATTATATTGCTTGCCCGTGGTTTACAATTGGATGCAGTGGATTAACTGTAGAGCAGCACAAGCAGTCACCGCGTTTAAATCAGCCCGGCTCTTTCGTCCAAGCTCTGGTGGCACAGTCAAAGGTCTTGCCAAGAGTTGGTGCTCTTTTATCTGCTTTTGTTCGTTAATACTCCATGGCGTGTGCATGAAGGCCATATATATTATTTTGAATTGACAAGTCACTAGATGGGATTAGTTAATATTGGGAAATCATGGAGGAAAATTTAGATTACAGATATACACTACTACATAATCACATAAATTTAAGGATACAACGCTATAGATATCAGAACAGCTAAGACGGTCACCTATACTGCTTTTCCCGTCCGCGCGCATGCCCGTAGGAATGTCAATGGAAAGAACTGCCATCTTTGTGTACAAATAGGTGCTAGTTTTTAATTGGAACCGGCACCTATATTTCTTGTCAGAGAAATGTGTCGGTTTCAACTAAAAACCGACACATTTTATTTCCATCCCATCAAAATGGTTTATAGTGGGACCAGGATAAAACTAAAAGCGATAGTTTTTAAAAAACACCCCTTTAGGTGAGGAGTGGAGTTGAACTCATCCTTATCTGTGAACAATGCTAGAACCACCCCCCCTCATGCTCTCTCTCACCTCTCTGAAACCACTGCCTCCTTATTCTAGCTTCCTCCTCCTCCCGTTGCCCTTGCCCCTTTTCCTCCTCCACCCATCCTCACCGTCCCGCCCCTCCCCACTGGTGCTCGGGCCTGTCCTGATCTGGCGTTGCCCCTCCCCACTAGCGCTCGGGAGTATGAATATTGTAGATATAAATATTATTTCAAACTAATAAAAAATATGTCTTTCATGAAGTGGGTTAGTGTTACCCATCCTCGTTTTGCTATAAGGAACATTTACCTCAATATCAGAAAGTTCAAGAGGTTTGTGAAATTTACAATGAGAGTAGATAGGGTGACAGATTAAATGTCACCACAGCTGTCTTCTTTTAAAAAGTAGCACAGATATCATGGTGTAAACAAAGAGTTTCAAGATCCTCTTTATGTGAAACGATCAACTTCAAAGTTCCCGGCTAGTGTGAATCTAACAAATTAATTATTGGATAACTTATGGCCAGTAAATACTCACTGTTGGTCTTGCCACTCTTCCCTGATTTCCCTGTTGAGGCAGCCGCGGGGAGGACGATGAGACTACTAGCAGTGACAACCAGAAGCAACAGCAGAAGGAGATGCGGGGAGCAGAACCGCACTACTGTCATCAGTTTGTTTGCTATACGCTCTTACTTCTGCTGGAGATGAGGCCAGGGGAGCACCTCCTGGCTGCTGCCAGTTACCAGCCGAGACGCACGGGGACAGTAAGAAAACGATCAGGACAGTCGCTTAAAATGGGCGCAGCATGTCGATCTCGCTCGGCGCGCGGACGAACTCTCCGCCCGTAACGTACGACGACGGCAAAATCTCTGGTTTCTTGCTGAATGCAACGAGTGGCCTGGCTTGACTCGTTTGATTGTGCCGAGTCTAGAAGAAATTAGACTGGTCCCTGTTGGCATCTCTGGGAGCTGTAGATACGACACGATCCGCCGGGTCTGGCACGGGTTGGCGGCACTCGGCGCTAGCTGACAGTCATCACGCGGTAATCGATCGGCAGAACATGTACGTGACGAGTTGAGCTCGCCGTTTGCAGATGATACCGGCAGGGTGCCACACAGTAATCTGTAATCTGTGAGACTGTCTGGACTCGCGCTTGCCGTATATTTTTCAGATTTTTATTTTGGAAAAAACGTGCAAGAACAAATTATATTTTTAAATAGATGTAGTTATTCTTTTTTTTTTATTTTCAAAAGAGATGAAATAGATATAAATCTTTAGTATCATTGTCTTTCTTGACCCTTGTCCAGGTATGGTTCCCAGCTCCTTAATTTAGGTTTAGCCTCATATGAGAGGTTGATGTTCTTAAATGAATGCTTCACCATTCAAAGATGAATTAATATCCGCTCATCCCTCGCACCAACGAGATGATGACAATCAAGAAGCCACATAGGCAAGTTGAGAGAAGAAGACAAAAGATGAGGAACAAACACTACTACAGAAAGGCACATAGAGGTCGGCACTATAGGTGCCGGAACAGTTAAAACCGACACCTATAGACTTTTTCTCACCTTGCACGGTGGAAAAAACAAAGAACCAACACCTTTCACGAACCATAGTTGTCGATCCTAAAGAAAAACTGACACCCCTCCCATCTCTCTCGCTCTCACTCTCTCTCTCTCTCCACTGCCCCCTCCTCCTCTCCCTCTCGCCTCCCTCCCATAGCGGATCCGGCGATGTCTCCGGCGGCTGCGGGTGGATCTAGTGGTGGTGGGGGCGTCAGGGGCGGCAACTCTCTCCGCCCCCTCTTGCCTCCCTCCCGGGGCAGATCGGGCGGCGGTGGTGGTAGCGGCTCCCTCTGACCCCTCTCGCCTCCCTCCCTCGTCTGAGGATCCGATGGTGGTGGCGACAGCCGAGGGTGGATCCAACGGCGACGGGAGTAAGGTTCTTGGAAGTTCTGTGATGTTTTTAGATGTTGTTGTTGTTGTTGTGATTCTATTATTCCTTTTGTGATTCAATGATGATGATTGTGGTTAATTTTGGGGGGTAAAGTGTGGTTGATTCGATTCCAAGAAGGAATTAGTATGTGACTAGTGACTTAGTGTTCTTTGTGTTCTTGAATGTTCTTTCGTTGGTCGGGATGAAGGGAGCTTCTTGCCTCGAATCGAGCCGATGCATCGAGCCAACTTTTTTTTCGTGGAATCTCAAAGGTACCGGTTGGGAAAACCGGTACCTTTGTGAGGTTCCCAACTTGCACCTATTGTCTTTTTTGTAGTAGTGAAAGACCTCCTAGGCAACGCCTTCGGGGAGGTCATGACACCTTAGGCACCACCGTTGACCATCCATCTGGACTAGGTTTTCACCTGGAGAGTCCTGCCAAGGAGTGGGAGGGTGGTAGCTCAATAGCGCCCCAAGGGGCGATCATGGCGCTCAAAGATGTCATTGTTGCCAACTTAGGGAAACCCTGAGCTAAGCTTTTTTCTGCAGCACCCTTCCCGTACCTATCTTCGCCACCTCGGTTCTCCACCAACCGAACAACCTTTGCTAGACTGCGGTTCTGCCACAATGGTGCCGCACTGTCGTCCAGTCCAAACCCACCGGTCTCCAACACGGCCATCATCGTGACCTCCCATAGCCCACCATCCGCAACTCCCACATAGCTTTGTCATTGGAACGCCTTATTCCCCAACCCCCACCACTACCGTCACACCGAAAGAGCTCCCCATGACCGTGAAGGAATCAACAATAGTAGTAGAGAGCTCCCTGTAGAAGAAGTGGGGTATGGCTAGCTAGCTAGCTTGGACGAACCGGCCCCACTAACACGCATGCTTGACACAACGTTGCTACCAGCCCATATTATCACCACCACCGGTCTGACCACACCTATGCCGTCGGTTAGACTGTCGGGGTCCAGAGAAAAACACACCGAAGATGCTTTTGAAGATAAATCAACTTTATTGCATTAATATGTGTTTACAAGGTGCATCTAAAGTACCCATGTCTCAATTCACGAACTAGAATTGAAACCTCGAAGCAAACCCTAATTTTTTTCTCCCAAAGAGTTAATATCTTCTAGCATCAACCCATCTTCTATTTATATCCACAACGTAGATACCCCTGGCCAAGAATCCAACTATAACTAGGACTCCCAATCATATAGGAAACCTACTAAATCAGGAAAACAACATCCACATACAACTCCACACTCCAATCTTTCCAAATTTAACTCCTCTTTCCATAAGCACACAATACACACGTGTATGATATATATATGGAAACATCTACCTCCGTGTGCATTGTTCTCTAGCATGAGCATCCCATGTGATATCCTTGACCGTCTGGATCTCAACTTCTCCAAAATCTAGTCTCGATCCATCATCGGCTATACTCCCGTAGCCTCAAGCAACACCTATACATGAATAACAAAGAAATTCCATGTCCAAGTACAAGTTCATACCAAATTGACTCACATTAGCATAGAATAATATCACATACGAATAGAAACCATCTAGAAGTCATAAACATGAAGCAATCTATATAGAAATTCTATGAAAACAACCGAAAACCGACTCCCTCTTGGAATCTACTGGTCTGACCATTGGGCTACTCGGTCAGATCGCATCAACACCACCGGTCTGACCGGCCTCACAATGCTAGCCACCACGTTGTTCACTGTTTAGAAACACATAACCGTATTTTTAACAAACACTTATCTTTGACAATTATTCATAACATTGTTTTCACGCATTCACTGGTGGAGAAGCCATCTTTCGTCGGTCGGCCGAATTCCACAATAGTCCCGGATGCAACAAAAACCGGGGCTAAAGATGATCTTTAGTCCCGGTTAAAAAGGGTAACGGGCATATTTGATCTTTAGTCCCGGTTGGTAACACCAACCAGGACTAAAGATCATGATCTTTAGTCCTGGTTCAAATGCTGTCAGGGCCTGTCAGGCCCCCCGGGATCTTTAGTCCCGGTTGGTAATACCAACCGGGACTAAAGATCGTAACTTTAGTCCCGGTTGGTAATACCAACCGGGACTATAGATCTCAGGGATCTTTAGCCCCGGTTGGTAACACCAACCGGGACTAAAGTCCCACCCATATTTATATGTCTTCTTTCTCCTCCAGCTGCCCGAGCAAGCTTCAAAATTTCTTCAAAAAAGAGGGGAGGTCATGCCAAAATTTCTAGTGAATTTATTTGGGTGATTACATACAAATCGGAGGTGCCTAAAAGGTTTGCAACTTCATCCTCCAATGTTTTTTTTGTCATATTACATTTGGAGCTATATTTTGCACACTTTTTTGTCTCCAAAATTTAGTTGTAAGTTGATGAGGGAGAAAATTTGTGTGGGGAAGAAAGAATATATAGAAATTTAGTTGATTTGCTAAAGAAGGTTTTATAAAATAGTTGAGAAAGAAAACTATAGTGAAAGTTAATCTTGAATACTAGAAAACAAACTAAAATGAAAATTAAAAGAAGTAAAACACATTAAAATTAGTTTAAAACTTTAGAAATAGTAAATAAGAATTATTTGGTGTAATATTTTATGATTTTTGTATGAATAAAGATATGTCATTATTATATGACTGTTGAAACAGTTTGTAATTATCTTATAATTATTGTATGACTGTCATTATTGTAAGAATAATTATTTTTGTATGATTTTTTTTCGACTCATGTAGATGGATCGGCAATGGATGTACGCTGACCGGCGGTCCAAAGAGTTTATTGACGGCGTGCACTATTTTTTGAGAGTGGCCGAAGCTAATAGGCAAAGGGGTTTTATTTGTTGTCCATGCAATAAGTGTGAAAATCAGAAGGAGTATTCTGCATCCAGGACTATTCATTTCCACTTGTTTGACTCGGGGTTCATGCCAAGCTATAATTGTTGGACATCCCACGGAGAGCAAGGTGTTGAAATGGAAGAAGATGAAGTGGAAGACGACAATATTCCGGACTTTGCTCAGTACGTTGGATTTGAAGGAAATCAAACGAGCGAGGAGGAAAGGGATGCTGATGGTAACGACGTTGCGGATGATCTTGGTCAGATGTTGCAGGACGCCAAGGAGGACTGCGAAAGTGAAAAGGGAGCCCATAAATTGGACAAGATGTTAGAGGACCACAGAACTTCGCTGTACCCAGGTTGCGAGTAGGGGCACAAAAAGTTGGATACCACTCTGGAGTTCTTGCAATGGAAGGCAAAAAATGGGGTTAGTGACAAGGCATTTGGCGATTTATTGAAACTCGTCAAGAACATTCTTCCGGAGGGAAACAAATTTCCCGAGACAACGTACGAGGCTAAGAAGATAGTCTGCCCGCTAGGACTGGATGTTCAGAAGATTCACGCATGTCCGAATGATTGTATCCTATATCGCGGTGAGGAGTATGAGAACCTAGAAGCATGCCCTATTTGCAAAGCACTACGATACAAGATTAGACGAGACAATCCAAGAGAAGTTGACGGGCAGCTAACAAAGAAGAGAATTCCTGCTAAGGTGATGTGGTATTTCCGTATAATACCACGGATAAGGCGTTTGTTCAGGAACAAGGGGAATGCTAGAATGATGCGATGGCACGCTGAAGAGCGTCAACAGGACGGGATGCTGAGACACCCCGCCGATGGTTCGCAGTGGCGAAACATAAACAGAAAATTTAAAGAATTTGGAAAGGATGCACGAAACATACGGTTTGGTTTGAGTACAGATGGCATGAATCCTTTTGGAGAGATGAGCAGCGGCCATAGCACTTGGCCCGTTACGATGTGTATCTACAACCTCCCACCTGGCTATGCATGAAGAGGAAGTACATAATGATGCCGATTATTATTCAAGGCCCCAAGCAACCTGGTAACGACATCGATGTGTACCTAAGACCATTGGTCGAAGATCTTAAGCTGTTGTGGAAGAAGGAAGGTGTCCCTGTGTGGGACGAGGACAAATAGGAGGAGTTTAACCTACGAGCGCTGCTGTTCGTAACCATCAACGATTGGCCTGCACTTAGCAACCTATCCGGACAGTCCAACAAGGGGTACAAGGCTTGCACTCACTGTATGGATGAAACAGAAAGTACGTATCTTAAGCACTGTAGGAAGGTTGTATACATGGGTCATCGTCGATTCCTTGCAGCAAACCACCCGGTACGGAAGATAGGCAAGCACTTCGAACATAAGGCTGACCACCGTACGAAGCCTAAATATCGCAACGGGAAAACAGTGTTTGCTATGGTTAAAGATCTTAAAGTAGTGTTCGGAAAAGGGCCTGGAAGCCAGCCTATAGAGAGCGAAGATGGTCACGCGGCGATGTGGAAAAAGAACTCTATATTTTGGGAGTTACCCTATTGGGAATTCTTGGATGTACGCCACGCAATCGACGTGATGCACCTCATAAGAACCTTTGCGTAAACCTTCTTGGCTTCCTAGGTGTATACGGAAAGTCGAAAGATACACTGGAAGCACGTAATGATCTGAAGCATATGGAACAACGCGGCGACCTTCACTCGGAACCAAAGGAGAAAGGAAGCCATTACTTGAGTCCAGCTACACTCTTAGCAAGGCAGAGAAGGAAAGTATGTTTGAATGCTTGGAGAGCATAAAGGTACCGTCTGGATACTCCACAAATATCAAGCGAATAATAAGCACGAAGGAGAAGAAGTTCACAAACCTAAAGTCTCATGACTGTCACGTGTTGATAACACAACTGCTACTAGTTGTAATAAGGGGTATCCTTCCAGACAATGTCCGGGCAACAATAAGAAAGCTATGTGCATTCATGAACACAATTTCGCAGAAGGTTATCGATCCGGATAGATTAGAAGCCCTTCAGAATGATGTGGTGCAATGTCTCGTCAGTTTTGAGTTGATATTTCCACCTTCATTTTTCAATATAATGACGCATCTGCTTTGTCACCTTGTGAAAGAGATCAGTATTCTCGGGCCTGTGTACCTACACAACATGTTTCCTTTCGAGAGGTACATGGGCGTTCTGAAGAAGTATGTTCATAACCGTGCTCGTCCAGAGGCAAGCATCGCCAAGGGTTATGGAACAGAGGAGGTCATCGAATTTTGCGTAGAATTTATCGAAGATCTTTGCCCAATCGGGGTACCTGAATCACGCCATGAAGGGAGACTACGGGGAAAGGGAACTCTCGGAAGGAAAGCAATAATGACGGTAAACAATTTATTCCGTAAAGACCATTCCACGGTTCTGCAACAATCTTCATTGGTAGCTCCTTACATCGAGGAGCACTTGGCTCTAGTTCACGCCAGGAACATCGGTAAGTCCAATGCATGGATTACACGGCATCACATTGATACTTTCCCCGCGTGGATACGACAACATCTCATGGGTAACGAGTCGATCAACCAACAACTTGCCTTCCTGGCGAGGGGACCGTCTGGGTCGATCGCGACATTCCAGGGATATGAGATCAATGGGTACACATTCTACACGAGAGCCCAAGACATGATGAGCACGAACCAAAACAGCGCTGTTCGTGTCGATGCCATGGGACATGATGTAACAACGGGCACGTATTACGGTGCCATCGAGGACATATGGGAACTTGACTATGGTCCTCTCAAGGTCCCTCTGTTTCGGTGCCAATGGGTTAGGTTGACTGGTGGAGGCGTAATGATTGATGACAGTGGGATGACAACGGTTGACCTTAACAAGGTTGGATACTCGGATGAACCTTTTGTCCTTGCTAATGATGTAATGCAAGTCTTTTTCGTGAAGGACATGTCTAGCAAAGGAAAGAAGGGCAGAGGGCCTGACGAGCCTAAGCGTCATGTGGTTCTCCCAGGCAAAAGAAAAATCGTCGGAGTTGAGGACAAGACTGACGAGGATTACGATCAGTTGGATGGGCAACCCCCTTTCACGGTGACGATTGACCCTAGCATCCTCCTATCAAATGAAGACACCCCTTACTCATGTAGCGATCACAAGGAGGGAACAATAGTGAGGAGAAAGTACGTGCGGTCAACCGTCACCGCCGATGTATTGCCGTAATTATTGTGTACACGATGTAAACTATTTTGGATGTATTGATTATTCATATAAATCAATTGATGTATGGCATATGTTAATTACGCACGATTATTAGAGGTTTTAACAAGTTTAAATCATGTATATGCTAGTTATATGCGATACTTACAATTTTTAAAAGTTTTAAATCACGCAGGTGGCAATTTCATATGTTAATTAGAGTTTTTAACATTTAATTTACTATCATTCATATGCTAATTATAATTGACTAGAGAATTTTTAAAAGTTTCAAATCATGCATGTGGCATTTACATATGTTAATTAGAGTTTTTCACAAATTTAATTTACTATCATTCATATGCTAATTATATATGACTATTCGAATTTTTAAAATTTTTAAATCATGCATGTGGCATTTACATATGTTAATTAGAGTTTTTCACAATTTAATTTAATATAATTCCTATGCTAAGTATATATGATGATTACAATTTTTATTAATTTTAAATCATGCCGTATGTATATACATATGTTAATTAGAGTTTTTACCAATTTAATAATATCATTCATATGCTAAGTATATATGATTATTAGAATTTTTATTAATTTTAAATCATATATTTGCTTATTACGTTTTATCCACTTAATTTATTACAGACAACAATAATTTTTCGAAGTAATTGTCATTAATCCTTGTACTTTAAATAATTGTAATGCATTATCTTCTATTTTAGAAACACATATGTAATGGAAAATAATATTCAGTGCGCTTATCAGTAGTTCCGGTTCTTAACCCTAACCGGGTTTAAAAAGAATTTGGAAATAGCGGGAAAATATCTTTAGTCCCGGTTGATGAGAACAACCGGGAGTAAAGATATCTTTACTCCCGGTTGCTGAGAACAACCGGGACTAAAGATCTAGGGCTATATATATTCCTGATGCGCGCCCTCGTCTTCTCCACCAACACTTAGAAGTTTTTGCCCGATCGATCTCTCTCGGCTTGTCCTTCATCGCCACTGCCTAGGGCATCCCCGCGCTGACGCCGCCGCCGTATCTCGCCGTCGTCTCGCGCTCGTCGTCGTCGCCGCCGCCTCCCCCTCCTCCGCCGCCGCCGCATCTCTAGGGTGAGAGCCGCCGCGCGCCACCTCCCTCTCGATCTCTCTCTCTGATCTCGATCTCTCTCTCTCTCCCTCTCAGTTGCCGCCGGCCGCCGAGTTTCAGACGCCGACGCCGACCTCGTCACGACACGACGCCGCGCCATGACGACGCCGCGCCACGAGACGCCACGACGCCGCACGCTGTCGCCGCGCCACGCCGATGCCGCGCGCGGCGCCACGCCGCCGCCGTGCCGCCCCGCCGCCGCTCCGCTGCCGCCACACCGAGAACGTGAACGAGCGAACAAACGTGAATGAGCCAACGAACGTGAATGAGAACGAGCGAACGAACGTGAACGAGAACAAGGTGAATGAACGTGAACGAGAACGAGCGAACTAACGTGAACGAGCCAACGAACGTGAATGAGAACGAGCGAACGAACGTGAACAAGAACAAGGTGAATGAACGTGAACGAGAACGAGCGAACGAACATGAACGAGCCAACGAACGTGAATGAGAACGAGAGAACGAACGTGAACGAGAACAAGGTGAATGAACGTGAACGAGAACGTTGTCGGATGAACGTGAACGAGCCAACGAACGTGAACGTGAAATGCAATTATAGGCAGGTTAATGAACGTTAACGAACAAACGTAGGTGAATGAAACGTGACCTTAACGAGAACGCGAACGTGAACGATATCGTGAACGAAACGTGAACGTCAAATGCAATATATGTTACTTCGCGTTTATCCTAATACATCTCTTTTTGTATCTTGTAGAAAAGACGTTGTCGGAGTCGTCCCTCAAGCCGGAGTGGTAGAGCTAACCCTCGAAGGAATTCTCCCAGTCAAGTGACGTAATTATATATACATGATTGTTATATTTGTAATGCAATTAAGATTATTAGATTTGTAATTAGACTTAATTAGCATATAAGATTGTGTAGTGTTCTAATATACGACAGTTACACTTAGAATACATGACTATTTGAGTTTTAGTATAAGATTATTGGAGTTTTAATATAAGATTATTATATTTGTAATTAGACTTAGTATATAATTATTGACTAGCTAGGGTCCTATAATATACGTCACCTAGACTTAGCATATATATCACTATTTGAGTTTTAGTATAAGATTATTAGATTTGTAATTAGACTTAGCATGTAAGATTGTGTAGGGTTCTAATATACGACAGTTACACTTAGCATACATGGCTATTTTTGTCTTAGCATATAAGATTATTTGAGTTTTAATATAAGATTATTATATTTATAATTAAACTTAGTATATAATAATTGACTAGCTAGGGTCCTATAATATACGTCACCTAGACTTAGCATATATCATCACTATTTGAGTTTTAGTATAAGATTATTAGATTTGTAATTAGACTTAGCATGTAAGATTGTGTAGGGTTCTAATATATGACAGTTACACTTAGCATACATGACTATTTTAGTCTTAGCATGTAAGATTATTTGAGTTTTAATATAAGATTATTATATTTGTAATTAGACTTCGTATATAATTATTGACTAGCTAGGGTCCTATAATATACGTCACCTAGACTTAGCATATATCATCGCTATTTGAGTTTTAGTATAAGATTATTAGATTTGTAATTAGACTTAGCATGTAAGATTGTGTAGGGTTCTAATATATGACAGTTACACTTAGCATACATGACTATTTTAGTCTTAGCATATAAGATTATTTGAGTTTTAATATAAGATTATTATATTTGTAATTAGATTTCGTATATAATTATTGACTAGCTAGGGTCCTATAATATACGTCACCTAGTCTTAGCATATATCATCACTATTTGAGTTTTAGTATAAGATTATTAGATTTGTAATTAGACTTAGCATATAAGATTGTGTAGGGTTCTAATATACGACAGTTACTCTTAGCATACATGACTGTTCGTTTAGTCTTAGCATATAAGATTATTTGAGTTTTAATATAAGATTGTTAAAACATAAATGTCTCATGACTTAGCAGATGTTTCCTGTATGAACAGATAGCTGATCGCGATGAGGAACAGATATTGTACGATTCAATCACGGAGGGAAGCAGCCAGTACTGGAACGAAGAAGAGGGGAATGAGGATCCAAACCAGTATTTGAACGAGGAAGGGAACGTGGAGAGGGATGCGGAGGGGAACTAGGAGGGGCACGTGGAAAGGGATGTGGAGGGGAACCAAGAGGAGGAGGCTAGTGGAAGTCAACCCTCCGTTGGACAGAAGAGGGCACGCGGGCAACGAGGTGCCGCGAAGAAGCTTGAGGGTCGGCACATCATAACGGAAGTGGAAGAAGATGGACGACCTAGTGCCCCGGCAGAAGCCGCCAAGAACTATGTACGTCACAGTGGTTGGGTTGTGCGGGATAACGTGCCTGTCAGTACAGTGTACTGGCGAAGAACAAGGGCACGCGGAGATCATGAGAGCTTTGTCCCAGATTCGGAGAAAGAGATGCTGTGGACCACAATGCTCGAGACATTCACCCTTCCCACGGGTACAAAGGACAAAGTGAAAAGGTGGACTCTGAAGAAAATGGCAGAACAGTTTTAGAGCTTCAAGGGAGAGCTGTACAAGAAATATATCCTGAAGGGGCAGACACCGAACTTCGACACATTCCCAAAGCTAAGGGATCACTGGGATGAGTTCGTTGCATATAAGACAGGTGAACAAGGGCAGGCGATGATGGAAAGAAACAAAGAAAATGCCGCCAAGAAGAAGTAGCATCACCACTTGGGGTCAGGCGGCTATAGCATCGCGATGCCGAAGTGGGAGGAGATGGAGGCTAGCTTGCTTGAGAGGGGTATCGAACCGGCCACTGCTAATTGGCCGGAACGATCGAAGTTCTGGTACTATGCTCACGGTGGAACGCTCAACCCAGCTGATGGCTCACTGGCCTTCGGCGTTCAGATACGAGAGGCTGCGCGCGACTAACAGACGCAGTGGAAGCCTCTTCTCAGGGCACGTTCCGACCGGGTAGAGAGAGGGATGAGCTGTTATTTGCCCTGCAGACTCCAGAGCATCCAGGACGAACACGAGGGAAAAGGGTGATTCCTTGGAAGATTGGGTTCAAGGAGGACATCCACACGTACAGGAGTCGAATGAGGAGCAAGAGAGATACCGAGGCGAAGATTGCAGATCTTGAGTTCAGGGTATCGAGCTACGAGCTCAGCATGCAAGAGGAGGTGGCAAGGAAGGTTGATGAACGCATGACCGCACATCGGTCCAATGATCCCCAGCCGACCATTCCTCCTGCAATGGTGAGCCCGTCAGGAAACCGTAGCAGCTGCGCCTCAACGGGGCAGGTAGGATCATAGAGCATGGATGCCATGCAAACCCATGACGAATCCACCTGCCCCGTTGATGACATCACTCAGCGGACACCATGTGAGCTGCATATTCCTTTCAAGAACTTATCAATAAAGGTAAGCTCGTAGTTTATATATTTTAGATTTGCCCATTCCGCTAGTTTTTGCTTATATATGTTGATTACTAATAAATAACCTCTCACCACATGAAGGTGGCGTCGGGCATGGCCATCCCAACGGACCCTTCAGGTACTTACCACTGCAGGCCGATTCCAGCAGGATACTCCAAGGTTGAAGTTGAGTTGGTCGAAGGCGCGTACGAGGACCTCGAGCTGGATTACCCTGGAGGAGATGGTGAGACGCATCTACGAGACACAAGCCATGCCATTATTCTATGGCGCAGGCGGTACATCATCCTCCCTCGGTGACAAGCGGCGTCTCGTGCACCATCTCCTCCAGCTCCGCCATCTCCTCCTCAGGATCCTGCACCGTCTTCTCCTCATGCTCCAGCACCGTCTCCACCTCAGGCTCCTGCACCGACTCCTCCTCAGGCTCCTGCACCGACTCCTCCGCAAGCTCCTCTTCCGGCACCTTCAAAGTCAAGGGCCCCCCAAACTCCACCGCCTGCCCACACAAGGGCAACGAAGAAGGCGAAAGTTGACGCCGCCAAGAACAAGGACCCGGGGTACGATTGCACGCAAGAGGAGCTTGACGCTTACGTAGCATTAGAAGTCAAGAGATAATTCAAGCCTCGAAGTCCAGAAAAGAAGATTCCTATAGACCCGAGTGTCATGAACTTCTTCAGGGGTATGTCTGCACCTGCCAAGGAGGCCATTAAGCTATCGGACTATGAGCGAACGCTAAAGAAAGCATCTTCTGGAAAGTCCAAACCAGTCCCTCAGCTTGGAGAGCAACCAAACCAGGAGATCGAGCTGTTGGTGACCGGTAAAGAAATGACGATAGAAGAATTTATTACTGAAACCAGTCTAACTACGGATCAATTGCTAGGAGTCGCACCAATCGAAAAGGCGGAAGTGAAATACATGTACGAACTCGGTAAACCGCTTGTCAAGCCTGAGCTGCTGCAGTCCCTACCCACACAAATGTACAAGTTCCATCAGCTGTACATGGAGATGAGCGCCATCGGTAGAGAGATGATCGGAGCGAGGATCAGGGACACGGACTTCTTGCAAGGAGATGACATTCTCTGGATCAATTTCAAGGGAATCTACGAACTATACCAGCTGGACACCCTCGACGTCTCTATTATGAGTTGCTGGATTTTGTAAGTATATCGTTCAGTTAGATTTCTTAGTACGTCTCCTTTAATTAATTAGGTCCTTGTATATAAGTAGACTATAGAAAATAATATACTCCCTTTTATCGTTGTAGAATGGAGATTCAAAGGGCCCGACGGCGGGTTGTTTTCGATACTGGATTCATCGACCCTCGGAAAGTAAACGTCGCAATGCTCGACCAATATCCGCAAGCCACAGAGGACAATCTCGTCCATCTCCTGAAGGCGCAGCATTACAAGACGTTCATACTGTTGCCGTACAACACAGAGTTAGTTTAATTTTACTGTCTTCCTATACCAAATTTCATTCCCGTACGAACTTGCTAAGTGTTTCATATGTAATGCATCCCACGCACATTGCAGATTCCACTGGGTGCTTTTACTCTTCGACCTGTCGGCCTGCACCGTCAACGTATATGACTCAATGGATAAAAAAGAGTCTACGTTTGACAAGGTTTTCGAGCTTATAGACAGGTACCGTCATAAGTTCCTCTGTTAATTAAGAAAATCTTGTTATGTTAATTGCTACTACGAATCATAGCTTTAAACTCCATGTAGGGCTTGGTATCAGTTCCGTCATTTGGTCCACGGCAAATGGAGAGAAAGACTTAGGCGGAACTTCAAATTTCCTGTGAGTACACATGTTCTACATTTATATTTCTCCGATTCAAATACATACAAGTGTATATTAATTAGATCTCTCGTTGTTTGTCATTTATTTGTAGTGCGCAAAGCAAAGGAAGGGAACTAACTTGTGCGGCTATTACGTGTGCGAGTATTGCCACTGCCTTGCAGACCAAATCATCACCACAAGAGAGCTCAATGTACGTACAAATAAATTCAAAATTTCATTACGTATCGATTTCTTGTTTAATTACTAATCAATTTCATACATTCATATAGTTTATTCGTATGAGGGATAGCCTGACCACGTACAAGGAATTTATCGCTGCGGTTCAAGAACAACTCATGGGATTCATTAACGAACAAATCCTTGATCCTAAGGGTGAATTCTACTATAACGGAAACACAATTCATAGGTCCTTAGCTTCTGAGCTAGCGACTACTACTACGTCGAAATCGTAGCTAGCTAGAACATATAATGGATTGTAATTAATACATGACTACATATGTTTCTATATATATGTGTACACATTTTCTATAATGTAAATATATTTTGGTCATATATATATATATACATATGCATTTGCATAACATATATATGTATAAATACATATATATTATGCATGTACATATGTATTGAAATATATATAAATATAATATAATATATATATATGCATATATTATATATGCATATATGTACTGAAACATATATATGCATGGTTTATATATATATAAACCATGCAGCAACAGGGCCATGCAAAAAAAAAAAAGGTCAGCTCGATCTTTAGTCCCGGTTGGTGTTCGATCTTTAGTCCCGGTTATTTCACCCGGGACTAAAGATAGCGATCTTTAGTCCCGGATTGGTAGTCCCGGTTTGGAAACCGGAACTAAAGGGGGGTTATGAACCGGGACTACAAAGGGTTTCTCCACCAGTGATTGAGCTGCTAATTATTGTCTACAAGAATGCATAGTGGCTGAGTAAGAGTTCACCATTACTTAATTATGCTCTGAACAACATGACACTGATGGCTGACGAAGATCGTTGGGAGATGATACGGCTGATCGGTGTTGCGGGGATCAATTGGAGCAGCACGCAGACCCCTGTCAAGCCATATTATCCAAGTTTCTGTTGTATTGGTAGTATAATTTGTACTCGTGAATTCAGAAGTTTTGGGTTCTTTCTAGTTCAGATTTGCAAAATTATGTCGTCATTTTGCCCTCTGAATTTTATGTCCTCATTGATAAAACACAAGTGGTAGGAAAACATAACAGTGTTCTGGGCTTTTGATAAACATGACAAAACAGCTTAATGGATTTTCAACCCATTAACATGACAAAACAGCAGATGAAGCGCGTGTAGCGAACAGGAGGCAGCTCGGAATGAGCACAAGGTAGCAGGGTTAAACCTATTGGTTTAGCTAATTTGATTGGACATCACCGAAATACCAAAATTTCAGTCTGAAATTTTCGAAATTTTAAATAAAATTTTGTTAAATTTGAACAAATATTACCAAAATTCACAAAAATATTAAAAATTTTTGGCCGAAATAATATCGTATCAGAGGGGTCCGAAATGACCGAAATTTCGGAAATTTCAGTCCGAAATTTCCAACCCTGCATGGTAGCATCGTCCGGTGAGAAATTCGGCTGAAATCAAAATAAATTTCAACCTGCAGTCACATATATATAGTTAATCTACAGTTCTACACACCGTGAATAGTAAATTCATCTTATTACAGAAACTAGCCAACAAACTGAGCTACGTATCGGTATATATTTAGGCACAATTTTCGACGGTGAATTCAGATAGTTGTCATATAACGAATGAACCAGACATGCGACATATATACGCGCCTGCTGCTCTCATGTGCCCTTCTGTGCTAATTAAGACACGAGCATTCGTCACCGCCGCCTGCGGCCATTGCCCTCCGAGACCTGTCATGGCTAGCCGCCGGTGCGAGACCTGCCTCCGGTGTAAGCACTTCCCGGTCTGGTCGAGCACGATCCTTTGCAAGCTGACGCACCTGCTGATAGACTACCATATGTCCTGTACGGTGATGCGGTAGACGGACCACTCGTACCAGTTGGTCGACCTGTGGTGATGTGTAAACACACACAAAAAAAAAGAAGTAAGTAAGCCATATATAAACTAGGAGAAACCAAATTAAATAAAGTATACATGGCTAACAGGCTAAAGAAAATGGTACACTACCTCTGTTCTAAACTAAAATATAAGAAGTTTTTACGCTTAATAAGGTATTAGGTATTAAGAAATATAAGAAGTTTTAGGCTTTAATATAGGTATTAAAAAGTATATATGTGAAATTAAATTAATGACGAAGGGTTATCAGTGGTTAAAGAAACGATATAGGTAAAAAAAAAATAATTGGGAGAGTGTTTTCATCGGTTGAGAAAACAACGTAGATCGAAATTTTGTCATATTTTAATATAAATTTTAAATGCTAAAAATGTTTTTTATATTTTAAGATGCAGCAAGTACTGTACGTACCATTGCCACTGCTTCCCGTGCCGCCGGTTTTGCCCGTGCTCCCAGCCGCCGGCACGACAAGGATGCCACTGCCGATCACAAGAACCAGCAGCACGAGCTGGATTATCGCGCGTAATCGAGCCACCGGGCGTCGGCCGGTGATCGCCGGCATCCTATACTTACGACAAGTGCCGAGTAACTGTCCTATACTGTACGTTGAGCTTGTTAGACATGTAGTGTGTTATACGTATCTCTAACAATTCTATCATAGGGCATTGGCTGAGTGTATGGGTTTATGTATATATGCTTGGCGAAACCATGGCGTACGTGTAGTGGAGGACTCCAGATTTGGTGGGACTACATTCGTCAGCAGAGCATACTTGTTACTGCCGAGTCTTGCACGGCGTCGCCGCCCGCCGGCCGCTCCCATCCAAACATGTACGGGACGAGTCTACCACGGTGGAACGCTATTGTCATGCAGTTACTACGAGTTTTAGACAGACGACCCACATATCACTGAAAATTAAATGCTTACGTTTAGGGCCTGACAAAGATTATAAAGATAATCTCAATCAGACCTAAACATAAGCCCGTCACCAATAGGTATCATCGGTGACGGGCTCTAGATACTTGCATATGGACTATGTCTGTACGACTATATCTTTGATGGTGTTTATTTTGGCCTATTTGAGATGACCGCGCTATGACGGCCCGCAAGATCGTGACACGGCAAAGGCCGTTAGAGTTAATGAGCTCTGTACTAGTGCTTCATGCACTAATTATTAACTAAAACTTTGGTGTGCTATGAGCCAAGGAGTCTTTCCTTTCTACGTTAAGATGCAAGTAAACCTGTCATAATTTTCCTCCCCAAATATGGTTCAACCTTGATTATGTACTTGTGAAATGTGGCAAAATGCCTATAACTCTGCAACAGTGCAAGATTTCATGATGCATGTAACTCTGCCACTGAGGCAACAGCCCTGGCCGGTTGGTTAGTTCATTACTTTTAAAAGATTCCTCAAATTACATCGTGCCAAAATTGTTTAGTGCTGCTTGAATTATTGCTTCATAGGGCATCAGCCACACAGTATTAGACTCTGAGTTTGCTAGAGACATAAATAGTATAATGATTTTTAAAAAAATACACGACACTGAATTTGACAAGGCTAAAACCCATAAGGATTGATTTTGTGTGTTGTTTATGAAAGGCATCTCCTGTGGAGTATGATCAAAAGGTATCGGATTAACTGGTTTACATTAACTTTCTTAACCATTGAAATAATGTTAAAATTTTGTTTGGAGCAGGATTGTGAATATTGTTAGATTCAAATCCAAATGCTCTATCCGTTTCATATATTAAATAATTTGGCATGTGAAGTTTGAGGTAAGATTATATAGGAAATTCAAATTTTGTTCACATATGCAATTCTGGATGCTTTCTTTACAATATGTAAACGGGTCTCATGTACTATTCTTTCTTTATACTTCAATTGTAAATAATAAAAAAATGTTAGAGTTTGAAGCATTTGAAGCAGCTATAGTGGGACTTATAAAGGATTAATTTTCGTCCATGGTCTTGGAGCAAGAAAAATATTGCCTTCTCTTCAATTTACAATTAAGTTAAGGTTTCCTTCTCCTAAAGTGATTTTTTTCTCGATGCATATTATTTTGTTATTGTAATATTTTTTAGATTGCTTAGTCATAAAGCTTTATTTTGTATGTTTCTAGCATATTATATTTTAGACAAAAACAGAGATAGTTTCCCTAATTAACCTATAGAATGTCTCTATGCAAAGTTCTCATTTTCCTGTTTTGGTTCAGCGGTTTACAGTTCCGGAGTAGGATGCAGATTCTGGTCATTCTCACAAACTATGAAATTTCTCGACAAATAATTGTTCCTGCAGGCTTTTTAGCACTCAGTAATTTATCTTTTCGAAGTTTATATAGTTGTTGCGGATATACAACGGATAATTTTGTTGCTCGGCCTTACAAGGATAGCTTACTATCTACTCCCTCCGTCCCAAAAAAAGACAAACCCTGGTTTCCGTATCCAATGTTTGACCGTCCGTCTTATTTGAAAAAATTATGAAAAAAAATTAAAAAGATAAGTCACGCATAAAGTATTCATCATGTTTTATCATCTAACAACAATGAAAATACTAATTATAAAAAAGTTTCATATAAGACGGACAGTCAAACGTTGGCACGCAAACCCACGGTTTGCCTTTTTTTTTTTGGGACGGAGGGAGTATTCATCTAATCATGCTCTTAATTCGAACCTGAATTATGTACTCTAGTGATATATTTTGTGGAAAATAACATGAAAATTGTAACGGCATGGTAACAAATTGATAATTAGTAATGACAATTCTAAAGCTGTAAAAATTATAATGGTATAAATCCAATTAACCCTTGATTTAACGGGGCTATATACATGGATTTACATTTCTGTTCGGCCAAGTCTCTCAGATCATCTCATCAACCCCCTGCACTCGCGTTCGCATGATACAACACTTGCTAGCTCATGGGTCATCCATTGCACTTGTACACGGTGGTACAGCCATGGATAGTATAAGGTGCCCCTCTGCTGCCAAGGCGGCTGTAAGGTATATATGGGCTGCGCACAGGCGGAGCCCCTGTTCCGGAAGGTTTTCCTGCACGCACAAGTAATAGTTATAAAGATGCAAACAAGATTTAGTGGTAACAAATCAGTCTACTACAAACAGTGACCGTAGATTAATGCATCTATACATGCCATTTGTGTCAGCATATGTTTATTCAAACTAGACATAGGCTAGGGTTTGTACATATTTAGGGAGAACTTTTACGGTACACTATACTTGTAGTATATATATATTTACAGTATAAATAATCTAACGGTGTAGATTCATCTGATCTTCTTTTTACAGTATAAATTGTGAAGGGTATATTTGGCTTTTCATATTTTTGCGAAGGCTATTTTTGTATTTTCGTGTTCCCTTCCTTAGTCAGATCGGATCGTGAGAAAGGGGGCTCGTCCCATGCGCTGCCGGCGACAGCCGCTGCGCGCGTCCCCGGCTCGTACCCAACAGCCACGGCGATCAAGCACCGCCACGTGCAGCAAAACAATGAAACGCCATCAAATTGATCTGAAAGCAGCCGAAGATTCATATGGTCTTTTAGAGTTCGTAACTTCGTATGTGCTAGCAAATGCTGGTATTCGATTCTTCAATCATGTATACAAGCATCATAGTCGCACAACCGGGCGCCGGCTGGACGATGGCGTACCGGTGTTTGGGAATCTTTCGATCCACCGCCACGCGCGATATTATTCCGAAGAAGCGCCGCTGCTCATCGAACGGACGACGAGATCCACAACAAATACCAACTAAACAAACCTTTCCAGATTAACTCCCGGTGCAAATAAATCTCAACTTCAAATTACTAAATAACCCTTTCTATATTTTTAACAAATACCAAATCTACTCTTCTATATACTGCAAGTATATACTTGCAGTAGAATGTACTGTAAAAATCCTCTATTTATAGGGGGGATTATGATTTATGCCACTAAAGTATAATAGGCAATGGTTGAAAAACCCACATAAAGATCGGATTTTCGAACCAGTAACAGCCAGTCAACGGTGATAAGGTTTTAGAATAGTCACCGATGAGATCTTTATAGGTGCCAACCAGCAACTTGTGACTTGTATTTTGTATATAGTGAAGCTTGTTGCTATTGGAACCGTAAGAAGACAAGGATGGACCTAGGCCTTGGGCCACCTAGGCTGTAATCCAAGGCCTAGGTGTGAAGGTCCATTAGGATGATAATTTTTTCACCATGTAAACAACACATAAGGCCTAAGTCTCCATATGGGCTGGCTCGGGCCTTGGACCAATCTTGGGTCCGCCACTGAAAGAAGAGGTTGCTAACGCCATACTACACTAGCTGAATGTTCGTAACAAAAGTTACGGATAGAAGAAAAATAAATTATAATATTGTCTGAAATTAATAAAAATATATTTTCATGAAATGTTGTACACATTTATCCTTGTTTTGCTATAGGAAACATTCATCTTGATATTAAGAGGTTCAAAGAGTAATTTGCAAAATTTACAACGTGGGTAGGTGGGGTGGCATATTAACTGCTACAACACCTACCTTCTTTTAAAATAATATAGATAGTATAGATATAGATATTGTCTTAAACAAATAAAAAATATGTTTTCTATGAGATGTATTATCCATCCTCGTTTTACTATAGGGAACATTCACCTTAATATTAGGAAGTTAAAGGATAATTTTGAAAATTTCCAATGAGGCTATGTGGGTGATAGATTTATTGTCACCATCACTGTTTTTCTTAAGTAGTATAGATACCAAGGTGTAAACGCGCTGGAGATTATGCGAAACGCGCGACTTGAACGTTTCCGGCTAGTGAGATCTAACGAATTAATTATTGGATATTTAATTCAATTTAACATTTCAAAATTGGACTGTGTCTATTTGTTGGTCTTTATGACAGTAGTTACAACAAGTAGCGAAAGCAGAAGGAGACGCGGGGAGCAGAACCGCACTACTGTCATCGGCTCATCGCACGCACGGCCAGCGCTCGATCAGTCGATCGATCATCGCCTATTGATTATCAGTGTGTTTGCTATACTCTCTTACTACTGCTGCTGGAGATCAGGCCAGGAGAACACCTGCTGGCTGCTGTTCTGCTGTAATCGGCAGAACATGTACGTGACGAGTTGAGCACGCCATAATTACTCAGCTGATACCGGCCGGCAGGGTGCCACACGTACAGTAATCTGTGCGACTGTGCGTACAAGCGCACATTGCCGTATATTTTTCAGATTTCTATTTTGGAAAAACGTGCAAAAACATATTATATTTTAAAACTGATGTAGTTAACTAGCTATTATTTTTCTTTTATTTTCAAAAGAGATAAAAGAGATATAAACTTTAATTTCATTGTCTTTCTTGACTCTTGTCCAGGTAAATTTAGGTTTAGCCTCATATTGAGAAGGTGATGTTCTTGAATGAACGCTTCACCATTCAAGGATTACTGCACAAAATTCAGCTATGCTACAGTAACTTGTCCCACCCCCAGATTTCAAATCTCTTTTTTTTTTTGAACTTTTTTGGAACGATCCACACTAGATAGAACGAAATTTCATATTGATGTAGCATGAAAATAAGTACAAAATTACAATCTTAAAATATTATAATCAGGAAACAAAACAAACACATCGCAACCGCGTGCTAACAGCTCCCTACACAATCCAAGATAAGGCAGTTGCACCAAGCCGGCCACCCCTAGAATCACGGCTAGACCTGCAAGGGGGTCTCAAACACCCCACCGACACAGATTCCACCAAGAAAATAATCGATGAGTTCTCTATCATCCCTAAGTAGAGTGGTTGATGAGGGAGAGAGCAAGAGAGAAGAATATCAACTCATCCCTCGCACCAACCAGATAACGACAACCAATAAGCCACATAGGACAAGTTGAGAAAAGACTACAAAGGCGAGGAACAAAGACTTCCTAGGCAACGCCTCCAGGGAGGTCATGACACCTTAGATGCCACCATTGTCAGTCCATTTGGACTAGGTTTTCACCTAGAGAGTCCTACTAAGGAGTGGCAGGGTGGCAGCTCGATAATAACCCAAGGGGTGATCATGGCGCTCAGAGACGTCATCGTTGTCGGCTCAGGGAAACCCTAGGCTAAGCTTTTTCCTGCAACACCCCTCCCGCCACACCAGTGCTTCACCAATTGAACAACCTTTGCTAGAACGCGGTTCCTCCGTACCAGTGCCCCATTGTCGGCCAGTCCAGACCCGCCAGTCTCCAACGCGGCCTTCATCGTCACCTCCCACAGCCACCATGTCGCAACTCCCACGGAGCTTTGTCACTGGAACGTCTTCTTCCATAACCGCCACCGCTGGCGTCTCACCAAAACAGCTCCCCATGACCGGAAGGGAATCAACCATAGTAGTGGAGGAGGTCCATGGAGAAGGAGGGGGGACGGTATGGCTAGCTAGCTAGCTTGGACGAATCGACCCCAATAGCTCTCATGCTCGACACAACGTTGGTACCAACCCAGGCCATATTGTTGGTGCGGGTGGCCAGTTCTCATCGCCGGCCTCCACTCCTGCTGTTGCCGACCGCGCCACGCACACGACAGGCCTCCTTCCATCACCGCCCGTGCTGCACCCTCCGCCGCGCTATGCCCACAGCTGCCCTTCTACCACCACCGGCCGGCCATAGGAGTTGTTGTGCCTGTTGCCGGCCAGCCGCGCCAAGCCCATGTACAGCCGCCCTCCTGCCCGTATCTTACCGTGTCGGCCACTTGACCTAGGCCAAATCCGGCGCGGAGGCACCAGATTTGGCCACAGCCATATTGGATCCCTAGCCTCGCTCTGTCGCTCACTAGGCGTGCGCCGCCGTGGCCACTAGTTCTCCGTCGCCTTTCGCCGCGCGCTGCCCTGCTTTTCTCGTGCCGGAGACACCGTGTGTTGGTCATGGAGATTTAATTTGTATCTCATGCAAGCCATGGAGATTTAATTTGTATTGACTAAAAATTATGTGTATGTCAATATTTATTCTGCATCCAAGTGTGAGTGTGGACAATTTATATGACTAATTAGAACTCTCTGTCTATGTAAATGTTCTGCCAATGTAACTATGGCTGTGAATTGGTAATGTGAATAACGTGCTACCGCCGCGTGACTGCAGCCGCTAGTCTGTGACCCGTCGCCGCCTCGTCCGCGATCGCCCCACCTCCGCGACCACCGCCGCTCGTCTGCGCCTGCCTCCACCACCGCGACCGCCGCCATTCATCCACGACCACCCGCCGCCTCCTCGCCTTTGTGACTGGCCACCACCTCCACGAATGCCGTCGACTCCCCTCCCTATAGCCGCCACTCTTTCGCCTGTGTGCCGCTTGCGCCGACGAGCTCCACCGCCCCAACGCTCGCCGCTGCACCCCAGCCGCTGGGAGCCAGACGACACTAATGGTCCGTGCAAAGTTGTCCATCCCATCCCACTTCAATCCCTTCCTACCAAATGAAAAACTATAACCATCCCATACCATAAATCAACTAGAACCATACCATCCCAAAATATTAGGATAGATCTAACACATCCCACTTGGTCCCCAAACCAAACAAATGCTACCTAAAAAAAGTACTACCTCCATATTTATTTTAATGTATGACGACGCCGTTGATTTTTTAACTAACTTTGACCGTTCGTTTTATTTAACAAATTTATGTAATTATCATTTATTTTATTGTGACTTGATTTATCATCAAATGTTTTCTAAGTATGACATAAATATTTTTATATTTACACAAAAAAAAATTGAATAAGGCGAACGGTCAAACGTTGATAAAAAAAGTCAACAACGTCATACATTAAAATACGGAGGGAGTACATGACTAATTAACATGCAAAGAAAATGGTATGCTACCTCTGTAAAGTTTTTAGGCTTGAATACAATATTAAGAAATATAAAAAGTTTTATGCCTAAAAAGCGGGTATTAAGAAGTTTGTGAAATTAAATTAGTTGTGAAGGGTTGTTATTGATCGAAAAAACAATATAGGTAAAAAAAATTAAACGGGAGAGAGTTATGATTAGTTGAGAAAATAATGTAGGATAGAAAATTGTTATATTTTTAGACAAATTTTAAATGCTAAAAATAACATAACGAAGCCACGAAGGGAGAGTACCATTGCCACTGCTTCCCGTGCCGCCGGTTTTGCCCGTGCTCCCAGCCGCCGGCACGACAAGGATGCCACTGCCGATCACAAGAACCAGCAGCACGAGCTGGATTATCGCGCGTAATCGAGCCACCGGGCGTCGGCCGGTGATCGCCGGCATCCTATACTTACGATGCGTGCCGAGTAACGTAACTATCCTATTTATAAACGCTTATTGATTATTGTACGTTGAGCTTGTTAGACATGTAGTGTGTTATACGTATCTCTAACAATTCTATCATAGGGCATTGGCTGAGTGTATGGATTTATGTATATATGCTTGGCGAAACCATGACGTACGTGCAGTGGAGGACTCCAGATTTGGTGGGACTACATTCGTCAGCAGAGCATACTTGTTACTGCCGAGTCTTGCACGGCGTCGCCGCCCGCCGGCCGCTCCCATCCAAACATGTACGGGACGAGTCTACCACGGTGGAACGCTATTGTCAATTTGTCATGCTGTCACTACGAGTTAGCTAGTCGACTCACAGATCACCGGAAGGCCATAATCCTTTCTCTATCCTGATAAAACCCATCGGTTTAGCCTATTAGATCGGTGCTCACCTATTCGGAAATTTTGGTCCAAAATTTCTGAAATTTTAAATAAAATTTAGTTGAATTTGAACAAATATTACCAAAATTCACGGAAACATTAAAAAAATAAAAAATTCGGTCGAAATAATATCGTATCCAAAATGACCGAAATTTCTGAAATTTCGTTCCGGAATTTCCAACCCTGTTCTCTATCCCGTTTTAATTTCACTTAGATGATCCACCCGAACTGTAGATTTCTGGCAACCAAGCAAAGCATGGAGAGTAATTGAAGTCAGAGTCAAGTTTGAAGTCTTTGAATATGTGAACATATTTCAGTTTTTTCGACGAGACATCTGTGAACAGATTTAAAGGAACTATTCTATATATGTACTACGCATATACGTTGCCGTATTAGTTCGGGTCATTTGACTGCTGACTGAAGAAGATGATATTTTTCAGTGCAATTCGACTGAAAAATTGACGAGCTGAGTTTACAATTAGACTTTCAGAGTCAGACATTGAACGGTGAACACTACTGTCACTGTGCTAGCTTGTTTCATTAAGGGAAACGCTGACGACTACTTCGTCCGAATATCAGTTTGGATTAGCAATAGAATAGACACTCTAACTAGCTTGCTAGCCTGGTTGTGTTTGGGAAAAAACTGACATTATTGCTAACTCCCTGCAACCAAACCTTTAGACTATAGAGTAAAAACATCTTACACTTGTAAAAGTTGCTTTCTCATGCAAGATCAGGACAATTCTAATGCTCTAGTTAGGCAGTTATCTTAGTTACTTTGTCCAATTAATTTGCTTGTCTCGACGAGAGAACAGTGAAACCCCAGAGTATACGCTAAGTTAGCAATGTAGACTGCAGTAACAGACAGATACATGGATCGATGCACTTGATAACATCACTACAACATGACATATGAGTTGCATATTTTAAGTGGCAACTGTTAATCTCAGCTCCCAAATCCCAATTGACCTACAAAGTGCCGAAGCAAAGTTCAAGCACAAATCTTAAGCTGGGCCAAAGCCATGAGCGTCTAAGTCTAGGTCTACTGCCGTATGTGCCGGAGTACGGCCAATCTCCACCACTTGGCCATTACAATTGCATTGCTTATGGTGTTACTGCTGGTCTATAAATTCATGTACATTAGCACAACAACCACTACACCAGACAGCTTCAGTGTGCAACGTACCCAAGTAAGAAACACCCTGCTGCCCACATTGTAATTCTCATTAGCAAAACTGATGGCGCCTTTGGGCTCCCACAGCATCCCTGTTCTGGTCACAATCTTATTGGCATGCTTCTCATGCTTTCTCATCACTGCATTCTCCCTAGTTCCCACTGCACCACTCCATGATGCATCAGATACTACCGATTTTCAGGCTCTGCTTTGCCTCAAGCTCCATCTCAATGACAATGCCGGAGTCATGGCTTCCTGGAGAAATGATTCTTCGCAATACTGTCAATGGCCCGGTGTCACTTGTAGCAAGAGCCACACATCCCGAGTCACTGAATTGAACCTAGAGTCATCCAACCTCCATGGCCAAATACCACCTTGCATTGGTAATCTTACTTTCTTGACAATAATCCACCTTCCATTTAATCTATTGACAGGCAACATTCCACCTGAAATTGGTCATTTGCGTCGCCTCACCTACCTGAACCTCACCTCCAATGGCCTCACTGGCACGATACCAGAGGCTCTGTCTTCATGCTCTAACCTTCAAATCATTGATCTCTCAAATAACTCAATTGATGGTGAGATCCCCTCAAGCATGAACAAATGCTCAAATCTTCAAGCTATCTGCTTGTTTGACAATAAACTTCAAGGAGTAATCCCAGAAGGATTAGGTACACTCTCCAACCTTTCAGTTTTATATCTTTCAAATAACAACCTAAGCGGCAATATTCCTTTCTCACTTGGAAGTAACTCTTTTCTGAATGTGGTCATTCTCACAAATAACAGCCTCACTGGAGGCATCCCACCTCTCCTAGCTAATAGTTCATCACTCAAATTGCTTGATTTAACTAATAATCGTCTTGGCGGCGAGATTCCTTTTGCTCTTTTTAATAGCTCGTCACTTAATCTCATAAGCCTTGCAGTTAATAACTTTGTTGGGTCTATCCCACCAATCTCAAATATCTCCTCACCACTGTGGTATCTCAGCTTATCCCAAAACAATCTCTCAGGTAGCATACCTTCCTCTATAGAAAACCTCTCCTCCCTTGAAATACTCTACCTTTCACAGAACAACTTCCAGGGAACCATTCCATCTAGTTTAAGCAGAATACCAAACTTGCAAGAACTGGACTTGACATATAACAACTTGTCAGGGACAGTTCCGGCTTCTCTGTACAACATGTCTAATCTCGTATACCTTGGGATGGGCACTAATAAACTCATTGGAGAAATTCCAGATAACATAGGATATACCCTTCCAAATATCAAAACACTGATCTTGCAAGGAAATCAATTCCAAGGGCAGATCCCCACTTCACTAGGCATTGCAAAAAATCTCCAAGTGATTAATCTTCGTGACAATGCATTCCATGGTATTATTCCTTCTTTTGGGAACCTGCCTGACTTGATGGAATTGAATCTCGGGATGAATCGACTAGAAGCTGGAGACTGGTCTTTCTTATCCTCATTGATAACTAGTAGACAGTTGGTTCAATTATGCCTGGACAAAAACATCCTCAAAGGAACCCTACCAAGTTCCATCGCAAAACTTTCAACAAGCTTACAGGTGTTGCTGCTAACAGGAAATGAAATATCCGGTACCATACCTCAAGAGATAGAGAAACTCACAAGCCTTACGCTTCTTTATATGGAAAAAAATCTACTTACTGGAAATCTTCCAGATTCACTTGGAAATCTGCCAAACTTGTTTATCCTAAGCTTATCCCAAAACAAAATTTCAGGACAAATTCCACCTTCAATTGGTAATCTAAGTCATCTAAGTGAGCTCTACTTACAGGAAAATAATTTGAGTGGACCGATTCCTAGCTCCTTAGGGAGTTGCAAGAATCTAGAAGCTTTAAACCTGTCTTGTAACAGCTTTGATAGTAGCATACCAAAGGAACTCGTTACTCTTTCCTCTCTTTCTGAATGGTTGGACTTGTCTCACAACCAACTCGACGGAGAAATACCATCAGAGATTGGTGGCTCGATCAATCTTGATATTCTAAATATTTCCAATAACCGACTGTCAGGACAAATTCCCTCTGCTCTTGGCGACTGTGTCCACTTAAGCTCTCTCCGTATGGAAGGGAACCTTCTTGATGGACGAATTCCTAATTCTTTCATAAATTTAAGAGGCATTGTTGAGTTGGATCTTTCTCAGAACAATCTATCTGGTAAAATACCTGAATTCATAGAATCCTTTGGGTCCATGAAGCTTCTCAATTTGTCCTTCAATGATTTTGAAGGACAGGTACCAACTGAAGGGATATTTCAGAATGCAAGTGAGGTTTTTATCCAAGGGAACAAGAAGTTATGTGGTACATATCCATTGCTACAGTTACCACTCTGCAATGTAAAGCAATCAAAGGGAAAGCACACCAATAAAATACTTAGGATAGTAGGACCTATAGCTATTTGTCTGGCTCTAACATCATGTTTAGTGTTCATTCTACTGAAGAAGAGGAATAAAGTCAAGCAAGCATCTGATCCTTCCTGTAAGGAGTTGAAGACGTTTACATATGCTGATATAGTCAAAGCAACTAATGGTTTTGCCTTAGCCAACTTAGTTGGTTCTGGAAAATATGGATCAGTGTATAAAGGTAGGTTTGAGTTTGAGGAGCAGCCAGTTGCTATCAAAGTTTTCAAGCTTGATCAAGTTGGAGCGCCTAAGTGCTTCCTTGCCGAGTGTGAAGCTTTGAGGAACACTCGTCATCGAAATCTTGTTCGGGTGATTACTGCATGCTCAACATGTGATCCAAGAGGACATGAGTTCAAAGCTCTTATTCTTGAATATATGGCTAATGGTAGCCTGGAGAGCTGGCTATATCCAAAAGTGAACAAATATGGTTTGAAAAAACCACTAAGTTTGGGGTATAGAATAAAAATAGCTGTGGACATAGCTTCTGCACTGGATTATCTGCATAACTATTGTATACCACCTATGGTCCACTGTGACTTGAAACCCAACAACATCCTTTTGGATGATGTCATGGGTGCGCGTCTTGGTGATTTCGGGTTAGCTAAATTTCTACAAAGTAACAGTTCTTCAAAGTTTAACAGCTCTACAAGCTTAGCAGGACCAAGAGGATCAATTGGATACATTGCTCCAGGTGACAATTTTTTTTCCTTGCCTTCCATTATGTCAAAATTTTGATTACAAAATTTCACATATGCTAAATGGAAAGGTGAAATATGGTAGATATTATACTAATATAAATAAAGATTGGTCTTCATTTGGTGGACACTGATTATTAAGGAATATATATTTTACTTCTTTGGCTTATAAATATACTAGACATTGGTAGTTCAAGAAAACAACTAGCAGAGAAGAGAAGTGCATAAACTTGCATTATACAGTAGGGCAGATCTCAAAATAAGTGCATTAACTGATAAAAATAAAATATTATCCCATTTAGTAGGAACATAGAATTATCAAATTTGACATTTGCAATTCCAGTCTTATAACTCTATCCATTTTACTATACTGTAATACATCATGAAATTACTCAAGACGATTGGCTATCAAAAGTATGAACAAACAATATGACATTTCGAAAATCTCGTGTTCAAACTAAAATTGTACATATTGTAAAAATGATGATTTGTTTTATAATTTTTTCAGCATAAATAGATACTTGTTTGAACAATTACATTCAATGTTGCAGAGTATGGCTATGGAAGCAAAGTCTCAGTAGAAGGTGATGTCTATAGCTATGGAATAATTATCCTAGAAATGCTCACGGGAAAGACACCAACAGATCAGATGTTCAGTAATGGTCTGAACATTCGCAAATATGTGGAAAGCACATTTTTCTCTCACAAGATTGGCGAGATTCTAGACCCCAATATAATCCCAAATTTTGAAGAAGATACCGAGAATAATTGTGACCCTGAAAATCATGTCATGACTGGAATGTTGAGCTGCGTCATGCAACTTGCTAAACTTGGTATCTCATGCTCCATGGAGACACCAAAAGATCGCCCAGCAATGCAAGATGTTTACGCTGAAGTCATCGCAATCAAAGAAGCATTTTCAGCTCTTCGTGTTTGAGACAAACCAAATTGTTACTGATGTCCATATGTTACTACGGTGCATAATAGCATAGGCTTTCATATGCTTTAGCTTCACGGGAATTTTGTTTCCTTCGAGAACAGTTTGCCTGTAGTGTATTATGTTTTGCTATCAATGTGGGTTTATCGTGTAATAGAAGTGGTATGCAATTAAGCATATCCTGGAATAAAATTCACCATGAGAAATTCTCCATTGGGCTAAGCTTGGTTGTATATATGTTCTAATTGATGAGTGTTTGATACATATTTTTTTTCTCTTCTTCACATGGCTTGAAACACAAGATGCCAGTTTTATTTTGTTTGCTGGTTAGAGAAAATCCCAAATAGCAAGCTGCAATCGAACTGAGCCAAAACCTATACCAAATTTAACATGCATAGAAACAGGGAAGGGGAAAAATTGCAACAAGAGAGATGATTCACTGACCATATATATCATCAAGGGATGCCCTAATTAAATCCCCATTCGAAGCCAGTACCGCGCCGCCCGCGACGCCCTCGCTGGATTCCTCTGGCCGATGGAGGAAGGGAGAGGTAGGAGGAGGATGGGAGCAGCCAATGGTGAGGCGTACTGATGAACCAAAAATCTCGAACAAGCCGGTGGCGGCGCCCGTGGCTTGCCGTTCTCGGCGGCGGCGGCGGCGGCGGCAGCTATTGCCCAGTCTGTCTACGAGAGCATTTGAGAGGAAAAGGACCAAAAGGATTAGGAATAAGTTCACCGGAGGTCCTCAACTTAAAAACGAAATTTTTAATGGTCTCTTAACCATAAAATCAGAAAGGTTAACAAGGTCTTATGGCATTATATATGGGGGGTTTCGCTGACGTGGCATCCTAGTCAGTAAAAATAAATAAATAAAGTATGTGGGGCCGACGTGTAAGTGAGAGAACGATGTGGGCCCCACATCCCTTCTTTCTTCCCCTTTTTTCTCTATTATCCTTTATTTTCTACTCTTCTCTCGTCTTCTTCGAGGGGCCGAGACCGGCGGAGCGACGGCAGGTGAGAGTAGCGGCGGCTCGTGAAGCAGGAAGGAGCGGCAGGAGTAGGCAAGTGCGGTGGTGGCGGGCGAAGCAAGAAGGGCTTGGCTGTGGCACTCGCCCCCAGCTCTGCTTCGCGAGGAGATCTGCACCGACCCTGCGCCTGGGCAGCAGCAGTCGGAGAGATGCCATCGTCGCCTTGGCCCTCCACCGCCGGCCGCTTCGCCCCTCTCTCGGACATCTTCTCCCCCATCTAACGACGGTGCGGCTGGTCGCCTCTCCCCTCATCGGCCGCTCCACGCGCCGTCAGG
Source organism: Oryza glaberrima (assembly GCF_000147395.1). Taxonomy (NCBI): domain Eukaryota; kingdom Viridiplantae; phylum Streptophyta; class Magnoliopsida; order Poales; family Poaceae; genus Oryza; species Oryza glaberrima. The sequence goes on along the minus strand of NC_068331.1, from coordinate 21,824,731 downwards.
GCCTCGACCTCGCTGGCGGGGCGACGGCGGGCGAGCGCGACAGCGGGAGGCGGGAGAGGGGGCGAGAGAGGCCGCCGCAGTGGCGCGTGTGTGGCCCACTGTCAACAAGTGGCGGCCCAGGCTGCTCTAGGTCACTGGTGGCCCCAATGATTCAGTTCAAGAACGACTTGTCCTGCCCGGCTACTGTGGACCCCCGTTTTTATAACAGGGATCAATCGTGTAAATAGTACCATTTCCCTGGATCAAGTAGTCTGGTACACACGAGTTCATAGCTGAAATACCAAATGCACATACACGAAAGTCTAGTGCGAATTATTACATCAAAAGCCCGCAGGCATAGTCTTAAATCATCGGACCGAGCGGTCCAGAATACATTCCAAAAACAGAAGTAGATAAGGCAGCGGAGTTAAGGCAGCGGCACGCCATTGCCACAGGCAACGACCGTAACTAAGACCTACTGAGCACCATCGTCTTCATCACCCTCCTGATAGTAAGCGTAGGGATCCTCCGAAGCTTCATCTCTGACCTCTGATTAAGTTTGTATATTGCAAGGGTGAGTACCAACCGTACTCAGCAAGCCACCACAGCAACAATGCACATGATAGAGGGTATTCAAGGAATGGCTATGGTTCTTTTGCGCAAAACAAGTTTTGTAATTCTTTTCACAAGCCTAAGACCTAGCATAGACTGATCAAGTTTTAATACCAGTGTTCACATTAGACAACGACGGTTCTGTCCACCATCTATTGTGATCCCAAGGATAGCTTCCTGCCATTGAATCGTCATGGTTTTCTGAGGACGTCCACCTTCCCTCCTCTCAGGAAGTGGCTCCATTAACATAGAAATCATCATGCAATATCCCATCCCACACAAGTTAAGAATTTAGAGTCTAGTCAACTGTAATACATGTCCCGGTGCTAAATAACCGCGAGCACGGCTATTCGAATAGATTTGGTTTACTCACACTGCAGTGGATGTACACTTTACCCGCACTCCGCGACTGCCCAACACATGAGCCTCGTCCCAACACATGAGACGCGTCACGGCAAAGCTTTTCGATAACCTCGCATTGGCAGTACCCGCTCCATGAACTTTACATCCTCATGCACTCTAGGCGTCATACGTTTCTAGCAGTGAGAGGAGTTTTGGCACTCCCGGGAAGGGAAAAACACACACATTCCTACGTTGCTTCTTGTCATTGAACCCAGTCCATCATTGCCAAGCCAGCCTCTGACCATCCGGAACGGGCATCCGCCATCCACCTGGCCATCCGAACCGGGCATCCGCCAGCAGACTGCGTGCCACATCACACACCTAAAAGAAGACCACTACGCATGGATACTGCCTCGCTCAGCTATCTACTCCGCTAGGTCTATACCCATACGAGAAGTGCGGTTGTACGGGGGTCGTTTCATGCTTAACTTCATGGCTCGGTCCTTAATTGACCAGGGACGGCACTAGCCTTTTCCGGACACCACCCAAATCCTCCAGCGCCCCAGTCGAAAACAGTTGTTTAACTTTATTTTCCTTTCACAAATCATGTCACCAATATCATGGCAATGTGGCGCTCATGTCTCCACATGCCGCATCTCAATTACCTTCCCAAAGGTAATTGCCCAAGCATATAGCATTTGATAAATATGAGTATGCATGATTCTAGAATAGCATTTCTAAGCAATTGTCATAATTGACTAGAGACTCATACGTAAACATGGTTGCGAAGGAATAAGGGGTAAAAAATAATCAAGGCATGGCATAATTACAAGTAGGATGTTTATCATTGCATGCAATTTTATTTGTAACCAAAATAGTTTCGCAATTGGGATCAACATGTTCAAGGAATAGTGATGACTTGCCTTGCTCAAAGTCTTGCGGGTCTTGACCTTCGCTTGGATCCGCAACTCCCTCGGGCTCTATAATTACGTGCGAAGGAACAATTTGAATTCAATTAGAATCCAAATGAAATCCAAATAATTCACACAAACGTCGAACGCGAAACATCCTTTCTAAATTGACAACAAAGTTCGCGGAATCGCTCAATTCGAATTGTTGGGTCATTTTAACCTAAGTCATTTTGTGATTTGAAATTACGTCCTAAGAATTCATCTAATTGTTTAGTTCTTAATTACATCTAAATTACTACCACGAATTGATTACTTATAGAGATTACCAAAAATAATCTATAATAATCTATAAGAATTCATCTGATTGTTTAGTTATTAATTACATCTAAATTACTACCGTGAATTGATTACTTATAGAGATTACCAAAAATAATCTATAATAATCTATAAGAATTCATCTAATTGTTTAGTTATTAATTACATTTAAATTACTACCGTGAATTGATTACTTATAGAGATTACCAAAAATAATCTATAATAATCTATAAGAATTCATCTAATTGTTTAGTTATTAATTAGATTTAAATTACTACCGCGAATTGATTTCTTATAGAAATTACCAAGAATAATCTATAATAATCTATGATTATAGTATTATTTTGCGAATACTACCCTTTAGTTAATCCTATAATTAATTCCTAATATTTTAAATATCCTAAATTTCCTCCTAATTTCCTATTTATTTCCCTTTTCTTTTTCTCCCTTTCTTTTTCTTTTCCCTTCCTTTCTTTTTCTTATCTTTTTCTCTTTTTCTCTCTTCTCTCTTTTCTCTCTCCCAGCTCCTTTCTCCCTTCCTCTCTTCTTTTCTCTCTCTCCCTCCCGGCTTCTTTCTCCCTCCCTCTCTCTCGGCTTTTTGCCCTCCTGGCGGCGACGGCGGTGGACGCAGGGGGGGGGAAAGGCGGCGGCTCACCGTCAGCGGCGGCGGCGGCAACGACGGCGACGGCGGCACAAGTCGCGGCGCGGCGCGGCGGCTTCGAAGGCGGCGGCGCGGTGGCATGACGGTGCAGCGCGACAGCGATGGCGCGCGGCTCGGGGCGGGCGACGCGATGGGCGGCGACACGACGGCGCGGCAGGGCGCGTGGCTCGGGGCGGCTGGGCGAGCGGCGCGCGGGCGCGACGGCGACGGGACAGAGGGGGCGGGGCGCAGGCGCGAGGCAGAGGAGGGGGCTGGGCTAGGGGACCACATCAAACACCTAGGGGCTAATGAATAGTGTCTTTTTCCTATTTTTCCTATTTTAGTCTATTTCTTATATAAATTTGATTCTATAAATCCTAATTTTTGCATATATGAATTTTACTCAATATTTGTGTTATTCCAACCTATGGATTCACCCTCGGTTAATATTACTCATATTTTATTTATATAATTTATTTGAATTTTTAATTAGGGTTTATTCTTGTTCCGTCGCGCTAGAATTCAATCGTTACTAATATGGTTGTGATAATATTTTATTTATTTCCAACCTCACCTAATCTTTACTCCAAATTATATTTCGGTTATTTATTTTGCTCATTTAATTTTAGGTTTTATTCCTAATCAATTGTTCTTTATTCGCGATCTACAAACTCCGAAATCAAAATTCAATGGAATGGGCGAATAAAATCGGCATGATGCAATTTATTTAAAAAGTTTTTGAAAATCCGTATTTTTAGAGTTTTGATTTTGTCGGTCGAATTTTCAGGGTGTTACAGCTACGGCGGCGGTGGCGTTGCCAAGCATGGTGTCCCAGCCCTCTGCTCGCACGAGCCCCACCGCCGCCCCCGTGTTCGCTGGGGGCTCCCCATTTGGTGGCTTCGGCGGAGGCGGCGCTACTCTCCGAAACCGCCGCCACACCGATCGAGTCTGCCGCCCCGTGCTCTCCCATCACCACTCCACGGCGCCGCCCGTCACCCGCATCCGCCGGCCTCCCTGACTGATGAAGAAGAGAAGAGAGAGGAGGAGAAAGAGAATGTGCAGCTGACATGTGGGCCCCACGTATTTTTTTATTTTTTTTGCTGACTAGGATGCCACGTCAGCGAAACCACCAGTATATACTGCCATAGGACCTTGAGTGCACGGTTTGAATGAGTTTAGGGGCGAACATTTCTGGTTTTGTGATTGAGGGACCTCAAAAAATCTCGCTGTTAAGTTGAGGGATCTCCGGTGAACTTATTCCCAATAGCAACCCTGTTCTGGCTCGTAAAAGACCAGCCCAACAAATTAAAATTTGGTGATTCGACACTCTATTCATTACCGGTTGTTACTTCGATTAAAATTAACACTTGTGACGATGACAATTAGGGCCATCTCAGTCTATGACTGTGGGCCATTGTCTAAAATAATCAAAACCCATTTTGTAGAGTGTCAAAAAAAATACAATCTCTCGCCCAACAAATATGGACCACACTCACGCTACAATGCAATTATTTTTTTTTTGAGGGAAAGCTACAATGCAATTATGACAACCTACACTGCTGCTTGGGCTGCAGTTGGGCCCTTTGAATCGCATGGTTGAAAAAATGTAGGAATAAAAAAAAAGGTAGGATTTTGATAGGAATGTAAGTTTAAAATAGAGGATTGCAAAGCGCATGAAAAACACAGGAACGACCGTTTGATTGAACCGCAGGAAAAATGCATGAATTGGATGAAACGAATTCCTTTAATAAAGGGTTTCCAAAATATGTGGGTGATTTGTTGCAAAAGAATGTTTCGTTCTCTGCAATATTAGATCTATACATAGTGAAACACTATGAGTACCCTAGTTGAAACATTTTTGGTGGAACAAAAAATAAAACGAATTCCCTTAATAGAGGGTTTCCAAAATATGTGGGTGATTTGTTGCAACGAAGTATGTGGTGGACACACGTGACAGGTGGGGGCAGAGACATGTGGTGGGCCCAGGAGCACATGCGCGCACGTCTGGGGAGTGCGTCGGATAATTTGGTGGAGCGTCGGGCGACTGGTGTCACATCCTGATTTTCGTTTCAGGATTTATAAAGTATTTAATAAATTATTATTAGAATTTATATTAAATGTTCATTAATTTACAAGTGAAGTTAAATGTGGGAAATAAAATTTCCTAAATATAAGGCATGGATGGATTTAATTTTTATTAAATTCTCCATGGTTAATTATACTCTCTGGAATTTTTCAGATTTTTCGGAGCTCAATTCCTAATTTTAATCATACAAAGAACATTTCAGTAATTATCCACATATTAAATTAATCATTAAATGGTCTGGTTGTAATTTTGTTAAGTACTTTGAGGGTCCAAGTATTTTCAAGATTTTTCTTGAAATTATTTGAGCAATATAAGTATTTTTAACAATTCAAAGATCATTTAAGTGATTATTTTAATTGGAAAAGTAATAAAAATCCTCCTCCTCAGCTTGGGCCATTTTTGGCCCATTCCTTCCTCTTCTCTCCCTCCTCGCGCGCGTGCTGTGCAGCCCACGCCGGCCCAACCTGAGCCGCCTCCTCTCCTCTCAGCCCAGCCGGAAAAGTCTACTTTCCCTCCCTACGCTACTGTTCATCTTCCAGCTCAGGCAGAGCCCGAGCCAGCCGTGCCGTGCACAGTGCCGCCGCCTCCTCCTTCCAAATCTCGCCTCCCCGTTGCTCCTTTTTCCAATTTAGTTGAGGGGAAATATTCCTCTTATCCTCCTCTATCTTTACCCCCAAAAATCAGAGCTAATCGTTGAGTATCTTATCTGAATCGAACTCGTTTTCGAGTTTATCTCCAAAACCGAGTTTTTGATTTCCCGGATCGATTTCTTGCGGGAGGAGTCTGATCTATTCAATCCAAGGCTATAAATAGGACCCCCTAGTCCTCCTCTTTCGTTTGCCCCCCTCTCCCGTGATCTCCCGTGCCTCGTAGTGCCGCCACCACGTGCTCCACCCCGCCATCGTCGCCGGCCGAGCTCCATCCGTGTCGCGCCGCCGCCTCCGCCGTTGCCGCCGGTCGCCGTCACCGCCGTAAGGTGCGCCGAGGTGTGGGCAAGCTCGGCCGCTCCCTCCCCGCTGTCGCCAGTCACCGGAGCCCCGTCGCCGCCGTCGACCAAAGCCGTGCCGCCGCTAGATCCCGTCACCGGCCGTCGTCATTCGTCGTTTGGTTCGAGGGTGAGTACCGTTGGGTTCGTCTCGTCGTCCTCTACGTGTACATGTCCTCCAAAGTCGCAGCCGACCATCCAATCTCCGGCGAGGTCGCCATCTTGGTCCGGCCATTGATGAGGTCATCATGACGTCATCATTGTTTTTCTTTTTCCTGTTTTTCTAATAGATTAAATCTTCGGAAATTCATAACTAAATCATCGTAACTTGGATTCGATTGGTTCAAGTTGCTAAATTCATCTAAAATCGAGATCTACATGTTTGTTTACTTTATATGTACTGTTTATGCTTGTTTTTTTACTGTTTATTTGGTTTTTATTAGTCTTTTTCTTCGTTTTGCGTGTTAGCTTGTCGTTTCCGTCGTTGCGAAGGTTCGTGAGTGCGTCAGGAGTGTTCAGAAGATTAATTGAAGACCGATTATTGCAAGGCAAGTCACACAGATCCCAAACAACCCTTTGAGCATGTTGAACCTGTTTAAAGCTAATGTTTTATTTCAACTTATGCATTATTTTCGAATGTCATCGGGTGGTGAACCTTTCTCGATTAATTAATGGCCGAAGATGACTTTATTTTCCTATGGGTTATAATTTGATTAGCTAGGACCTTATATATTGGTTTGGTTCAGCTAAATGCTATATATATATAATTGCTTAGCCATGCTTAGAAACATTATTACATAATTGGGATAACTAATGTTACACTATCACTTATGGTTATATTTAATGGTAGCTCACGATGGTTAATCGTGTTATGATAATTAATTGATAACTAAAACTTGACAATTGTGGGTTGTGAGCACATGGTTTTGAAGGTCGTGCTCATGGCAATTAAGGACCGGTTCACGAGCTACTGTTGTAAGACATTAACCGTGCCAACCACAAGCCAGCGTGGGCAACGGCTTTACCTTTTGTATAGCATGATTCATTACGGGGTGCTAGACTGAGAAGCGGCGAGAAGTCCGTGGGGGTCGCTGGGGAGTCCAAGCCTCTGGTTTTTGAGGGGGTGATTATGATCCAAGAATGGTGCACTGTGGTGAGTTGTGTTGTGCAGGGGGTATTGTCACAGCCTCTATTCGGGTACTTTCCAGTATTGCGACGCATGGTAGACATGATGTTGAGGCTGTGTCTTGTGGGTACAGCGGTACATCTCTGGCCAGAGTAAAACTATTCGAATAGCCGTGCCCGCGGTCATAGGCGGGTTGAGCAATGTTTTTCGTGATTAGTCTCACACCTTTCACAATAATTATGGATGCTATAACTGGTAATAATTTGTTTAGCTCCTGGTTTGGAGTTAGATCTGTACAGCCGGGTATGGTTGTTCAGAATGGTTGGGCCTGAGCAGCATGGGCGTGTTGTTCAGTGTTGATTAAAATTAATGATTAATTACTCTACTGTTTTACTACTCTTAAATCTTTGCTAAATGCTGTTTTCACAAATGAACCCTATATTATGCCATCCTTTGGTATCCTTGTGCACTTGCATATTTGCTGTATGGCTTGTGGAGTATGTCATGTGCTCATTCTTGCAATAATCAATCAACCTCAGTTGAAGAAAAAGGATCCAGAAGGAGAAGACGTTTGGCTTATACCCCAGTTGAGTTGCCTGTGGGAGTGGAGCTGAAGCCATCGCTAGACCGTTATTCCGCTGCTGTTTTCTTTTCTTTTGTAAGTGTGTAACGTTATTATTATGATGGATTTGTATATTAAATTGTCAGTTTGTGTACCTCGGCTGATTCCTGGACGAGGATTTTATGCACAAATAAGTTCGGAAATTACTAGTGAATTTCCGGGCGTGACAACTGGCACCGAGCATTCTTGCCTTTTTGAGTCTGACTATTTTTTTCTTTTTTTTACAGTCGGACTTCTTTTTTTTAAGATAATGGAAATGGGTTACATCTCCGACCTCTGCCCGTAGGCACATAGCCAAAAAGTCCAGAAGTGAATAGAAAAGAGCTTAAAAAAGGCGAGATGGGACAAACCCCCAACTTCTGCCGATAATATGATCTACTAAAATCATGTTTTTTAAAATCACGTAGATTCTATCGCGAAATTCTGTAGGTACTACGCCATCCAAACTGGAGTAAAAGTTCCTTGGCTACCAATTCCAAGCGTGTAGCACCATTGCGCATAGTATCCTGTTGTTCCTGTGAAAGCATCATACACCAAGAGTGGAGCCAACTGGAACACATGAAGATAACAAGCATGATGTTAGGCATTTTTTTATGGTTAAAAACCATATCATTATGGCAACGCCAAATTGACCAACATAGAGCACTAGCTCTAAATAAAATCATTTTTTTTTGTGGGTCTAGGCACTCTCCTTAGCCAGTTATCAAAAATATCTTTTGCATTATGGGGAGGGGGAATATTGAAGGCAAAGAAGACACATCGCCAAGCAAAACATGCAACATGACAGTCAAAGAAAAGATGTTGGATGGTCTTTTGTGTATTAAAAAACAACATTTCTTGTTTCCCCTCCATTTTCTCTTTATGAGGTTATCATTCGTTAAGATTACTTTTTTTGAAGAAACCACATAAATACTTTGATTTTTAGTGGTACCTTTACCTCCCATAAGATCCTCTTGTGGATTCTTACATTGGAATTGATGATCGCATTATACATGGATTTGACCGAAAAAATGGCCATTTTTATCTAGCAACCAAATAAAGCAATTCTTTTCATTTGACAGGGTTATGTTAGCTAGTCGAGAAATCAAATCATTCCACTCAACTAACTTTGGTCCTACAATTGATTGTCGGAATGAAACATTCAACGGTGTTGTGCTCATAACCTTTGCCAAAGTAGAATGTCTCTTTCGAACCACATTGTACAGAGAAGGATATTGATATTTAAGTGGTTGCAGGCCCAACCATGTGTCTTCCCAAAATCTTATTTCCATCCCATTACCAGGTTTAAAAGATCCATACTGAAAAAATTGGTCTTTTACTTTCATTAGGCCAGCTCAAAATTGGGATGTTCCTGGTTTGTGTGACATGTGGGAGAGGGGTTTACCTTTTAAGTACTTGTTGCGCAAAAGGTTTTGCCATAGGCCATCACCATTAAGAAGCTTGAATAGCCATTTGCTCAACAAACATCTATTCATGATATCAAGATTTAGGACACCCAGTTCACCTTGATCTTTTGGCCGGCATATATAATTCTATTCTGTTAACCTATATTGCTTTTTCTGGCTATCACTGCTCCAGAAAAAGCTCGATCGGTAGTAATCCAGTCTTTGAAGTACACCTCGAGGTATTTCAAAAAAGGATAACATGAACATGGGAAGGCTCGAAAGAACCGAGTTAAGAAGAACCAATCTCCCACCATAGGAGTTATTTTTGCCCTTCCATGTGCTAAGTTTTCTTTGAAACCTATCCTCCACACATTTCCAATCAGAATTTCTGAGTTTTCGATAGTGTATGGGGATTCCTAGGTATCTGAATGGAAAGGAACCAGAATTATAACCAAACAGTTGTCTATATTGGTCCTCTATTTCTTTAGCTCCTCCAAAGCAGAAAATTTCACTTTTATGAAAGTTTATTTTCAGCCTCGAGAGATGTTCAAACACACAAAGAATGGCCTTCATGTTTTTTTGCTTGTTCAAAATCATGTGCAAGAAATATTATTGTGTCATCGGCATATTGGAGAATGGACAAACCATCATCCACTAAGTGTGGAATTACCCCTCTAATTTGGCCATCGGCTTTGGCTCTTTCACTAAGAATGGCTAACATATAAGCCACTATGTTAAAAAGAATTGGGGACATTGGATCCCCTTGTCTCAAGCCTTTGTATGTCCGAAAATTTTTTGCTACATTATCATTGACTTTGACACTTACAGTTCCTCCTTCAACTCAGTTGGAAATCCAATTGCACCACGATTGTGAAAACCCTTTCATTCGTAATGTCTGCTGTAGGAACTGCCATTTAACTTTGTCATAAGCCTTTTCAAAGTCAATTTTGAATATGATACCATCCATTTTCTTTGTGTGTAACTCATGGGCAGTCTCATGCAAAATCACCACCCCTTCTATGATATTTCTATCTGGCAAAAAACGCCGTTTGGGTTGGGCGAATGACTTTGTGAGCAAACGTTGTAATCCTATTAGTGCCAACTTTTGTAAAAATTTTAAAGCTGACATTCAGTAGGCAAATAGGCCTATATTGTTGAATTTGTTTTGCATCAGCCTTTTTTGGCAGTACCCAAAGTTTAGGCTATAAAGGGATAATGTCCCTTTATAAAATTATTTGAATAGAGCCATGAAATCATTCTTAACGATCTCCCAAAAGACCTGATAAAACTCTGCAGGAAAGCCATCTGTAGGAAAGATCATTCTTAACGGCCTTCTTATTTTCTGTTTTAGCTTTTTGAGTTAGACTTTCTTTTTCTTTTTTTAACAACGAAGGAAATTTCTGGTTCTTTTTAAGTAGTAGAGATAGAGATTAATACCGAAACATAAAATTAAACCGATTCATACACGGATGACGTACCAAAATATCGCCAAAAACATATTTAATTTTTATAATAGTAGAGAAAGATATATATATATATAGTTGCAACAAAATAAACATAATGGTATATGCGCCTGTTTTGCATATGCGAAACCAGAGTTTTCCAGATCCTGGACCCTCCAGGCCTCCTAGCTCCCTTTTGCCATTCTACAGACGTTAATTCTTCGTCGTCACGAGTGCCCTCCGGGAGTCACCACGTACACCATGCACCTAGCATGACCCCAGCAAGTGCTAACTACGTGCTGCTTGTACGGTGATGCGGTAGATGGGCCACCGGTTCCGTGCGGTCGATCTGTTGTACATACATGATCAATAATTAATGGTTCAAACAAGAAAACGTATGTAAGATATGGAGGTGGAGAATTGAAGCTAGCTAGATAAGTGAAAGCGAAGAAAATGAAGAAAAGTACTGTTCCCGGCGCTTCCCGTGCCGCCGCCCGTGCTTCCAGCCGCAGCGGCCGCCAGCACGGCGAGAAGGCCGCTGCCGACCACGAGAACCAGCAGAACCAACTGGATCTCCGGCATGCTGTACGACGCACGTGTGTCGAGGTAAGAATATGTAACTGTACGTGTGCTGCATGCTCTTCCAGGGCAGCATAGGACTCGCCCACTTTATTACTCGAAGGTGTTCACAAACTATGTCAAGTCAAATGCTACAAACGGTCAAAATGATGTCCATGTCACTTTTTGTTTTTTCCTTTTTGGCAGATGAATGGTCTCCGTGATCTCTGACCCTGCTTTCGTATTGAGAAACTCCGGGAGGACAAGCCTCCTTCTTCTTTTTTTTTTAAACAAGTAAACTGTTATTCGTACGGTCTGAGTATATCCAGCATCATGACTTACGGCGGCCAGCCAAATAGTATATTTGCAAATAGAAAATAATTTATAAATAAAACCTTTATATACGTAGTGTTATTAGTGATTTAAAAGCAAATGTTGGAAAATAAACTTCAATAAAAAAACCAAAATCACCTTCAAATTTAATATTGAAAATTTAAAATATAGCTGATAAATATAAACAAGCGAAAATATGAGGCCGTTAGACTTAGAGAAAATTGTTTGTATGCGCCCCTGATTTTTTTTTTCAATCGCTCTCATCTCCCCAAGTTTTGCCTAACACGTTTTATACCCCTGAATTTCTATATTTAAATTTCCGTAAGAATTGATCAAACTACCCCTAGTTTATATATATACTACAAAACAATGAACATCCTAACTGAATAATAATTTTCATTTACCAAAATATTAGAGTTTTTGCACTAAATTTGTAAAATGAATATTTAAATATTAACACATTTTGAATTTGAAAACATAATTTTATATACTAAACAAGTTTTTGCACGAAGTGCCATCGTGATGGAAGGTGAATACCAGATTTTAACAAAATCCACAAACGGTATGTTCATTCAAAAACTAATTTTCTAATTTGAGGAAACTTTTTTAATATTCATTTGTTTTGGTAACTTATCCTTTTATTGGGTTTTTTCACAAACAAATATTTAATAATTAGACCAGGCCACTCCTAACTTTTAGTTATATGCCAAGGGCAGTAAGTTTTTTTCTAAGAAAAAACAAATGTTCAACTCTTGCTCAACTAACGGAATGTACATAGAAAGGAATGAAAAACCCATTCCATGTAAAGGATTGAAAAATCATCAGAGGTATATATATAAGTGATGTAGCAAATCTTAGGGGCATGAAAAGGATTGCGTGAAATTTTAGGGCACTTAGAGAATTTTCTCCATGACTTGTGTATGGTTCGTGAAACTAACGTCGTGTAGTGTAGACTCCAAACTTGTTCTTACTTGCATGCAACAAGTGGACTACATTCGACTGCAGCCTAGCCAAGTCCCGGCCGAGTCTTCAGTCTTGCACGAACCAAACTTAAGACTAGTCTACCACTGTTCTAATCCCAGATCATTGGAAGGATTTAAATCTTGTTTGCTCTCCTCATTACAGTCTCTCTCTTTCAGAACTCAACACATACAGTGACACAGAAAGAGAGTAGGGCTGTGTTTAGTACCACGTCAAAATTGGAAGTTTGAAGAAATTGGAACGATGTGACAGAAAAGTTGGAAGTTTGCGTGTGTAGTAAAGTTCGATATGACGGAAAAGTTGAAAGTTTGAAGAAAAAAAGTTAGAATCTAAACAGGGCCTAGATCTAAGAAACCATGCAACCCTTCCAAAGGAATTTTAGCTTTTATTAGAGAGATTATGGTCCCCTTAATTTAATTTGTAGGAAAAAGGTAACTTGATTAATTCTAGTCCTACTGTAGAACAAAAATTCCTATTAAAACCTTTAAATCAACAGTTTCAATCTGGTGTTCTCTACTAGTACATCTAGTTTTAATCGAGGGTTCATATTTTTTTTATACTACCGTCTCATTTAACAAGACTAAAATCGTGGAGGGATATAAATGTAACAAAAGAGACGTTCAGTGGTAAATTAATACTTTCGCCATAAATTATTTGGAAAACCTAGCCGGCCACTCCAGTACTCCACCCCTCAATCACGCTGCCACTTCACTTCTCGGGGTGGAGAAAGAGGGAAAATAATCTCAGAAAAACAGGAAATAAATCTATCCCTATCTTTGAAGTGGAGCAAAAACAGAATTATTGCGTGCGATTTTATCTAACGTACGCTTCTGTTACTCAATTGTCAGAACAATATCATCTTGTACTCGTTCAACAAAAGAAAAAAAATCACATGCATACATATTTTTACTAAAAAATTACATGTAAATCTTGCTATCAGGTACGCATCTGGGAAAACTAAAATTATTAGATTCTGAAAACGTACATACTACGCTTATGGGGAAAATAGTACTCGATTCAAAAATGAAAGCTACTGCCCAAAAAAAAACAAATGTAAAAAAAATGAATACCAAAACTACCCCAATCATTGACCTGGGAAAGTACCAATATGACCTTGTAAAATGACGTTCATATCAATTTTAATTTGTAATTTGTAGAGAGCAACGGAGTGAGACTCTTAAAACAAAGATTCTATCCATTCGGTTGAAAAATTCCTATCAAATGGATACATATATTTTGGTGGAAAGTGTTGGTCGGACTCACCACCCCACACCACTTTCCTAGTGAAGGTGCTGCAAGACTTCACATCGAACGTTGGTTCATATATAGATACCGCAGACGCAGAGAGTCCTTAATTAATCGTTATCTACGCAGCCATCAAATTGTCGACGGGCGGCTACTGCTACTCGGGCGGCGAGAGGATGCCTTCTTAAGAACTCTGTTGGGAATATGAGATAACGAGAGGAAGAACAAAGTGTCTAGGGGGAGAAGAAGAAGAGGGCTCACTACTACGGAAGAGGTTTTTTCCAAACAGTCAAAATCAATCTTTACATGCGGTTGGGCCAGCCATTTGCACAAGAAGATCTGTACAGATCATGAGATTTTTCTATGCGGGTGGCGCACCCGCAGCAAAAAAGAACGAATTTTCGCATGCGGATGCTTATGAGGACAATTAAGAGGTCCGTCTGCAAAAATAGATTTTTGCATGTGCTCCTCTTAACAAGCCATATGTGAAAATTTGGGTCGATGTTTGCAGACGCCGGCACTTACAGGCCGTTTGAATCTATTGGGGGTCTCGTCCAGAAAAACGTTTTCTCTAGTAGTGGCTTTATTAGACTTTGGTTTTATGATTTAAATCGCGGTATCGATTTTACTAAATATTTGTCGGGTGATTTTTTTTCATAGTATTTGATGATTTTACTAAATATTTGTCGGGTGATTTTTTTCATAGTATTTGACGTTTTTCCAGCAGCATGATGTTTTCCAAGATTTGTGCCAAAGCAGGGTCGGTTGAGTCCATGACCAAGTCAACCCGACTTTGTATCGATGGATTCCTGTACATCACGCATGTCAGTTGTTGGTTGATTTTGTCGACTTGTGTCGATAAGAATTAGGAGAGGAACTAAACCACCGGTTTTTCTTATCCTAACAAGAAACAAATTAAAGAGGTAAATTCGTTTTTTGTGTGATCGGTACAGAAAACAGAATTTCAAACTAATTGGAGATAAAACCCCCGAGCCCCACCAGTGTCGCTATATAAAAAAAGAGGAGGGAGGCAGGTGACGACCGAACTCTCTCTAACCTCAAACCCTAAATCAATCGTCCGATCGATTAGACACTGGAAGGGGTTCATGAGGTATCTCTAGAAGAAGAAGGAAGAAGAACAGTAATGGCTTCAAACACAGGTCAGTAGATCAATTAATTTCCGCATAATTAGCAGAGGTGATCATGTTTAGGCTAAGACTCAATTAATTAATTGGATTAAATTCCAACATTGTGGTATCAGAGCCTAATCTTAGCCACTTGATCCCATCATCCCTGATTGAAGCCACTGTGCCAATGAAGTGATGAACCCTGATTTGTCTCGGCATGATGCCATGATTAATCTGTTAAGCCCCTTATTCTGTTTATTAGTTCTTAAAGTTGCTTTGAGTTGAGCATTATGTCATATTTAAGTTAATTAGATCGAATTAGGGTTCATGCTTAAGTAAATCATAGCTTCGACTAGAAATCAGTAAGGGAAGGAGAAATTCAATCAGAGAGAGATTTTTTTTTCTCTTGAATTTTACTAAGTGGAGAACGAATGAGATAAACCAAATTGAAACTCTCATTGTTCCCAACTCATAAACCCTAAGTTCTTATCATATATAAACAGTGGATTAAGAAGTAAATTGGGGAAAACAGGGGATAAACTAGATTGAAATTCCCCATTGTTAAGCAAAAGGGAATAAACAAGATTGAAATTTCCTGAAATCCCCAATATGCCGGATCCAATCGGCCTAAAATCCCCAAATGAAGAACCCAAAATTTTTGGGGGAAGAACCCTAAGTCACAAATACCCGAATTAAATCCAAATTTCAAGTCCAAATTAGCTTTGGTTTGGGTTACTTACCGGAATTTCGAAGCCCTTTCAAGTCTACCGGAGCCTTCCGGGAAGCGGCACCGCCGCACCTTAGCTCCTCGCGGTCACGTCGGGTTCCCCGTGCACAGCCGTCTTAGAGCCCGCCTCTCCACACCGTCCCTCGCTGGGGACGGGAAGCATCGGCTTGGCGGTGCCTTCGGGCTCTGCCCCCCCACTGACGAGCTCCGGCCGCGTCGACGTTCGCCGTCGCTTGCGCGCCGCCTCGCCGGACCGCCGACGCCATTGCACACGGCTTGGCGCCGCCCTTTCGGGTGCGCCCCCCAGCCGGCCGAGATGGAGTCGCTGTGGCGCTCGTCACTGCACGCGCGCGCCGCCTCGCCGGACCGCCGTTGCAATCGCCGCCGCTCGCTCTCTGGCTCGCCGGAGAAGAGAACGAGGAAAGGGATGAAGATAAAATGAGAAATGAAAATGGGGATCAGGGTTTACTCCTCCCCGTCGGCGACCTTACCGGCGCAGGAACCATCTGAGCCGTCCATCAATCGAACGGCTCAGACCCTCTCGGCGTCGGGCCGGCGCCACTGTTGGGCCACACGTTTTTCGGCCGTGGAAGCCACCTGGGCCACTGGCTGGAGCACACTCAGCCAGCGCGTGCGCAGGCACGCGTGAAGACGGCAGGCCCAAGTTTGCGCCGGCTACGGAAGAATCGGGCTGAATTTTTTATTTTTAAATCGCCAAATTCTAAAGATTGTCATATACATAATTTTCTTTGGCATTATTCCATTTAAAATTTCTGGAAATTATGATCAATTATTTGGTCACTCAGAAAGAAATTAATGATATGATATCATATTTGACCAACGTTAATATGATTTCATGTCAATATTTACTAAGATTATTATTTCTTTAAGCCATTTAATTTATTTCTAGTTGAATGGGAATTTAACTAGAAAGTATTTATAACTTCATGTCAACATCATTATGATGGTCATTTCCTTAGTAACTTAATTATTTATAGTCGAATGGAACCAACGAGAAATTCGACTAGAAAGCATTAAGATGTGAAGTTATATTTAACCCACGTCATTATAATTGCATGTCAATTATAGTTTTATTCCTTTGTTATTTTCTACCCAACGGTGATATAATTAAGGAATTAATCTTAAGATTATTCATAATTATTTATGACCAATGGTGCTTTTGACTATGAAATCCTATGTTTATTCTGCATATGATTGATTAAGCCATGGTAAACTAATTATATGCAATCAGCAATGCTTATTATTTAAGATCAGTTGCAATACTGAGTAAATTATTTCTAGATAATTGGAACCAACGGGAAGTTTATCTAGAAAGAAAGATGATTTCATTAAGATTGTTATTTCCTTAATTATTTTCTGCCCAACGGTGATGTAATTAAGGAAAGAAATCTAAGTATCGTCAATTATTATTTTAATCTTCTTTGTCATTTTGGCCTTAATGGTGATATGACTTAGAATTTTATTTATGCCATTAGTGCATTAATTCCTATTATCACTTCTACCTTACGGTGATGTGATCAAGGATCTAATCTGTCAGTAAGCTTAATTTCTTTACCATTTCTACCTAACGGTTATATGGCTAAGTTTTTTAACTTTAATTCTATGGCATCACTAATGGTGTCATTTCCTATATCATTTCTACCGTATGGTGATTTGATTTGCGATTTTAAATTATTTACTTTATTACTTCTACCCTTTGGTGATGTGACTTAAGACATTAATGTTTATTCCCTAATCATTTCTGCCCAACGGTAACTTGATTTTGGATTATAAGTAATTTCATTTATTGATTCCTTCGTTTTGTCTTTGCCCAACGGTGATACAAAGCGAAACAAAGATTAAGTTATTATTGTGTAAGTTAATGTACTATTATACGTAATCTGCACAAGAAACCACAATAATAGTGCCACTTAATATTTCAGCAATAAATAATTTTATATATCAGTTAAAGTCTATAGAATTATTATTATTTTTCCTTATTGACTTAACTGAGCCTAAAGCCTACTTGAGTATGACTTAGCATTAACAAAGGATTCCTTGTGGCTCCCGCAACTAATGTCACTATTTTTTTCCTAAACTCAAGAGGCATCTTTAGCCTGGGAGAAGGCCAATATAATGTTATGTTTCGCATGTCACTCATAATTATTAAGATTATCATCCCTATCAGTGTTAGGGGAGAATTTTGAGCATGACATTGCGAAACTGTATCTAGCAAACGTTGAGATGAACTTTAGAAGTTTGTCAAGACTAATGCTTAGTACAATTTTAGTGCCTATGCACATTTGTCGCCATAATTTAAAAGGTAGCACAAGAAATAAATCACATGGCGTGCAATCTTAGTGGGATGGACATTGCACATTTCAAATGCTCCACTTGTCCATTTCATATTATTCTTCTCCCATTAGACTACGGTCATTTTCAGAGTTGAGTTGTAATACTAAGACAAAGTGGACCATAATTGACTTGGTTCATCATTCCGCAAATCAATAAGAAATATATAAGACTAAGAGGCAAACTAAGTAAGATCCTATTAATCTTGTCATTTGATGGCAAAGATGAAGCTTTACTAAGGGGTTGTAGCAACTCCAAATTTAATAATAATAAAGCTCACTTTCCTGGCAAGGGGAAATAAAATTGCATCTATGTCCTATGTATGCTACTCTTGAATTTTTCTTGTGTAAGTTCTTTGCAAGAAATAGGGACATGCTCAATGTCCTGATTGAAGAAAGTAGTTAAATAAGAAGATTAAGGGAATTATTTTGGGTTGAATCATTATGAGACGTTGTCGAAATTATGGCCTTATTTTTCGGCCACATTTCTAGGGGAGAATATACGTCTCATTAAGGTCGAGACACTTCACCCTTAGAAATTTCTGACATCTATCATTACTTGGATGATAATTCGCTCAGTAAAGCTAAAGTAAAATCAAGTGATTCAAGTTCATAAGGTATTATGCTTCCATTACATAAATAATAAAACCAGTGGGAGCTCATCAAGAGCTCTAATAAGATCAGCAAGAATTATTCTACCTCATTTATGACTCATAGCTCCATTATGTGGATGGTAGAATTTTATATCTCTTAATTTGTGACTTGCACAATTAAATATACATAACATAGCTTGAGAGTTTTGTTATGGAAAGACAAGTCACATATAGGGTGCAGACTTAAGAAATCTATTTGTGGACTTAATCAAACATTGATGATGTTTTAAATTCCGCTACGTCATTAGTGAACTAAGCTTAAACAAGAATGAGGAGAATAATTATTCTATAATGATGGAAGTAAGACGTCTTTGAATTTGTGTCATTGCCGCTTATGTCACATAACTAGGGAGTTTGGAACATCTCATGAGATAGAGATATTCTTTCCCTTAGGTTTTAATGGAGTTATTTAGCTTTAAGTGAAAATTTCACTAAGTTAAGAAATTAGCCAACAAATGATTATTTATGGCTATGTTTACCCATAGGTGACCTCCGATTTCCTTTTAAGAAATTTACGATACTAATGCTAAAATCAAATAAAGTTATGAGATCAGATTATGATGGTAAATACTAAATAAAGCTTGTTCACCTAATGAAGACATTAAAATAAGCGTTCATCCAAATGGTTTTTGAACCATGTAAGAATAAATTGAGATTGATGAACAAAATAAGACATTAAAGTGTTCATCTAAATGGTTTTCAAACCATGTAATAAAGAATTTGGTAGAAGTTTCTAAAAGAGTCAAAAATAGGCCATTTAAGTGGGTTAATAAAATTAAGCCTAACTCTAATGGAAAATTTTGAACAATTCAAATGAGGTGGACAGCTGCATAAAAAAATTAAAGGTGGAAATTTCATTCACCGGTACTCTATATGACATTTTATTGTCAAGCAATGCATATTGCTGTTAGAAACTAAGGAAATTTTTTCTATGAATTATTTTAGTCTGAAGGAGTACTGGACTTATATCAGTAAGTCATACATTGACATAAAGAAATAATTTGAGAGAATTCAGTTAAAGTTAGTCAAGCTGAAATAAAGATAATCATTTATGATTCAGCTGACAGAAGCTTGAGATTAGCTCAAATCTGGATGCATAGAGATTTGGCATACATTTTTTACTGGGAATCTTGGCAGTATTTAATTAAATCCAGACTAGACCACTGGTATTAAGAATGCTTTGCATTATTTCCAAGACAATCTTAAGTAACATGATATTTGGACACTTATTTTGTGAGATGTGTGGATATTATAAAGATTATTCAGATTAAGCTATGTCTACACATAGGGGAGCAATAACCATGGAAAAGCTCCAAAAATAATTTCATACTACATAGTCGACAATGCATTAATCATAAGAATATTTTCCAGAACTAAGAGTGGTAAATGCTCATAAACCACTCAAAAGGTGTAAACCACCCAAAATATACTATGTTATAAGTTGTGCACTAATTAAACACAGTTTTCTATTCTAATAGCAACCTGTTGTGTGTTTTCTGCCTAACACATTGATATGGTTGTGAAAGACATGTCCCAGGATCGAATTATTAAGCTAAGCATTTGCTAATGGATCCATACTCTAAAAGGCTCATAAATTAAAATTAATTAATATTATGTTTTGGCCAGTACATATGTAAATTAGAGCCTTACTAAGATACTGAATGAAGGGGACTTAATTTTTCAATCAACTCCCACTATAATTAAGCTTGAGTTTATTTGAGTACTATAGTGAGCTATATGTCTTTTTGTCTCAGTGACGCATAATGTTGTTGAAGACACATTGCCTTGGGGAGCTATTTTATTTAATAGACTCGTAAGTAAGTCTCAAAATCAAGGGGAGAATGTTGGTTGATTTTGTCAACTTGTGTCGATAAGGATTAGGAGAGAAACTAAACCACTGGTTTTCCTTATCCTAACAAGAAACAAACTAAAGAGATAAATTCGTTTTTTATGTGATCGGTACAGAAAATAGAATTTCAAACTAATTGGAGATAAAACCCCCGAGCCCCACCAGTGTTGTTATATAAAGAAAGAGGAGGGAGGCAGGTGACGACCGAACTCTCTCTAACCTCAAACCCTAAATCAATCGTCCGATCGATTAGACACTGGAAAGGGTTCGTGAGGTATCTCTAGAAGAAGAAGAAGAAGAAAGAAGAACAGTAATGGCTTCAAACACAGGTCAGTAGATCAATTAATTTCCGCATAATTAGCAGAGGTGATCATGTTTAGGCTAAAACTCAATTAATTAATTGGATTAAATTGCAACATCAGTAGCCATCTATTTCTTCTGTCTCCCTCGAGCTCTTATCCTCTCTCTCGAATTCTCTCCTTTCCGCTTCCATTCGATTTTGCTACAAATCTATCACGTGATTTTTTTTTTGATATTTCATGTTTTTCTTGCCGTAGGATATGCGCGCCATGATTTGTACAAGGAATGGCATGGACGTGGGCGTCTGTGGATAGGGCCGCGCGTTGGATGCCGTGGCATGTTTCCTTAGCCGTTTTCTCAATGATGCCGTCTTCTCTCTATTTCTTTCTTTCTTTTCTAATTACTAAAATTTACATAGCACTTGTACTAAAATTACAGTACACTTACATGCCATATCTACTATTTTTACAAATGTAATTTTAGTTATAAAGCACTGTAACTTTAGTTATAAATGCATTATTTAACACTTCAGATTTCTGCACGGTTTCTCAAGCAATGTATTTGTACTAAAACGACAAATATTCTAGTTACCAAAATTTACAGTGCACTTGTGCCAAAATTACAATGTAATTACATGCCATATCTACTGTTTTTACAAAATAATTTTAGTTATAAAACATGTAATTTTAGTTATAAATGCAACATTTATGTTAATCTCTACTGAATACTACTCTACTAACAAGCATAATTACAAGCTATCTGGACGGTTTCTCTGTACGGTTATTTTTTTTACCGTTGGATGCAGATCTGAGGGGAGGGAGAAAAAATTTGGGTACAGATACGTAGACAGTCCCGTGGGTTCTCTCTTGCGGTATTTGTAGCATATACTGATACAACTCAGAGTTAAGCCCATTCCGGCCCACTAAGCTGTACGTTGAGCTTTGGAATACGTTTAGGCCGTGCCCGCGCCATCACCTTGGTTGGATTACCGTTGTCAAGTGGAGGTATAGTATGAGGCAGCGTAACATTACTCCCTCCTTCAGAGCTGGCTTGCCCCCAAGCCAGTGTAGCAGGAAATCGAGGACGCAAATCTTCTTCATCTTCCCACATAGCAAACCAAGAAATCCCCTTACTTCTTTCGCATTGACAAGAGTAGGCCAACGCTGCATAGCTTGATTATTCTTAGGATCCGTGGAAACACCGGCCGCACTAATCACATGACCCAAATACACCAAACTGTGCTGAGCAAACGAGCATTTGAATCGCTTAACTTTCAGGTGATAATCTGTGAGCAACTACTAATATGATCTTCCAAGGAACGTGAATAGATTAAAATATCGTCAATGAAAACCAGGACTCCCTTGTGCAAAAGTGGAGCTAACACTGTGTTCATGATGCCCTGAAATGGGGGCTTTTAACTATTTGCCACTTTTAGATTTGGCAAATAACTATTTGCCACCCTTATCTCAATGACATGTGGGTCCACATGTGTCTATGATATGTGGGTCCAGTAGCAAAAAGTTAATTGCCACATCTAAATATGGCAAATGGTTAATGTGGCCAAGGCTCCTGTCAAACCATACGCCATCACACAGATGCTCCCGACTTCATCGCTCGCGATAATGGGCCTGATCGTCAATAGCAGCCCCGTCCTGGCTCGTTAAAAACCAGCCCAACAGAATAAAATTTGATAGATTCGACACTCTATTCGTTATTATCAGCTGTTACTTTGATTAAAATTAACACTTAGTGACGATGACAAGCAGGGCCATCTCAGTCTATGACTGTGGGCCATCGTATAAAATAATCAAAACTCATTTTTTAGAGTGTCAAAAAAAAATCTCTTGCCCAACAAATATGGACCACACTTACGCTGCAATGCAATTATGACAACCTGAACTCATGTTTGGGCTGCAGTTAAATATTCTTTAGTTTGCGACCCGAATTAACCATACCACCAAGGTAATTGTTTTTTAGTACACCCAAAATTTATGTAATTTACTAGTAAATATCGCAAAAATGTGCTATAACTGAAAGACACTATTACATAAAAGCAAATTGGTGCCGACTGAGAAACCCCCATATTTATAGATGCTGAATTTCCCAGCCGACACCTAGTAGATGAACTAATGAGGAGGAACAAATGTGCCGGGTTTAGAACCAACACCTTTGAGGTTCCTTGGATAAAAAAAAAGGCCAGCTTGATGCATCGGCTCCATTCCAGCCGATGCTTCGAGCTGCTCCTGATCACCACTGGGATCACCATCATCCCCTTCACCTGAGAACACAATCACATAATCAATATT
Organism: Oryza glaberrima; assembly: GCF_000147395.1. Lineage (NCBI taxonomy): Eukaryota > Viridiplantae > Streptophyta > Magnoliopsida > Poales > Poaceae > Oryza > Oryza glaberrima. The sequence goes on along the minus strand of NC_068331.1, from coordinate 21,801,856 downwards.
GAAAAACAAAATCAATATCCGACACCATCTCAGAGTCTACAGAGAGACAGAAGTCAAAAGCAACAAAATCACATGTAGAAGAACACAAAGAGAACACCACCATCGTCGCTGCTATTGTCGTCGAGCGGGTGGCCTCCATGGTCATGGCGGTGGATCCGCCCGGCCCCGTGTTCGCAGTGGCAGATCTGCTCGCACCACATGCTCGTGGCAGCTAGATCAAGCCAGCCCCAAGAGAGGAAGAGGCGATGTGGGCGAGAAGCTGTCGGTAGCTCCAGCGGTGGAGAGGAGATGTCGTGGATGAAGAGGACCGTCAGCGGCTGCGACTGCATCGGTGGAGAGGAGGCGCCATGGGTGAAGAGGACCAGTGGCGGCTGTGACGAAGAAGAGAGGAGGCGAGCAAGGATGAGGGTCGAGGAAGAGGTACCCCAGGGTGCCAAAGAGGTCTCCGAGACAGGAGGCGAAGATGAGAGATACTGGAGTAGATAAGGATGGGAAGAGGAGAGGACTTAGCAGAAAAGGTGTCTTAAAAAAAACAATCTCTTCTCTCACGGTCTCACCCACGTCCAGTCTCGGCTCAGCTCAGCTCCTGGTAGGAGTCCTTTTTTTTAAAAAAAAACACCTATAATTATTAAAAAAATAGGCACCAATAATTATAAGTGATCATAAGTGCTAGTTTTAGATAACTAGTACCTTTAAAGTGTCCCCTATGAGGGTTTTCTAAGTAGTGGCACCCTAGAAAATTGGTAATTTACTGGACGACACTTTTGTCTCAATCAGAGAGATAAATTATTCAAATAGATGAAAATGTCCCTGGGCCATATGCTTCAAACATAGCGTTGGAGTGAAAATTTAAAAATTGTGCAACTCTAAATCTGCCATCATCCCAAGTTCATTGCTAGCATATATTAAATTACATATTCTCTCTAGCATCATCTCAAAAGCTTTTGGCCCTATTCTTGTCCTAGAGAATTTCTCTTTCTAATTGATTCGAAAGTAGTCTTAAGTAAATTACTAGTTTTTTTAGAGTGTCTTTCAACCATTACACGTTTTTATGATGTCTACCAACAAAATACATAAATTTAAAATGTCATGAAGCAAAATTTGTCTTGGTGGTATGATTGATTCGGGTTGCAAAACAAACAATATTTATTACTTTGGTTTGGGGTATTAACAACAAATAATCTTACTAGGAGAATCTCAAATAATCTTACGCTGTTATAATTTGTAATAGCGTACAGTCACATCCATGGATGCACTTTGATATGCCACTCAGCTCCCAATTGAGTTACAAAGCACCGATAGAAAGTTAAAGCACAAACGTTTGGCCAGAGTCCACTGCCATATAATGTCTATTCAGTCAAGGTCTTCTGCCGTATGTGCATAGCATTTCAACAGTGACCACTTCCATGACGCCCCTTTAATTATAGTGGCCTTGCTTAAGTGTTCCTGCTGGTGTCTATAAATTAGCGTACATTAGCAACACAACCATCACAGTCCACCAAACTTCAGTGTGCAACCCAAGTAAGAAACACCTGCTGCCAACATTTGTAATAATCCTCCTTGGCAAACTGATGTCACCTGTTGTCTCTCTCAATTCCCTTGTTCTTGCGGCCATCGTACAGTTGGCATGCTTCTTATCCACTGCATCTTCCCTAGTTCCCACTGCACCACTCCCATAATGTATCAGATACCGATTTTCAGGCTCTGCTTTGCCTCAAGCTTCACCTCTCTGACAATGCCGGAGCCATGGCTTCTTGGAGAAATGATTCTTCACAATATTGTCAATGGCCTGGTGTCACTTGTAGCAAGAGCCACACATCTCGAGTCACCGAACTGAATCTAGAGTCATTCAACCTCCACGGACAGATGCCTCATTGCATTGGTAATCTTACTTTCTTAACAATAGTCCACCTTCCATTTAATCGGTTGTCTGGCAACATCCCAGCCGAATTTGGTCATTTGCATCGCCTCACCTACCTAAACCTTACCTCTAATGGCCTCACTGGTGCAATACCAGATACTCTGTCTTCATGCTCTAACCTTGAAATCATTGATCTCTCAAACAACTCTCTTGACGGTGATATCCCATCAAGCCTGAGCGAATGCTCAAATCTGCAAAAGATCTACCTGTTTGACAAAAGACTAAATGGAAACATCCCAGAAGGGTTAGGTACACTCTCCAAACTTTCGGTTTTGTATCTTTCAAATAACCATCTAACTGTCAATATTCCTTTGTCACTTGGAAGCAACTCATTTCTTAATTTTGTCATTCTCACAAATAACAGCCTCACTGGAGGCATCCCACCTCACCTAGCAAACAGCTCACCACTCCTATTGCTTGATTTAACAAACAATCAACTTGGAGGGAAGATCCCTTTTGCTCTTTTTAATAGCTCATCACTTTAATCCATATTTCTTGGAGTAAACAAATTTGTTGGGTCGATCCCACCAATCAAAAATATCTCCTCGCCACTAGTGAGCCTTTCTCTGTCCCAAAACAACCTTTCAGGCAGCATACCATCCTTATAGAAAACTTTTCCTTCCTTCAACAACTTTTACTTGCACAGAACAATTTTCAAGGAACCATTCCATCAAGTATAAGCAGAATGCCAAACTTGCAACAATTGGACTTGACTTACAACAATTTGTCAGGGACGGTTCCAGCTTCTTTGTACAACATGTCCACACTCACATACCTTGGCATGGGCAAGAATAACCTCATTGGGGAAATTCCATATACCATAGGATATACCCTTCCAAGTATTGAAAAACTGGTTCTGCAAGGAAATAAATTCCAAGGCCAAATTCCCACTTCACTAGGCAACGCAACAAATCTCAAAGTGATTGATCTTCGTGACAATGCATTCCATGGTATTGTTCCTTCTTTTGGAAACCTGTATAACCTGATCGAACTGAATCTTGGGATGAATCAACTAGAAGCAGGGACTGGTCTTTCTTATCCTCATTGACATCTTGTAGCCAGCTGGTTAGTTTATGCCTAGATAAGAACAACCTTAAAGGAGCCTTGCCAAGTTCAATTGCAAGACTTTCAAAGAGCTTAGAAGAATTGTTGCTAATAGGAAATGAAATATCTGGCACCATACCACAAGAGATAGACTACCTAACAAACCTTACAGTTCTATATATGGAGCAAAATATGCTTACCGGAAATCTCCCAGATTCACTTGGAAATCTGCCAAACTTGTTTGTCCTAAGCTTATCCCAAAACAAACTCACTGGACAATTAGGCGAGCTCTATTTACAGGAAAATTTTTTGAGTGGACCAATTCCTAGTTCCTTAGGGCATTGCAAGAATCTACAAGCTTTAAACCTCTCTTTTAACAGCTTTGATGGTAGCATACCAAAGGAACTCGTTACTCTTTCCTCTCTTTCTGAATGGTTGGACTTGTCCCACAACCAACTGAATGGAGAAATACCACCGGAGATTGGTGGCTCAATCAATCTTGATATTCTAAATATTTCCAATAACCTTTTGTCTGGACAAATTCCCTCCACTCTTGGCGACTGCGTCCACTTAAGCTATCTTCGTATGGAAGGGAACCTTCTTGATGGACGAATTCCTGATTCTTTCATAAATTTAAGAGGCATTGTTGAGTTAGATCTTTCTCAAAACAATCTATCTGGTAAAATACCTGAATTCATGGAATCCTTCGGCTCCATGAAGCTTCTCAATTTGTCTTTCAACGATTTTGAGGGACCGGTACTAACTGGAGGGATATTTCAGAATGCAAGTGAGGTTTTTATCCAAGGGAACAAGAAGTTATGTGGCATATATCCATTACTACATTTACCTCTCTGCGATGTAAAGGCATCAAAGGGAAAGCATACTACTAAAATACTTAAGATAGTAGGGACTATATTTGTTTGTCTGGTTCTAACTTCATGTTTAGCGCTCATTCTATTGAAGAAGAGGAATAAAGTCAAGCAAGCATCTGATCCTTCCTGCAAGGAGTTGAAGAAGTTCACATATGCTGATCTAGTCAAAGCAACAAATGGTTTTGCCCTAGCCAACTTAGTTGGTTCTGGAAAATATGGATCAGTATATAAAGGTAGGTTTGAGTTTGAGGAGAACTCAGTTGCTATCAAAGTTTTCAAGCTTGATCAACTTGGAGCTCCTAAGAGCTTCCTTGCTGAGTGTGAAGCCCTGAGGAACACTCGTCATCGAAATCTTGTTCGGGTAATTAGTGCATGCTCAACATGTGATCCAACAGGACGTGAGTTCAAAGCTATTATTCTTGAATATATGGCTAATGGTAGCCTGGGGAGTTGGTTATATCCAAAAGTGAACAAATATGGTTTGAAAAGACCACTAAGTTTGGAGTATCGAATAAAAGTAGCGGTGGACATAGCTTCTGCATTGGATTATCTGCATAACTATTGCATTCCACCTATGGCCCACTGTGACTTGAAGCCCAACAACATTCTTTTGGATGATGTCATGGGTGCGCATCTTGGTGATTTCGGGCTAGCTAAATTTCTACAAAGTAGCAGTTCTTCAAAGTTTAATAGCTCTACAAGCTTTGCGGGACCAAGAGGATCAATTGGTTACATTGCTCCAGGTGACATTTTTTCCCTTTTCTTCCATTATGTCAATAGGTTGATTACAATCTTTCACATAAGCTAAATGAAAAGGTGAAATATACTAGATTTATTATACTAAAATAATTAAAGATCAGTCTCCATTTGGTGGGCTCTGGTCATTAAGGAATATAACTTTTACTTCTTTGGCTTATAAATATACTAGACATATATAGTTCAAAAAAAAGATTAAGAAGATAAGTGCATAAACTTGCATTATACAGTACTCCGGGCAGATCTAAAAATAAGTGCATTAACTGATAAAAATATAATATTATCCCTTTAGTTAGAAAAAGAATTTTCAAAATTGACATTGCAGATTAGCAGTTCCAATCGTAAAACTCTATGCATTTTACAGTGCTGCCCTACATTGTGAAATTACTCAAGACGATTGGCTGGCTAGTATGAGCAAACAATATGGTCTTTCAAAAATCTCGTATTCAAATTATAATTTTACCTCTTGTAAAAACGACGATTTGTTTTATAGTTTCTTCAGCATAATAGATACTTGTTTGAACAATTACATTCAATGTTGAAGAGTATGGCTATGGAAGCAAAGTCTCAATAGACGGCGATGTCTATAGTTATGGAATAATTATTTTAGAAATGCTCACGGGAAAACGACCAACAGATGAGATGTTTAGTAATGGTCTGAACATTCACAAATATGTGGAAAGCACATTTTTCTCTCATAAGATTAGTGAGATTCTAGACCCCAATCTAATCCCGAATTTTGAAGAAGACGCTGAGAATAATTTTAACCCTGAAAATCATTTGACGACTGGAATGTTGGGCTGCATCATGCAACTTGCTAAGCTTGGTATCTCATGCTCCATGGAGGCACCAAAAGATCGCCCAGCAATGCAAGATGTTTACGCTGAAGTCATTGCAATCAAAGAAGCATTTTCAGCTCTTCGTGTTTGAGACAAACCAAATTGTTACTGATGTCCATATGTTACTACGGTACATAATGGCATAGGCTTTCATTTCCTTTAGCTTCACAGAATTTTTTTTTTCCTTCAAGAACTGTTTGCATGTAGTGAAATCTGTTTAGCTATCAATTCGGGTTTATCATGTAATAGAAGTGGTAAGCAATTAAGCATATCCTGGAATAAAATTCACCATCAGAAATTCTCTATTGGGCTAAGCTTAGTTGTATATATGTTCTAATGGATGTGTGTACGTGTTTGATACAGATTTTTTTTTCTCTTCTTCACATGGCTTCAAACACAAGATGTCAGTTTTATTTTGTTTGCTGGTTAAAGAAAATCCCAGATAGCAAGCTGCAATCGAACTGAGCCAAAATCTAGAGCAAACTTAACTTGTGTAGAAACAGGGCAGGACAAAAATTGCAACAAGAGAGATGATTCACTGACCATAAATATCATCGAGGGATGCCCTAAATCCCCATTCGAAGCCAGTACCGCCCCGCCCGCAACGCCCTCACCGGATTCCTCTGGCCGATGGAGGAAGGGAGAGGTAGGAGGAGGATGGGAGCAGCCAATGGTGAGGGTGTACTGATGAACCAAAAATCTTAAACAAGCCGGCGGCGGCGCCCGTGGCTCGCCGTGCCGCACTCGGCGGCGGCGGCGGCCATTGCCCAGTCTGTCTGCAAGAGCATTCGAGAGCAAAACGATTACCGCTTCGTGTGTTTCTGAGATGGGCAAGACAAATTACAAATTGGGCCGACATCAATCTCAAGCCCATATCTGCTTCGCAATAATGGGCCTGACGTCAATAGCAGTTCTGGCTCGTAAAAATATCAGCCCAACAAAATAAAATTTGATGACTTTGACACTATTCGTTGCCGGTTGTTACTTCGATTGAAATTAACACTTGTGATGACGACAAGTAGGGCATCTGAGTCAAATGGCTGTGGGCCATCGTATAAAATAATCAAAACCCATTGTAGAGTGTCAAAAATTAAAATCTCTTGCCCAACAAATATGGATCACACTCGATCTACAATGCAATTATGACATCCTGGACTCCTGTTTGGGCAACCATACCACCATGGCAAAATTTTGCTATATCTTAGCTAACTAAATGATTCGTATTTTTCCTTTCATCACCTCGTCCATGCGGTGGTTTTTCGTCCGTCCCCCTCCCCTCCCGCCCCCCACCCCCCCCCCTGAAAAAAAATCCCAGTCAGAATTTCATCGCACAACCCCCAATCCAAGTCCTAGTCGAAATTCCATCACACAAATAAAACTGAAGCATAAGAATCGGAGACAAGAACACTAGAAGAAAAATAATACCAGAAGGAGAGGGTGCCACCATCGCCGCTGAACTGCCGCCGCCGTCGAAGGGATGCCGGTCCGCCGCCGACTCCCCTACCGCTGGATCTGGCGGAGGGGAGTCCGGGCCGCCATCGCCTCCCATGCCTTCCCGTTAGATCCGGGATGCCGGATCTAGGCCGTCGCCTCTCCTCCCACTGGATTCGCCGGAGGGGAGGGCGCCGCTTGGAAGACGACGGGAAGGGGTGCTGCTCGGAAGACGACGAGGAGGGCCACCACGCGGAAGACAACGGGGATGGGCGCCGGGGCAAGGCCGCTCGACGGCGGCGCACTCACCCCCGGGCGAGTGTGCACACCGACGAGGGGGCATGCGCCGGCGCTGGGAGGGATGGGATTTTGTCCCTCCGACGTCGGCGCCCGGCCGTCCGATCGAAACCCTAAGATCGGACGGCTGGCACTAGCTGGACCGAATTGAGCCCAAGTGGAGGCGCGCGGGGGCAGGGTTCCCCGGCCCAGCCCCAAGTTGCGGCCCGGGGAGGTGGGGAGCGCCCGCATGAGCGCATAAGAGGTCGTGGGCCGACCGGCTAGGCCAGGAAAAATTCTAATTTGGGTCCCTAAGCAACACTTTTTTTTTATCACTATACACACTCCGTAATCACCTGGTGCAACACATGGACACTTTTGCTAGTGACACCCAAAATTTATGTAATTCATTGGTAGACATCATAAAAACGTGCTATGACTTTAAGATACTAAAGCAAATTGGTGCCGACTGGGAAACCGCCATATATAGGTGTTCGATTTCCCAGCCAACACCTAGTAGGTGGCACCGATGAGGAGAAACAAAGGTGTCGGTTTTAGAACTGGCACCTTTGAGGTTTCATGGATAAAAAAAAATAGCTCGATACATTAACTTGATTCGAGCCGATGCTTCGAGCAGCTCTCGATCACCACTGAGATCATCACCATCCCAATCACCCGAGGACACAATCACAAAATCAACATCCGATGCCATCCCAGAGTATACAAAGAGAAGATCAAAATCAACAAAATCATAGATAGAAGAACACACAAAAAACACCACTGTCATCGAGCGGGTAGCCCCCGTGGTCGCGGCGGTGGATCCTCTTGCCACCATGCTCGCGTCTAGATCTAGCCTGCCATGAGAGAGGAGGAGGCGATGCAGGCGAGGAGGGCTATCAGTGGCTGCAGCGGCTGCAGTGGCGGAGAAGAGGAGACGCCATGGACGAAGAGGACCGTCAGCGGCTATGGCTGCATCGGCGGAGAGGAGGAGGTGCCGTGGGTGAAGAGGATTGGTGGCAGCTGCGACGGAGAACAGGAGGCGCGATTGTGGAGGCGAGCAAGGATGAGAGTTGAGGAAAAGGCAGCTGGCGCCCGTGCCAAAGAGATCATCGGCTGCCACCTGCGCTGGAGAGGTCTTCTAGATGGGAAACGGAGAGGAGAGGATAGGAGACTTGGAGAGGATAAGGATGGGGAAAGGAGATAGCTAATTAGAAACGGTGACTTTAAAAAAATCTATCTCTTCTCTCATGGTCTCACCCATGCCCAGCCACGGCTCAGCTCCTGGCAGGTGTCGATCTTTTTAAAAACCGGCACCTATAACTCTACTATAATTGTGGCATCGATTATTGGTATCAATTTTTTTTAATAAACCAGCACTTACGAGCTAGGGATCACATTTTTAATAAACCAACACTTTTACGAGGGATCAAAGATATGGGTTTTCAATTTTAGACACATTCTAGGGGTGGGAAGGGATCATAAGTGTTGGTTTTAGATAAACCGGTACCTTTAAGGTGTCCCGTATAAGGGTTTCTGTACGTAGTAGTGGCACCCTAGGAAATTTGTAATTTGCTGGAGGATAATTTCGTCTCAATTGGAGAGATAAATTATCAAATATATGAGAATGTTGCTGGGCCATATGCTTCAAAGATATAATTGGAGTAAAAATTTGAAAATTTGGCAACTATAAATCTACCATCATTCCAAACACACCGGTAGCATATATTAAATTGCATCTTCTCTCCAGCCTCAACCTAGAAGGTTTTGGCTCTAGGCGCATTCTCGTTTATAATAATTTATCTCTAATTGATTCGAGACTGCTCTCCAGCAAATTACTAGATTTTTAGGGTGTCTTTTAGCCATGACATAGCAAAATTTGCATCGGTGGTATGGTTGATTTGGGTCGCAAAATAAACAATATGTATTACCTTGGTTTGGGTCGCAAACCAAGATTAATTAGAAGATGGGTATTAACAACAAATAATCTTACAGGGAGAATCTCAAGTTTGGGGTGACATTTAGGATTTTGCGATTTTTCTTTGGATCAAAGAACAAGAACACACGTCAAGGTAGTAGATATAAACTTGTTCTTTCTCTTCATTCGTATAAAATGGTGGAGTATGAAGGATCCCCGTATTTAAAGATATCTTGAAGAAAAAGGAGAGGAGATATTCTAATAGTTTTCATATCACCAATACTACATTGTTTAAATGGTCCACAACAGCTGGAATTCAATGGAAAGAAATTAATAATCGCACAACACTTCCTTTATATATCTGGTAAAAATTAACTTGTCATGACGGGGGTTTCCTTCATGTCCCTCGACATGCATGCATGCCGCCATGTCGATCGATAGGTCAGTGACCACGCCCAATGGTACCACCACCACCTCCACGGACGCTCACGCGGGTTGCCACGGGCGGAGGAGGAGCACCGCCTACATAGCCAGGTCCATGAACTGCATGTTTTTTTTGAAATTTTTCAGAGGTAATACGATTTTAATGAAAAATCATAAAAATATAGGTTGGTTAGACGAAATCACAACCGCAATTCGATAAGGTGTAAAAGTTTTTTAAAAAAGAGAATAATCACTGTAGCGCACTGTTCATATGGACATGCATATCGAACATTGGCAGTACTTTTTTATTTTTTTAGTGGACCAGCTACCTTGTCGAACCACGGTTGTTCGACAGGGTGCTAAACTTGTGATTTCGTCTAACCGACTTATATTTTTACGACTATTATTTCTTAAAAATCTTTTTTTTTTCTCAAACGCAATGCAATGACGATAGTATAAGACTATTATTCAAGGACTTACTCGAGCCCCTACCGGCACCTCCAATGTCAACGTTGGCATCTGCAGCTGCAGCAGCCGCTGGCCTGACGAGGAGGCCGCCGCCGATGATGGCGAACGTCAGCAGGAGGAGCTGGATGGCGAACAGCACAACAGCGCGAGCCCCGGAAGCAGCCATTAATTAATTCGTACTTTCGTAAATGCGTCCCCGTTGCTGATTTGCATTTCCCTTCGTAGCTTTGCTCTTTTATAGCCTCTCGGATCGGACTGCTACGTCACAGTAGATCATATCGATCAATCGATTTTTAGATGTAGTGTGTGTGTGAGCTTGCGTTGCGTGTGGAAACTAGGCACTGTTACCGGCCACATATATGTTCCGACGAGCCGCGGGAGTCTTTGCCTTTGTCCTGCGTGTAATGCCAAAGAGGGCTGCTACGAAGTAGGATCCCGTTATAATGGGATAGACATATTAACTATTCACTTGTACGAGTATCGCAGATATCAGGTCCTAGGTATCACATGTACCGGGTAACAGGTATCACAGGTATCAGGTACCATGCATACAGCTGGTACCACAACAGGTATCAGGTATTAGTTACTGTCTCAGAAGGGTATCACATTCCAACGGGATACCGTTGTCTAGGTTTTCTGAATGCCAAATTAGCTTCATGTCCGTGGCAACGGGTGATCTTTGATCCGCGGTATAAAAATCTTCCTTGGTGGAGTTGAAGCAATCACGCACGTGCGTACTTTCTCCGTCTTAAAATATAAGTGTGAGTCTAGATTTATAGCTAAAAGTTATTATATTTTGGGATGGATGTCGTAAAAGCAGAAGATACAAGCCGTCTGCCAGTTTGTATGATAGGCGGCCGATTGTCGTAGCCTTGATCTCTGTACCGGTCTTTGCACGGGTTAAGATTAGACTTCTGACCATCAAAATATTTTTCTACCGGATTATAATTATATTAGTCGACAACCCATACGTTACACAGGTTTGTATACTGAAGTTATATAAAAGTTTAACTATAAATATTTTTCTTATTTTGAAAAGCAGTCAATTAGATTAAAAAAACTCATAGTTTATTACAACTTGCTTATGCTAAATTAAACTTAGCTTGGATAAGAGAGATGGACTAGGTTATAGGGAAGCAAACAATCGAACTCCAAACACACCTTAAAGCCTTGTTCAGTTAATCCATCCCAATGGAGAATTGAGAGGGATTAGGAGGGGATTTATTCCACTCCTATTATAGTTTAGAATTATTCCCCCTCAATCCCTTTCATTTGGAGATTAACCGAATAAACCATAAGTGAATGACGCCTAGCCCTCCTAGCTTCTTCAGTCTGTAGCATATATCATCATCCTATAAATCAACTCTTTTTGGACAAATCTTAAACATTAGAAATCAGCTCTTCTGGTCACGGAGAGAGCAGCTTCTATGATCATCCTATTTTGCTAATCTTCTCCGTGTCCCACTGCAAAATATTACAATTTTCTATCTTATACGGACCAGACAAGTTGATTAGTTAACATTCTCTGCTTTTCCCGGCATCTATTACAGTGTGTTCGGATGCCCATTTTCCCAACCCCTTCCCCTCGTTTTTCGTGCGCACGCTTTTCAAACTGCTAAATGATGTGTTTTTTTCAAAAAGTTTCTATACGAAAGTTGCTTAAAAAAATCAAATTAATCTATTTTTTAAAAAAATTTAGCTAATACTTAATTAATCACGCGCTAATAGACCGCTCCGTTTTTCGTGAGTAAGCTAATACTTAATTAATCACGCGTTAATAGACCGCTCCGTTTTTCATGAGTACTGTTCCCGATTGGGAACAACCTGCGAACACATTGCTGCAGTGTTTGGAAACGGGATAGGGGCAAGACATTTTGGAGTTTATCGAGCTTTAGGGTAAGCACCGGTATCATGCCAATAGCCAATAGCATGAAAATCACATAAACAAGCCTATCAACTATGAACAAATAGATTTTGAAAATGACGATACCTAATTGCATACAAATCATCCCCATCCATACACTACAACAGAATTTCTAAATAGTGCCTGTTGGGAAACCCCTTCAGTGCCGGTTTTCCCAACCGGCACTATGAAGACGGCACAGATAAGAGAACTCAACGGTGCCGGTTTACAATCAACACCTATAACAAATATAGGTGCCGGTTGTAGGATTCCCAACCGGCACCTAAGATGTTTCCACGAGCAAAAAAAAAAAAGGCTCGATGAGACGATGCTCTCAATCATCTAAATCAAGAACACATCCATCAATACATTTCACCATTCATCCAACAACCAAAATCAAGAACACATCCATCAACACATTTCATCATTCATCCAACAACAAATTAAGTTCCCAATCACCCAAATCAAGAACACATCCAACATCATCCAACCCCAATCACCCAAATCAAGAACACATCCAACATCACAGAGCCATTAAACAACAAAAAAAAAAATCAAAATCAAACACCTGCGCCGGCCTCCTCCACCACCACCAGCAATCGCCGAGGTCCGCCGCTCTGCTACCAAGGTCGCCGCCTCCGCCGCTAGATCGGGCGGAGGGGGGCGCGGTGCCGCCCTGCCGCCTCCGCCGGGCCGCCGCCCACAGGAGGACACCGCCCCCGCCCGTGGGGAGCTCACCGCCGGCCGCGGGAGCCCACAGCCTCCCCTCCGGCAGGATCTGGCGAAGGGGAGGGCGCGGCCGCTGCTGCCTCCGCCAGCAAGCCACCGGCTGGGCAACGAGAGAGAGTAGAGGAGGGCGCAGCCGCCAAGCCGCCGCCGCATCACCCCTCCCCTCCGCCGCCTCCCGCCAATGCCGCCGCTGGGGCCCCCTCCCCGGATCTGGCGGAGGGGAGGGACGCCGCCGCCGCCGCTCCTCCAGCCGCCGCACGCCGCCGAGAGAGGGGAGAGATCGAGAGAGAGTCGAGAAAGAGGGGAGAGTTCGAGAGAGCGGAGAGAACGCCTGGTACTCTGACCTTATCTCCTCGTCCTCGACGCGTTGTGGTGGGGCTCGCCGGCTCGGCTCATCCCGACTCGGCTCAATTCCATGTGCCGGTTTTGTTAAAAAACCGACACCTATAATAAGTTATAGGTGCTGGTTTTAAATTTTAAAGGTGTCGATTTTTTTTTAAAAAAAGACAAAAATAGGATAGGTGTTGGTTTTTATTTAGAACTGACACCTATTATTACTTCTTGTTAGTTGTGATGGTTGATGATATAGCTGTTTTTGTGATGTGTCTCTATATGTCCCAGAGAAGACTCCATTTATACCCATTGTTGATTATAGTGGAAGCTTGGAGTGGACCGTAGGTCCTTTTTTTTTTAATCCTCACACCAAGGAGGTTTTTCCATGTATTTATTGTTCTGGTTTGCATGTATTTATTGTTTTTCCCCTGCTGACTTTTTAGTAGAAACTATCCTCAAAGTTCATGGTAAGACAAGGGATTATATTGTGTGAAGTATATTTGTCGGTTGGTGAATTGTAGTTTGCACATTGAAGTGATTTTCGTTCAACCCCAATAGTATCTTGGAGTAACTAAAAGATGGAAAAAATATCTTGGTTTGGAGAACTAACTAAATTAAAGAAGGAAAGAAAATATCTAGAGTAGCATAGTTAATTCGATTCAGTTCATGTTTCCAGCTTACCTAGGGGGCTAGAGCATATATATTCAGGCCCTATCTGGATGATAAGAATATCATAGAAATTTTACGGGTTACTTTTGCAAAAAAAAAATTCAATTCACTTTTTCCAACAACCTTAAAGCTCTCCTAATTGGCAAGCAGTAAGTTTTTTCTCGATACCATATACTGTACTGTAGAGTGACAGTTGACCCTGTCGTCAACACAACAGTGATGTAAAGAAATCGACATCCAAGTACACACAAATTCAATACTACCTTGTCCCAAAATAAGTGCAGCCAAAATAAGTACAACCGTGACTATCTATGTCCAACATTTAATCGTCCGTCTTATTTAAAAAATTTATGAAGAATTTAAAAAATTAGTCACACATAAAATACTATTCATGTTTTATCATCTAATAACAATACAAATACTAATCATAAAATAATTTCAAATAAGATAAACGGTCAAATGTTAAATATGAACCGTGCAAAACTGTGCTTATTTTGAGACGGAGGGAGTATTTTTGAAACAAAAGCACCGGACGGTGCACAGAAATTTGGTAAACCGTACATAGACTTTGACCAATATGTTGAAGAAAAAAAAACAGGTGCATCCACGCTAGAAAACAAAATTAACTGTAAAATATCCAACCAATTTTTCTATATACCAAAAAAACTACCAAGTTATATCAAATATTAGCAAACAGTGATATAACTATATTTATGTGTATTATTTCACACAGGTTCAATCAATAATCTATATACGACGATAATTCTAAGCTACTTAATTATCTATCTTTTTTTAATTGTTGGAACAATTATGTTCATTGCACTATATATAAATGACTTTCTCAAGCTCCACATATTCTTTTTCACATACAACCGAAATGTGTAGCCGTTTGTGGTGAGCCAAGGCTGCCCCAACCTCATTGGCTGCTTTTTTTGGAAATAGCTTTTGCTAGGCTTTTACTCGGTGATCAATTCTTATTTGATATGTTTATATAGATTAATTTGCCTATATAAATCTGTATTGAAGTATTAGCCAGTACATTATCTATCTTTGTTCCAAATATTAGTGTATCGGCTATTTCTATAATATTGTCTTAAAGCAATTGACAAAAACAAAAGAGACAATATTACAGCGGATATGGCATATTTAAGGTTTTGTAGAGCCGCATTCGATTTGGTTTAACTGTATTGGCTGAGTCCTGACGATGCGTCATCGGCTCTATTGGTCGATTGGCTATCGTTTATCTAATTACGGTTTCTGTTCGTTCTTACTGGTTGCAAGATCAAACCAGCTGGCACGCTCTTGACAATCGAGGCAAGTCTTAGACCTGCATTGGAGTGAAGCAAATGGTCAGATCCAATTTTTGCGTACGGTTGAGTCACCCATCTTCCCTAAAGTATCAGTAAAAATCACTATTTTTTCATGCGAGTGACGCAATCGCATGCGAAAATATGTTTTTTCATGTGCAGATGCTTACGTCGTCACATGCATAAAATAAAAATCCCTAAAAATCAAAACCCCAGCTCCCATCCACACCTCGATGGCAGCGGCGAGGATCCAACCATCGTGGGCTCGATGCCCGCGGATCCAGCCATCGCGAGCTCAATGACGGCGGATCCGGCAGTCGCGGGGTTGGCGGAGGTGGATCCGTCCGCCATCGGCTACCGAGCCGCCTGCCGCTGGCCATCACGAGCCGAGCCCGTCCCCGAGGAAGCCCGAGTCGGCCGTCCCCCGCTGCTACCCACCACCAGATGTTGCGGGGCCGAACCTGCTGCCTGCCGCCCAACACCTGAGGTGCCACCCGCCGCCACCACAAGCCACGCCCACCGCCACCACCGCCTGCCCCGGTTGCTGCCCGCCATTGAGAGAGGAGAGTAGTTGAAAGACAGGAGAGGAGAGGATGAGAAAGAGATCTTTTGAAGTGAGAAATAGATGGAGAGAGGATGAGAATGAAAACTTTTGAAGTGTTGAGAAGGACACGAGAAGGTAAATCAGACTTTAGGTGGATCACTAAAAGACCCGCATGCGAAAATTGTTTTGCTGTATGCAAAAGTACATATCGATTTTTATAGCTGTGACCAATTATAACTCGTCTACAACATAAAGAGAGTCTCTAAAAATTGTTTATGTAGTAGTGTCCATTGTAACGGGTAATGTTTCATTCTGTATACAGTTCTTCTTGAGCTAAGCTGAAGCAACCACGAGTGGAAGATGAAGACCAGCCGTCTGCCAGTTTTGTCTGATATGTGTCCGATTTTCGTAGCTTGATCTCTGTAGCGGTCTTTGCACGGGTCATGGAATATAGACTTCTGATAGTCAAAATACTTTTGTAGTACAAAATTAGTTAAGACATGCATAAAGATAGAGTTTGATATAAACTCTTAGTTAATACTGCATGTCAGTTAAAAACTATCATTCTTTCCTTTTCTTTATTATCTTTTTTAATAATGGAAAATAAATCCCGGTTTTTACTTTCAAGATGCTACAACTACTTATTAAAAAAATCCTCAAAAAGACACCGTAATCATATCTTTATGGTCTTACCTAGATCATATATTTAAGGTCTCATATGGAAGATAAAAATATCATAGAAATTTTACGGGTTAGTTTTACAAAAATACTTCGATTCTTTTCTTCCAGTCTCTTCAAGTGAAAAGTAAATCTCATTATGCAACCAGGATAAGCCACGTAGTAGAAAATCTATATGGACCAATGGATCCAGAAAACGACAAAATAGTGGAAAAAAAAGATGAGAAGTTAGATTAAAAATAAGATGGATTCTACCAGAAGCCTCTTGATCCACCGGGATAAAAAAGCCTCTTGATCAGGTCACGTCGCATGCTACCGGTGAGGGCCTGTTTAGATCCCTCTCAAAATTTTATATTTGTCACATCTAACATTTAAATACACCGACATAAAATATTAAATATAGGCTAAAAAACAACTAATTACACAGATTGTAATTAATATGCAAGACGGATCTTTTAAGTCCAATTGCCCTATAATTTAATAATGTGATGCTACAGTAAATATTTGTTAATGATAGATTAATTAGGTTTAATAAATTCGTCTCTCGGACTAGGGATAGATTCTGTAATTAGTTTTTTATATTAATACTTGAATACTCCATGAGATATTCTATATAATATCTTTACGCCCTTGGATATAATCGAGACCACCAGGTGAGCCGTCGAGGAGACTCACACGGTGGAGAGAAATAATAATTAGCCGTACAGCCCAAAAACCAGCGCTGTCCAAACTCCATCCACTACACACCACCAGTAGCGAGAAAAAAAGGGGTTTCTACTTCCTGTGATGGTAGAAAAAGGAAGGCCCCAAGCAAAAACAGTGCGTTGAATACAGTTAAGCAAAAGAGAGAGAATCTTTTTACTATAATTTAGAGTTTGCAGAAATAAATATCAAATAATACCATAAAAACACTTAAAGTTGATAATCTTCCCAATTGCTTTCCATTTATTGCTCATCTGATCTAGCCATCTAGGGTTTAATGAAAATATTACTCCACTTCACATGTAAAAAGACAGATGTTGATGTAAGTACCAATCTAACCTAATTAACAAGATGCATACAAATATAGTTTTAATTTGTTGATCAAGTTTTACAAGCGTTCTAAATTTAAAAATTGAAGTATATTCTATATACAAGAAAAAAGTGATCATAGTGGTTACTCATGGTTGACTTCATAGTAAAATTATTTCTTCAAAACACCCCTACATTTGTGCCTGATATTTTTTCCGTCAAATTTTGACAGCACATGAAAGGATGATGGTAAGAGTCAGGTGAATGCACGACTTCTTAGGCTAGTAATCTTAAGGATCTACTAGCTAGTGGAAAGCAGAAAGTTCTTTCTCGATACTATATAATCTGCTGTAGTCTGTAGAGTGATATATAGTTGATCCGTGCAAAAGGGCCTGTAGCCTAGTGGTTACAAGAGCCTCAGTAGCATCTGAGGTCCTGGGTTCGACTCCCCATGGGAGCGAATTTTTCAAGATTTAACGACGTTGTGCTTTCAGTGGTAGGCGACGTACCCGTCAACAGCGAGGCGCCTGTGGTGACTTCGTCAATCTCTCCAGGATTTGCCGGCCCAGTCTTCGAAGATGCTCATAAGGGTAGGGTTTGCGTGCGTGTGTTCACAGGGGTGAGTGCGCGTGCATTGTGAGTGTCTGTTTAGTAAACGGTAGACTTTGTTTTTTTTTTCCGGGCCAGCCAAAGCACGCCAAATTTATTAAGGGCTTATTTGAAATGGAAAAACAAAAAGAAAAAGACAAAGAAATAGGAAAAACAAAGTAATAATATGATAAGAATCTATGCGTAAAACAGAGAATTAAAAATCGTATGAAAAAACTTAAGAATGATCGTTGCGATGATTGACAAGGAAAAGCACGAATAATGGTAATTTAGATTTGATTGTCTGAATCCTATAACTTAGGCCAAATATACCTAACAATAATGTATTTTGCCTTGATCAACGCATAGGAATGAAAAAAAGAGGTTCATTTGGATGTAAATTTTCCTGTAAAATTCCTTTGGAATCGTGTGCAAAGAAAATTTTCTTATATACTTCCTTTGGTTGATTGCTTCATTACAATTCCCCCGTCTAAAAAATATAAGAGATTTTGATCGAATGTAACGCATCTGGACATCCTTTATCATCGAACCAAAAATCTCTTTAGGCCCCTTTGATTCGGACAAAAACATAGAAACTTTGGAGAATTTCAACTCTATAGAAAAATTTCCGATGAAAGCCTTTAAATTGTAGGATTAAATCCTATCATATCATTTGAAATTCATATGGAATGGACAATTCTATATGGATTTTGGAGAAAAATTAGCAAGAGCTCCAGCCTCTTGAAATTTTTTCCTATGAGTATATCTCTGTTATCAAATTCTTATGTTTTTCCTGCGACCTAATCAAACGGTTATTCATGTGTTTTTTCTGTGTTTCGCAATTCTTTGTTTTGCACTTACATTCCTATCAAAATCATGTGTTTTTTCTATACCTCTGTTTTTGCTATTCAAAAGAGCACTTATATTTTTGTACTGAGAGAATACGAACCATATGAACGGTGACGAATACTATAAGGTTTGATATTCCTATATTTTTCCTTCACTTCTCCTACAAACCAAAGGAGCCCAAAGATAGGAAACGTTGAAAAGAAAGGTCAATAAACATGGTGGTTGAGCAGAATGGCGAAACAAGCCCTGCCTAGCAGGGGTTGGCTACTTGGCTAACATCGTCCTTAGCTATGACCAGAGATCAAGGTCATGTTCCTCGAAAAAAAAAAAGAGAGGTGAAGGTCATGTTAGATAAAGATTAAGATTTTCGTGGCACGTTTTTCAAACTGCTAAACGGTGTGTTTCATGCAAAAACTTTCCACATGAAAGTTGCTTTAAAATATCATATTAATCTATTTCTCAAGTTTGTAATAATTAAAAGAGTAAAGTGTACGGGCGGTCCTTAAACTTATAGGGGTGTGTCATCTAGGTCCTTAAACTCTCAAAATGCATATCTAAGTCCCAGAACTTGTCATAGTGTGTCATTTAGGTCCCAAATCGCCACAACCTCTTCAGTATCCTAAGTGGCGTTGATGTGGCATTGCCACACGGACATGACATGGCATCATTTTGATTGACAAATAGGACCCATTTAAAATTTTTCCTTTTTCTTTTTTCTTCTCTTTTTTTCCCTTTCTTCTTCTCTCTGTGACCCGAGCAGAAGAAAGGAAAAAAAGAACAATGAGAAGAAAACAAAAAAGAAAAGGAAAAAGAAAAGAAGAAAAAAAAAGAAAAGGACACGTCACGTCCATGTGGCATGCCACATTAGTGCCACGTAGATCCTAGAGGGGATGTGTCGATTTGGGACCTAAATGATACACTTTGACAAGTTCTGGGATCTAGATATGCATTTTGAGAGTTTAGGGACCTATATGACACAACCCTACAAGTTTAAGTTTAAGGACCGCCAATACACTTTACTCTTATTAAAACTCAATGAATCATACGTTAATACCATCTCGTTTTGTATAAAAAACTTCATCTTCATCTTCATTTTCATCTTCATCTTTTATCTTCAAGAGAAAAGAATATAATCTAAGGTAGTTAGTCGTGCCAGATATGCCATTCTTCCAGATATGCCATTTTCTAGTTAGTCGTGCCAGATATGCCATTCTTCCATGATCCTGTTTGCTGTTGCACAAGCTCTCAGGTAACATGCTCGACCTTGAAAAATTGTGACGTTGCGTTCCTTCCAAATTGACCATGCCAAGACTTTGAAGTCTGTTGCTTGGAGATAAGTTTGTCATTCACAGTACGGTGATTAAACAGAAAGAATCTTTGAGCAACTTGCCTAGAGTCGAATCACTATATAAACAGAACAAACTTTTGATCTGCAAACTAACTAGCCTCTTCAAAAACATGGCAACTGCACTAATCATGGAGTTGCTGCTGTTTGTTTCCTTTCTCCTTCATGCTGGGCTAATGCAGTGCCAGTGGCCACCTTGTCCACACCCGAAACCGCAACCAACACAGCTACTGATCACCTAGCGCTCATGGAGTTCAGGTCAATGATAACTGGAGATCCATCCCAAGCTCTCGGATCATGGGGAAACCTGTCGATCCCAATGTGCCAGTGGAGCGGTGTCACCTGCGGCATGCGTGGTGCTCGTCGCGGCCTTGTCATCGCACTCCATCTTCCATATCTCAGCCTCCAAGGTAGCATTGCATCCTCCCTGGGTAACCTCACTTACCTCAGGCAGCTTGACCTCCGAGCAAACAGCTTCCATGGCATCATACCGTCAGAGCTCGGGCGCCTCGCGCAGCTCGAGCACCTCAACCTCAGCAGCAACTCCATCGGTGGGGAGATCCCTCCGGCGCTGGCATCCTGTGAGCGCCTCCAGGTCGTCAGTCTCCGGCGCAACAGCCTTCAGGGAGTGATACCTGCTGCCTTCGGTGATTTGTCAGAGCTCCAAGTTGTTGATCTGAAGCACAACATGCTGAAAGGCTCAATACCTCGGGAGCTCGCTTCACTGCAAAACCTTAAGGTACTCATTGTTGGGCACAATAACCTTACAGGAGACATCCCCGTCGAGCTTTGGAGTCTGAAAAGCCTCTCTTATCTCGATCTGAAAGCAAACATGATTACAGGGCAAATTCCAACAGACATTGGGAACCTTGAAAACTTAAGTGAGTTATATCTGAGTTTAAATCATTTGACTGGTCCTGTTCCTTCTTCTCTTGGTGATCTAAAGAAGTTACAGATATTGTATCTCGACAATAACCAGCTTTCAGGTCCTATTCCATCCTCCCTAGGGAACCTCTCATTTCTAGCAGTTATAGATGTCCAAGTAAATGGTCTAACTGGGAACATACCCGAGTCCTTAGGAAATCTCAACCTACTCAGCGTCCTTTCTCTCACATCTAACAATCTGACAGGTCAAATTCCGGACACTCTAGGAAAACTATACTCCCTTACAGAGTTTTATCTGAATGGGAATGAACTCGAGGGTTTGATCCCACCTTCAATTTACAATCTATCATCTCTCCTGTTTTTCTCTGTAGGACAAAACAAACTCAGTGGGTATCTTGAGAGTGATGTGGGAAACAAATTCCCTAAGCTCAAGCGCTACGATGTTTTTAACAATACATTTCATGGCACAATACCACTGTCCCTATGTAATGTCTCAACGCTTGAAATGCTTCAGCTAGCAATCAATTCATTTTCGGGGGTGGTACCAAACTGTCTTGGAAATCTTAAGAACCTGTTTGCACTATTACTTGGTGAAAACCAACTAGAAGCAAGGAACGATGAAGATTGGAGCTTCATTTCTAGTTTGACAAACTGTACTAAGTTGCAGTACCTAGCCCTTTCTAAAAACAAACTAGAAGGTGTGCTACCAAAATCAGTAGCAAATCTTTCTACGAGTTTAGGAACATTTGGCATTACAAATAACGCAGTGAGTGGGAACACACCTGAAGGAATTGGAAATCTTATTGGCTTGGTGACACTTCACTTGGGAGAGAATCTTCTTAACGGGACCATTCCTGATTCCCTCGGCAATCTACAGAATTTGGTTGAACTTGACATGACATTAAACAAACTATCTGGATTGATCCCTACAACACTTGGCAACCTAACAATGCTGAATAGAATCATCCTGGACGAAAATATGCTCAACGGGCCTGTACCTTCAAGTCTTGGTAGCTGCCCTTTGGAAATTCTCAGCTTAGCAAATAATCAGCTGGTTGGTCCAATACCAAAGGAAATTTTTCTCATCTCCACATTATCTGACTTTGTTTCCTTCCAAGGCAATAAGTTAACTGGTATATTGCCACCAGAGGTTGGTGACCTCATTAACCTTGCTAGACTTGATGTATCTGGAAATAGGATATCCGGGCCAATTCCTACCTCCCTTGGTAAGTGTAGTAGCTTGCAGTATCTCAGTATGCAAGAAAATCTCTTTGAAGGAACAATTCCATCATCCATGGAACAATTGAAAGGATTACAAGTTCTTGATCTTTCAAGAAACAACTTGTCTGGGCAGATCCCAGAGTTCATTGGAAGAATGAAGGGGCTTACCAACCTAAACATCTCATTCAACAATTTTGAGGGTCAAGTTCCAAAACTTGGAATATTTCTGAATGCAAGTACATTTTTTATTGAGGGGAACAGTGGCTTATGTGGAGGTATCCCCCAATTGAATCTGCCACCTTGTATAAACCATACATCAAAAAAGTGGTCTCACAAACTTGTCTTGGCAATCTCATTAGGAAGCATAACCTTGTGCATTATCTTGGCATGTTCACTGTTCATAATATGGAAGTCGAAGGACCACGTAAGAAATATCAGACAAATTCTATCACTCCCCAATGGCCCACGTATGAGGGTTTCCTATGCTGACTTAGTGAAAGCAACAAGTGGTTTTGCTTCTGAAAACCTCCTAGGAACAGGAAGCTTCGGTTCAGTGTATAGAGGAACAATTATGAATGATGGCCAAGAGGTGAGTGTTGCTGTGAAAGTGCTCAGACTCCAACAGAGGGGAGCATCTCAAAGCTTTCATGCGGAATGCGAGACTTTAAGATGCATTAGGCATCGAAATCTTGTGAAAATATTGACGGTTTGCTCAAGTATTGATTCCAGTGGTGTTGACTTCAAAGCTCTTGTATTTGAGTTTATGCCAAATGGAGATCTAGACAAATGGCTACACCATCATCTGTTGGAAGATGGGAACCATAGGGTGCTCAATCTTTCACAAAGGATAGACATTGCCATAGATGTAGCTTGTGCACTTGAATATCTTCATTTTCATAAGCCAGTTTCAGTAGTTCATTGTGATCTGAAGCCAAGTAATATTCTCCTCGACAATGAAAAAGTTGCCCACCTAGGTGACTTTGGACTTGCAAGATTCTTGCATGAAGATGATACAAGCCTCCCAGTGATATCAAGTGGCTGGGCAACAAGAAGAGGAACGGTTGGATATGCTGCGCCAGGTTTGCCTCTAATAACTCTTTTTTCCGTTTGATGCTAGCAAGTTCCTCATAAGACTGACGTTTCAGTCAGTCATGCTTCTATTCTCTAAAATAAAAGTTAGTTATTTGTTAAATCTCTTTAAAAAAATTAATTATGAATCTTAAAACAAATTGTGAATAGAAGGTGTGGACAGAATTGTATTGTTTAGCATAAAAATAAACTATGTCAAGTGTTAGATGTAAATATTGATCAAGTTATATGGGAGAAAATCTTGCATTTGATACTGTAGTGCGTGTTTCCCTTATCTAATAGTAATTACTTTGAATTAAGACTCAAAGCTTTTTAAAAGGTGATGTCATGAAAGTATTCCCATTTCGCAATCATTTCGTCTTCTAGATGAATAGTTGTTCGTACAAATGGTTACGTAAGCGAAATTCCTTATACAGATTGTTTGCCTTATGCAAAACTTGCTTCTTTGCTAGAAATTTATGTCACGAGTTATTGTTTTTAGAAGCTGGAAATGGTTTTCACAAGTTGCTGCCACCTTGAATAGATTGAAACATGTGCTCCGACTCTTCTATTACATATAAGGAAATGTAAGTTGCTCCACTACATCTATTTCAGAGTATGGCCAAGGAAATGAAGTCTCGACCCTTGGTGATACCTATAGCTATGGAATACTGCTGTTGGAGATGTTCACTGGAAAAAGACCAACAGATGATGAATTTGCGCATGATTTTAACCTGCATAAGTATGTGGAGCTAGCACTGAGAGACCAAGTCACCCGCGTGGTGGACCAAGACTTGCTATCAGCAACTGAGGACGGGGAACAAAAAACTCCCATGCCTGATAGCATCACAGGAATAGCAATAGCATCCATCACTTCAATTCTGAAAATTGGAACTCTGTGCTCCAAGGAACTACCAGCAGATCGCATGCAGATTAGTGATGCTATGAAGGAGCTACTGCACATCAAAGAGAAGTATCGCACACATCTGCCACGAATTGACGATCAACAAGTCAAAGAATAAAAACAAGCAGTCAAGAACAAAGACCGCAGGGCCAGATTGGGAGTTCTGAATACTTCTATCCTCAATTTTGTGTTACCCGAAATTATGAAATTACAAAATCCTTTTATCCTCAATTTTGTGTGATCTGAAATTATGAAACTAGTTGATATCCCACGCTTTGCTTCGGGATATGTGGATAAATGCATGTTATAAATTGTAGAAATAATAGATGTATATGTTTAAATAATATGAAAATGATGTGAATATAATGATTTGATATTGCTTGCATATTGAGTTTTAGAAATATAGCAACATTGTAAATTATATGTCACATTTGCATGGTATTTAAAATATTTTAGATAATAATTGCTAGTGGATGATGATGTGATACACTTGAATGTGATTAAATATACTTTAAATAATAATCGCTGGTGGATGATGATGTGGCAAACTTGCATGTTGAGCTTTGGTTGTTAGTGGTAATCGACGGGATTACAAAATCTATGGTATACTGTATGTTCGGGGAGATGAAAAGATTAGCAACCATTATATATATATATATATATATATATATATATATATATATATATATATATATATATATAAAGATGAATAACGCCACTATGCATCTCTTACCAGCGCGAGAGAGTTAAAAATGAAGAGCAATTAATCCATTTATGAGTTGGGGAGGGAGGGCAAACCGAGAGAGGAGAGCAGTCAGTCGTCGAGTAGATGAGGTCCATCAGGCATCACCGATGGCAGAAAAAAGCGCACCTTTTTGCCACCCGAGCCTTCGCCAACAGGATCGCCGGTCGTGGCCCGCGCCATGCGCCTTCCAGATCCCCGCCGCCGACCTCACCAGCCCGATCCGCCCGCGCAGCGGCAGAGCTGGAAAAAAGAAAAAAAAGGAGGATGGGGACGATGTGAGCCACCTCTTAGGCGATCCGGCCGCCGCAGGGAGCAAAAGGCGGCGGGCGGGCGGGCGGGGGAGCGAATCAGCGAAGAAGCGCGGCGTGAGGAAGGCGGGCGGGCGGCACAGTGGCAGCACGCCGGCCCCCCTACCACGGTGCGTCGGTGCCACCCGCAACAAGGAGAAGTGGGTGCGCTGCTGCTGGACGGGATTTTTAGTCCGGAACCGGCCCATTCCAAGCGCACTTACTGTACGTCGTTGTACCATTTCAGCCCAAATGCCCAACATTATGGGCTGGGCCCCGTTTCCTTGCGAGGAATTCTCCCATTAGGTGTTTGCAGGGTTAATTGGATATATTTTTTTTAAGATAATGGATTTTCATTAATCTGGTCTCTATATCCACGAAGGATATACACAGAAAAAGGATACTAGAGCAATTAGACTCACACCTCAATTAGAAAAAGAAAAGACCTACACCTCACCACGCCCTGCTTCCCGACAATCTCTCCTGAAACGGCCAGATTCGGCTAGTGAAAGTCTTCAAGTCTCCGCCATCCCTAGTGCCTCGTCAATGACCTCTGCTGATGCCATCTTCATCCGCTTCATTTGAGTTGACACCACACGCCGCTGGTAGCCTACCGTCATTAGTCCTCGTCTAGTCAGAACTAGCTAACTAGATGTACGTCGACGGGATCCGCTTCCACTTCGTCCGATTCTTAGGCCTTCTCTACCCATAGGTCTGCCACTATCGTTGGGATATCCTCCTTCACCTCCCGGACTTCTAGCCCGCCATCGCCCCTAGGGTTAGCGTTCGCCTGAGTTGATTAAGGACCAAACTCTATGTTACCAACTAGGTATATAGTGCTGCCACATGTGTTAGTATGGGATGATCTTAGCTTGTTAAGTTGTTTAATGTTTAGCCTTGCATATTGGTAGGCTGGAGAAGAATGAATTAGCCTGAGCGATGATTCATAGGAACTATCTAATTTAGGCGACTAAGTTTATCCAATTCAACGTTATAGTGTCTCGTGGGGGAACGGATGTATTCGTTGCTATGGCGTTAGGTTTAGGGTGTAGGCCCGCCACCTAACGGCTCTAGGAGTAGGGTGGAGTCATACTTGTCGTTGCTGAATGCAAGGCTAAACATTAGGCAATATAATGACTACGTTGTGACCTCTAGTCCATGCTCAACATGTAGAGTGTGTGGTGCTAGGCCGGCACCAAACCAATTTGAGTGTAGCTTCTGGGCTTCTATCACATCATGTGGATTTATACGAACTCTGTAGAGTTAAAACTAATCAGTTAGCTGTGCTCATAGTCAAGAGCAACTTAGGGAAGTAGCATGACTATAATTTTATTCTTTCTATAAACACTATGTAAAATGGTTGGGAATAGGAACTTGATGATGTCTTTGATTTATAATGATGGCTTGCTATCATGGAAGGTGCAAGTGTGATTCTTTATGTTTTATAACAATGTTGATAATGAAAAATGATGATTACGTTGCTACAACTATTTATATTGATCACCATGCTTTACTTTACATACACGTTTTAGAAAATGCTTTACAAATATGTTTGTGAAATATTTTGAAACAATTTAGCTTTATGCAAATGAACCTACCAATAGCTTTTCCTTGATATTTAGAGCTTACATATATATAGGGTTGTATTGTCTTGCCAGTACATTAACTGTGTTAATAACTAACACTTGTATCTTTTTGTGGGTTGTTGATTAATTTGTTTTGCAGGTTTAGTTGAGTGCAGCGGGTGCTGTTGATCTTTTCAGAATGGTTCATTAGGGGTCTACCCTAGTTGGCTTCTTTATGGGTCTTGGGTAAATAAGCTTCCGTGAGAACTATTAATTTGTCCGGTTGGCCTAGGTATATCTAACTTCTGTTTTAATCTAAAGTTAAATATTTGAATACCTTAATACTCTATGCTAATGCTTAGATGAAAATTTAGTTAGTCTCTTATGATGGACTAGTTAGACATGAGTATGGATGTTGAACAAACGAGATGTTGTAGAGCTTAGTAAATTGAGTCAAGTCTCTTGAGATGTGTAACATATCTGGTCGTTACCTTCGTATGGTTTGACGGGTATGTCTCAGGCTGAAGTTGACTGGCACACTAAGTCACAACAATCTCTTTTTTCTTTCAATATTCGACACTATGTAAATTATATTGAATGATGTTTAATTGTGATCATGGGCACATTGAGACTTGGGTGGCTATTATGTGTGTATGGATCCCACTCTTCCAAAACCATGTAGTGATCACAATTAATACAATTAATACTGGACAATATAATTTCTGGGTGTCCTGACCAGGCTTATCCTGAAAATCGATTTTGTAGTAATATGGGCTATCCTCGTCTCTTTTGGCTTACGAACTGCGTTATGTCTAACAAGCTGAAACATTAACTCAGCTAGTTACAAAATGTAATGAGCCAAGTCGAGCGAACCACCACGAGCCGAGCGAGCTAACAAGCTAGCTATGAGCTTTTCATCCTGCCAAGTCACCATTATATGGCATAGTTTCATATATGTCTTACTTTCTACCTTGTCTTCTGGAGTATTTATTTTGTGTATCCTTGTATTCTTATGTCTTCGTCTCTGTCAATTTTAATCATCATCAACACGCTGGAACAAAGAATAAGAGCACCTGCAGACAGTGGATATAAAAGTTGTTCTCACATTTTATTCATATAGAATGGTGGAAGGATCCCCATATTTATAGGTAACTAGAAATTAAATACTATCTATGCAAGTGATTAATTAACTTGCTTAAAAATTTGGTACTATCCAGGGGTTTCCTCATGTTGCTTGACGTGCATCCGCCATGTTGATAGGTCAATGGCCACGCCCAATAACCTCAGCGCCGTGAGGAGGTCCACTGACTACGGGCGAAGGAGGGCTCGTGACAGAACCACCACCACTACCACCACGAACTGCACAAGGATGTGAATTTTTCTGAAACACATTAACAACTGATAGGATATATATAGAGCAGCAATATAATGTAATATTGTAATGCATGCAAAGACAGTTTAAGGACTTACTTGACCCTGGAATTCCAATGGAACCTCTGCCACTTGCTGCAGTTGCAGCAGCCGCTGGCCGGACGAGGAGGCCGCCGCCGATGATGGCGAACGTCAGCAGGAGGAGCTGGATGGCGAACGACACAACAGCGCGAGTCCGGGAAGCAGCCATTCGTGTTTTTTTGTATACACGTACGTACGTTTCCCGTTGCTAAATTTGCATTTGCCTTAATTAATTTGCAGCTTTACTCTTTTATAGCCTCTCGGATCGGAGAGCTGCTACGTCACTAGTGACTACGTCAAGTCGTCGATAGATCGACCGATCGATCTTTTAATTTGGATGTAGTATGTGTGTGTGATCTTGCGTTGCGTGTGGAAACTAGGCACTGTTACCGGCCACATTCTAGACGAGCCGGCAATAGTCCTGCCTTTGTCCAGCGTGTAATGCCAAATTAGCTTCATGTCCGTTGCAACGGGGTTATCTTTGATCCGGTATACAAATCTTCTTGGGCTAGTTGAAGCAACCACGTGCACGTAAGAGCTGAAGAGACAACCCGTCGTCTGCCAGTTAATTTGTATGATAGGCGGCCGATTGTCGTAGCTTGATCTCTGTACCGGTCTTTGCACGGGGCAAGATATAGACTTCTGACCGTCAAAATACTTTTGTAGTACACAATAGTATTACTTTCCTTAATTTTTTTCTCATGTGCCGGTGATGGATTTTAATCACTTGACGGATGTCTCCTTATATATTTTTACTTCGTAAATATGATATAAATCTCTATCTCTACTACTTAAAAAATAAGAGGTGCTTCCGTCATCCGTCAAAAAAACCGAGCGAAAAAAACTGGGTGAAAAAAGAGTCCGAACCAAAAAAGGAGAAAAAACCGGGAGAAAAAAATGTCCGATCCAAAAAACGGAGCCAAAAAAACCAAAAAACCAAGGGAAAAAAACCGGGCGAAAAAAAAGAGTCCGATCCAAAAAAAAAAAAGAAAAAAACCGGGAGAAAAAATATCCGATCCAAAAAATGGAAAAAAACAAATTTGTCCGATGCAAAAAAATACGGGGCAAAAAACAAAAAAAACGAAGTGAATCGGTAAAAAAAGGGCGAAAAAAATTAAAAAAAACTGTCTGATTCTGATTCCAAAGAAAAAAAGAATTATACGTGACACGGTAAAAAAAATCGACCGGGCGAAAAAAACCGGGCAAAAAACAAAAAAAAAGTCCGATAAAAAAGGGGCGAAAAAAACAAACATGTACTATAAAAAAAACCAAAAAAAGGAAAAAAGTCGAAATGAATACGACTCCGTCGACTCGGTAAAAAAAGGGTGAAAAAAAATATAAAAAGTCTGATTCCAAATAAAAAGAAATTATATGTGACGTTAAAAAAATGGAATCCTATTTATATCTAGAAAGATCCGACACTATAAGAAGTGGCAAAAAAAAACCGTTCTTAAAAAAAATGCACTAAAAAAAAGGTGGAAAAAATTCTAATTTCTATTCATTGTTTTATAGTCTGTTTATATCTCATCTTTATCTCTAATCTAATCTAATCTAACTATTTAAAAAGAGAAGTTTCTACCGTATATTAAAAAAGAAATAAAAGCCTGACAAAATAAAAACGGTTTAAAAAACGCGTGAATAAAAAATATCAGAAAAAAGCGCAAAAGAAAACGCGCTAAAAAAAGTTCCGTAGTCCGTAAAAAAACATACGAGAAAAAAAATATTTCCATCATCTATAAAAAAGCAAAAAAAAAAAAGCATACGTGGAAAAAACTATTAGAAAAAAGTGCTAAATTGGACACCTGGTCGGATAGGATCCGTCCACTTTTTTTCCATCTCCTACATGACTTTTGTTTCGTCATCTATTCTCCTGTATTGGAGATCCTGCACATCTTCGTAGGCAATTATCATACTATTTTTGTGAAGTATAGCTACTATTCTTGATAACATATTATATGAAATAATCTTAGAAAATAAATATATTTTAATTGTTATATAGAGAAGAGTGGACAGCGACTCTATTTTGTGTAGACTTGATCATACGAGGCAATGTAGGATTTGATTGGTTGCAAGAATGAGATTAAAAGAATATTTTAGATTATATGCATGTTGTCATATGAATAATCCAATTATTTTAGGTAAAGCAAACATCGTAAGGTTGCCATCATCGAGATTGAGTTATTACATTTAAGATGTTCCAATTTTCTGATTTTCTAATTGTCATCGACATGGTTATGCATGAAAAACATATATTATCATTACGTTTTTTTCACCCGTTGCAACGCACGGGTATGTTTGCTAGTAGTAATAAAAACTTAAAAGAATTAGCAATATATTAGCATCTACCACTACATAAAAAGGAAGACCAAACTCGGCAAATAAAGGGAGGGTAGAAGAAAAATATAGTAGTGGCTCAATGCGAGTATTGTTCACAATTAGGATTTGTCCTTTTCTTTTTCTTCTTAAAGTGTGGGTTAAAAATTTTTATATCAACCTTTTTACTACTTAAAAAAAGGTTTTTGCACAGGCTCCCTTGCACATCCCGTGCGGTCATTAACTGTAGCTGCTTGTGCGGTACGCCGAAGGTGACGGCAAGGACTGCACGTGGAAATTCAGGTGGTCGGTTTAGATGGGGCCCGCGAAAATAGATTTCGCAGACAGTCACTGTCGATGTGGAAGCATAGGTGTATCACTTACAGTGCCAGGGTATAAGTAAGATTGATAAAAAAAAAAGATTGGAGACAAGATTTTTATATAGGTTCGGACCCCTTAACTAACCGTTAATAGACCTACTCTTAGTTGGTTGAAACCGGTGTTGCTTTATATATCAGTATCACACAAGTATAATATTTGGGACTACCCAATCTAGTCTCTGTTGGCTTGGCGTCATGGAGCTCTCACACCTAGCCGATGACTAGTTTATGTAAAATCAAGGAGTTGATTTAGATTTTGTGACGAAAATATTGGTGGTTTGCTAATGTGAATTTGGAGATTTTATAAGATGGTTGATTTTGTGAAGTGTGTAGTTTCGGTTGACCCTGGTGGTCAGACCGGTCGTGTGCCATCGGTCAAACCGCAGGTGTTGCGGCAGTCAGACCGGCTGGCCCAACGGCCAGACCGGCAGGATCCTGATCGTGTTGGGTTTCGGGTTGTTTTGTTGGATTTGGATATTTCCTTCGGGGATTTGGCTTCTAGATGGTTTCTATGCGTATGGATACTGTTGTTATACTAATGTGAGTCAAGTTGGGACGAACTTGGGCTCGGAATATGGTTTCTTGGTTGTTGCATGTGTAGGTGTTGCTTGAGGACTCGGGAGAGTGTTGCCGATGATAGATCGGAGTCAACTTGGGAGAAGTTGATGTCCAGGGATCAAGAGATCATGCGGGATACAAAAGGCTAGAGGACAATGCACGTGGTGATGAAGAAATCCATATGGTATACAAGAGGGATTGTGTACGTATGGAAAGAGGAATCAAATTTGGAAGGGAGTCCAAATTCGGGAAGTTTGATTGAGATAAGGAAAGAGATGAGTTGTATACTTGCAAGAGAGGGTTTCCTACGTGGGTTAGGAGTCCTAAGTTGTGTTAGATTCGTGGGCTTTGCACAGCCTACCTCATGTATAAATAGAAAGGGAGGGTGAGGCCTCCTGGTATCGGTTTTAGAGAGACTAGAGTTGAGAGAAAGTTAGGGTTTCGAGTTTAGTTCGAGATTTTGGTGAGGAGTGCTGTTGGTGCACTTTGTAAACACTAGTTAATGCAATAAAGTAGAAAAGTTGCAATCTACATCTTCGTGTTTGTCATCTACCGGTGTTTCTGGGACCCGACGGTCTAACCGCAGGTGTGCGCGCGGTCTGACCAGTGGGATAGCGGCGGTCTAACCATAGGTGTCTGGGCGGTCTGACTGTGAGGCTTCAGCGGTCTGACCGGGATAGGTGAGCGGTTCGACTGGCAGCGACAGGGCTTCATCATCGACTCCGTTCGAGGGTAATCTTTAATTCCACAAAAGATTTTTGGGTTTTTGGTTTTCCCTACCATTCACCCCCCCTCTGGTAGGTTTGTTTGGTCTTGTGCGATCCTACAGTTTAGTCTTCATCCTCGAATATGAACTCGGCGAAATTGGAGGTAACACTAGATTCCCTCTTGTCGGCCTCTGTGGCATCTACATTGGGTCTTTCTAGGCTTGTCCCTCATATTGGTCTTATTGGCATGTCCCTCATATTGGTCTTGTTTGTATGTCCCCCCTCCTCCTAGAGTGTCATATATTTGTACCCTCAGTTATCCCCTAAGTAGAACTAGGGAGACAAGTATAGGTACGATCCGAGTAGTCTTTGCAGTGTCCGAATAGAACTCCGCTTCTCTTTCGTTATCCAGAACAACTTCCGTATATGAGGCATATATATTTATGGGGCCTTGCTGAGCCCAACCCAGGACTATTGGTTACGCCTTATCTATGACACTGGCAATCACCTACACTGACCATATGAGGAATTGTCTTTTTTTCCATAGGCTGCCTGTTTAATTTTCACTAACGACGCCCTAGTCCGACCATATGTTGTAACGCCCCGATTTTCACTTAGCGTTAAAAAGCTAATTTAATGAAAATCCTATATGCGAAAATTTCGTTCTTTGAGTGTTGAGTCTAAGTTGTGCCATAGATCTCAATTTAAATCCCTCCTTTGTTCCCTTTTCGGGATGCCAAAAATCAACTCCTCAAAATTTCTGTTTGTGATAATCTCGAAGTTGGAATCTTCTATTCGGGTTTCTCTTATGAAACCCTTTCCATGAATTACGTTAAAATTGGAACCCTAACTCAGTCAAATGATTCACCTCCGAGACCTAAACTCTCGCCTTGTTTCCTTTAAACCAATTCTCGAATTCGAACTCAATCTCTCAATATTCGGTCTCTGCCTCTCTATATATCTCTCTTCCTCTCTCTCTACCTTCCTTGACTCCCTTCCCGCATAGTTGATCCAACTCTAAGAAACAAATCCAAATTCAATGTCCTTCCTTTTTCTATCTCCTTGAAATTCTCCATTCCAAAAATATCAAGTTTCCACCTGGTTCGCTCTTCCTTGACTTCTCCCTGTTTTTCTGAGTTCAAATATGCAATTCGAGATCCCAAATTCAATTCCAAATCCAATCCATCCCCAAATCAACTTCCCGAAAAAGTCTATTTGTCATCCCACTCTTTTCGGGTTGCCTTTCTCTCGGTCGGCCCATCTCCTATCTCTCTCCTTTTCTTGGGCCCACCCCTCCTCCCCGTCGGCCCGTGTCCCTCCCCTGGTCACGTGCACCGCACGTGGCAAGGGAGAGCCGCATCTCCCTCGCTCTATCTCTCTCACCGCGCGGCTGCCACTGCCTTTGCGCCAAAATGCGCTCGCCGCCGTTTGAATCCACCGTGCCGCTCGTCATTTCCTGACCGCGCCTTGTTGTGGCCGACCGGCCAGGATGCACCGTCACTCGCCTGCCGCGGCGACTGCCTTGTATTTGCTCACCGCCAACC
The DNA here is from genome assembly GCF_000147395.1 of Oryza glaberrima. NCBI lineage: Eukaryota > Viridiplantae > Streptophyta > Magnoliopsida > Poales > Poaceae > Oryza > Oryza glaberrima. The sequence goes on along the minus strand of NC_068331.1, from coordinate 21,768,326 downwards.
ATGCGCCCCCTCCTTTTTGCGCACCACCATTGTCGCTGTGGCTCCATCCATCCCACACAGCCAACAGCCAACACGGCGACGTTGTTCCCGCATGCCTTGCCTGCCGCCGCCTAAACTCGAAAGGATCTAAGCTCCCTTTTCACCGCCCTGCTTCCCTTTTTCCCTCTCAGGCTCGACCACTCTCTCTCTCCCACCCTTGTCCCCTTGCGCTTGGAGGCAGAGCCACTGACATCGACCGCCAACTCGCCGTCCTTGCCCTTGACCACACTGCACTGCTCCTTCCGCTCCCGCGATTCAATTTCGGCCGCTCGATCCACCACCCTTTCAATCATCATCGTTCGTCGCTTTCGCCATCCCTACTCGGGCGGCCGAGCCGCTCGCCACCGCAACCGCGGCTCCCGCGCACCCCGCGCAACTCCCCCACATCCTCCGCAACCGCCGCCCACGTCCGCGCCTCCCGCCCTACTCCCACACGTCCCCGCCCGCGCCCTCGAGATGGCCGAGATTCGATTTTCGAATCCTGCCTCTCTCTCCTCCTCCACCTCCCCTACTACTCTGGCGAAATCGAGCCGTTCCCGGCCACGTCCGGCTTGCCTATCCCTATATAATCAACCCCCGCCTCCTCCTCCATCTTTTTCCCTTTTTTGCCGACCGCTCCCGAGCTCCCTATTGCTCCCGCGCAGTCACATCCACCGCCGCCACCCTTTAGCCACCTCCGGCCGCCGCTCGCTGCCGCTAGAGCCGCGCCGTCGCCGCCTTCGAGTTCGCACAGTCGAGGGCTACCTTGTCCGCCGCTCTCCCGTCCAATTCCGTCGTCGGAACCTGCTTCTCCTCGCGCGCCGGTGAGCTTCTCCATTGCCACCGCCTTCGCCGGCGATGCCACTCGCCATGGATCTCCTCACTCCCTCTAACCCTTCTCATTCTCTTCCTTAGGTCATCCCGAAGCCCGTCCGCCCATCGCCATCGTCCTTCCATCGCTCGCCGTCGTCGTTCGTCATCGCCTTCCCTGCGCCGGCCGAGCCCCTCGGTGAGGACCGGCATCCCCTTCGTTCTCTCCCTCTTAGCGCTGTTGCTCCGCGCCGTGCGTCGTGTGCCACCGTCTCGCGCCGCTGGCCGCCGCCGTTGGTCGCCGTGCTCGCGCCGCCGTGCACCATGGCTAGGCTGGCTTGTGCCGTGCCCGTGCACCCTAGCCACGAGCTGCCACCACCGTCCGATCTACCGGATGGCTGTCCACGTGGCCGCCACATCGGCGCCACGTGGTGCACCTCTTCCCCCAGTCCTGTGGACTCGGCCCACCGTGGACAGGTGACCAGTGAGCTTATGACATGTAGGGCCCGCCTATCGGCATCGCCCTCCCCCCTCTGATGACATCACCCAGGGTATTTATTGCACAATAATTGATTAAGGATTTCTCTGTTAATAGTAAAACACAGTATACCTTCTAAAATTCATTGAAAATTCATCTGCGCTCCATTTAGGCCCATTCAAGTCTCATTGAATCCAGCAAAATGCAAAGAATCCATTAAAAATAGTTTTGTTCTTATATCATGTTTGTCTTGTTTTCCTTGTATGTCATGTAGAAACCGGCAATTCTGACACTCCGGTGTACTTCGAGGTAGTCGTTGAGGTCCCTCTAGCACCTGAGCAAGGCAAGTCATGCTGGTCATTTGAATATATTGTACCTATATTGCAAATGCTCTATCTTTCTTTTAAATTCTGCATTGGTTTATAATGCCACTATATGGGATAGTTACCTCCTGTTCTCAGCCTTATTATTGGTATGTTGTGATATCCCGGCTCAAGGCTTAATAGGATTAATAGAATACTCATATCAACAAGCTGCAACTTCTTTTCCGGAAGCCGATCTCGAAAAAACTCTGAGGTTAGGCGTGCTTGGCCTAGAGCAATTTCGGGATGGGTGACTGATTGGGAAATTCTTCCCGGGTGCGCACGAGTGAAGACAAAGTGAAGTCTATATCCTAGGAAAGCTGCCAGATGTAGAGAGGTCCTGGCCTCGGAGAGTGTGGGGCGTCACATATGTTGCCCTGGAATAACTTATCGTACTTACCACAAGCCATCGTGGGCAACGGCTGGGCTTGTAGTGTAGCTTTCCTCTAGCTGACATATCCAGGCAAGAGTGAGCGTGATGGAGTGGGATGGGCCCTGCGACGACCTTTGCTACTTCTGGGTTCACCTAGGCATGAGAGGGGGCTACCCGCTGCCTGTTGAGGAGTAGGGGCAAAACCTGAGGTGTGGTACGCTTAGTTAGAGGAGGTTATGCGAATGGTCCTATCACGGCCTCTTTTCGGTATGTCATTGTGAATGTCGGTGCATGGAAACGTGACGTGGGGCTGTGTCTTGTGGGTATAGTTGTACACCTCTGATCAGAGTAAAACTATTCGAATAGCCATGCCGGCGGTTATGGGCGATCGACTAGATTCACCGTGATTAGTCTTATCATTTGGCTTGATTGGAACTGGTTAGTTCAAGTGGTGGGTTGGGCCTGTTTCAACATAGTGTATCGTTGGACAGTGATGATTAATACTCCCTCCATCTGCTTTTAATAGTCATATTTCATCTTAACACACAGACCAAGGATAAGTAATTCTACTTATCATCCATTTAAACATGCTACTAGTCATTCCTCGTAAACAAGCGATTCATTAATATTTACATTTCTCGATGCCCATGTAGCCAATCTTGTGTGGAAGAATGAAGAGTCATGCATTAAATCCGAGAAAGCCATTAAGAGAATAGATTGTTGGATTGAAATATGCCTATCAAAAATAGATTTTTCAGATTTGGAAATATGACTATCAAAAGTAGATGGAGGGAGTATTTATTAATTACTTACAACAGTTTTACTTCTTTCAACTTCTGCTTTTAAATGCTAACTTAATGCAAATGAACCCGTCTAGCTCTCCTTTGTTATATCCTGCAGCATACCTTCTCTTCCGGTATGACTTGCTGAGTACAGTGGGTAGTACTCAGTCTTGCTCTGTCTCCCACCCCGGAGTTTTAGTATGTGTCAGATAGTGGCTACTCGGAGGAGTAGGTTTCGTCCGTGCCGTCGAGGATGCCTGTGGAGTGGTGTCGCCCGCTATCTAAGTCAAGCTCTAAAATAAGCCCACTTTTATTTTCCACTGCATTTATGTAAGACTTTTATATATATGTTTGTAAGATGTGGATCTGTATGTCAACTTTGTCATTTGTGTACCCTGGTTGGTCCTGGGCAGGGGTTTAATGCATATTTTGCTTGGAATTCTATTCGGGAATTTCTGACCATGACATCCTCCCTCGCCTGCTGGGAATCAAAGCTTTTCATCACTCACTCAATCTCACAAGAACACAAGTGCACACACAAGGACTCAGAACACAGAGAGCTTGTAAGTGCATAGCACTCTTTTTCTGTTTATTGCTCACACCCTGAAACTGATTACATAAACTTGTATTTGAAGACACACATCAACAAACTGATTGGTTCAACGACGTGCTTAGCTTGCCGTAAGAACCAGACACCACAACCTGCTTAAGCCTAAAGAAATGCAAGGATCCTAGATAACAAACTCACCCATGTCCAACAGAATTCTCCTGGTCAATCGCCGATATGTGCATTCAGCCTTCGACCGCTTCCTCCTCCTAGACGTGTGCTGATCACTTCACCATATTTACATGCATGGCTAACTAATTAGCTAGATGTACTCTCACCTCCTGGCAACATGATCAGCCCACTACTCTGCCATTCTCGCTACTCACTAAGCCCCGCAGCACAACCACTAAGCTAGCACTTCACGCCATGCAACACACATACATGTGGCTTCTATATACTCAGCTACTATCATATGACGATACAAATAAACAAGCTGAAATTAAAACAACATTATACTTCTAATACCGCCGCACCGCCCTTCTTGCCACCACCACGCTCAGTCGCGGGCCGCCGCCGGCCATCCTCTCGCTGATTCCTTCCGTCTCCGTCCTCCTGGAGCTCCCTTGATCCTCCCCGAACCGCCTCCGTAGCCGCCGGCCTCCCCTCTTGCTCCTGCGCTGTGCTACCCCCAGGCCCGGCCCTGAGGGGGGTCGAGCAGTGCAGCCCCACTGGCTCCCAAAACCAAGGGGCCCCCACCTACCCCCGACCCTCAACCCCCCCGCGGGCGGTAGAGCAGCGCGAGCGCGATGGCGGGTGCATGACGAGCGCGATTGGCGGCGTTTGTGATTTCTAGAACACGAAAATCGGACGAGGCCGCTGAATCCTTCGAGACGGCGCTGGAATATACAACGAGTAGTAGAAGCGCACCTCGCCGATGTCTGCAGCTACCAGCGGGTCCTCGTGCGATTGCTCAATTGCGTGAGGCAACAACCTGCAGGCCCTATCGCCGCCTCACCAAGTCACCGCCTCCGTCTCCGATGCATATCACATCCGTATGTACAGAAATTCGCAGGTTCCCAACTTTTTTAGCATATCATGAATTCATGAGACGAATGCAACACTATCTCATCTTTAGGATTGTGGGGGTATTATGCCATAATACTCTCACGCAGGAACTCTCCTCCGTTTCTGTCTATTTGATTCCTCTATGGCCGCATTCAGTTGATTGACTCATACCGCCATCCGCCGCTGCTCGGGTGCTCTGCTCATGTGTACTGCACTACTCTTGTACGTCTCCTATGGCAAATGTACATTGATGTTAGAACTGGCCACTAATTGGTAAGATCTAGATTCGTTTCAATTAATCTGTTGCTTTGCTAGGTTTGTAATTTATACTATGAGTTTAGCCACTAGTATAATAATTTTCTCAATCATCAGTTTGTTCTTTTATCGCACCTTCTAGAAAGTTTAAATGGTTTGCCCATTTTATACATTGAGTAAATGATTTAGATGTGATTGACATTCATCTTTAGTAACTATATGCATTTAGAAATGTTCGAACAAATTTTACGCTGATATATATGAAGTTTTCAATATTGATATTGATTTTGGAATAAAGTATTTATATATTTGGTACATATATATTGATTATTACTATTTAGATGTTTATATCAGGGGCCCCTGTTTTTAATTTTGTCCCGGGCCACCAAAACCTCAGGACCGGCCCTGCTACCCCTTCCACTGCCGCAAGCCAAAACACGGTGATCATTGGGTTTCGCGACACCACGTGCGCGTCGCAATCACATATCGATTCGGCTAAGCCCGACCTCGCGCACCCTTGGCCCTTCTCTCGCGCATCCACATTGGACACCCGGTGAGCTTCGCCGCCGCCGGCGGCCACCGTCGCACCTTCCCTCTCGGATCCGAGCCATGGAATGGGTTCCACTTCACCTCCTATACCCTTCGGTTCCAGATGCTCCCTTCGGTTCACCGGAATGCGTCGCTCGCCGCTGGCCGCCCAGCCTCCTCTCCCTGCCTTGCTCGACGTGGCTTTCCACGTGGGCTTGACCGGGTCAAGCGGACGCCCGATCAGCCGCCTCCTCTCCCTCTCGCTCGTGGGCTCAGCCCACCAGCCAGCCTCCTTCTCAGACTCTCTCGCGCGCCAACCTAATGGGCCGTGCCCCCACTCCCTTCCGGCCTCGCTCGCCCGCGAGCGCCATCCCACCGGGCCGCCTCCTTTCTTGGCTCACGCCACTCCAGGCCATGCCCTCCCACATCTACTCGCTGGACCGCGCTGCTCCTCCGGTCCAGTGAACCAAAAGTCCACCTTTCCTCGTCCCGAACCAATTGCCCTTGGGCCAAGTCCACAGTGCACCTTTGGCCTCACTTGTCAATAACTGTTAAGAATATTCTTGAGAATATTCTTTTTCTAAAAGTTCAATAAATCTTTTTCCTTTGTCCAGAAAATCAATTAAACTTCCAAAATGATATCTCTTGATCAATTTGACTCCCCACTTTCAATAATTCTCTAAAATTGTGACCTATCTAATGGCACTATTATTGAGTCTAAATAGGATCTTCTTTTCGGGTCCTTATGTAGAAGTGGTGTCTAGGTTACACCATTAGAGGTTATCTTCGTTTGTTGTGTGCCCCAAAAAATCAAAGCGACCTAATTATAATTTAATTATAATATGAAACAGAGGAGAGGGGAAGTATTATTATTTTGTGTATACTTATCTTCTTGTGTCTAGCTTCTCTATCAATTTTAATCATCAACACACTTGAACAAAGAACAAGAATACCTTCAGACAGTGGATATAAAAGTTGTTCTCACACTTTATTGGTATAAAATGGTGGAAGGATCCCCATATTTATAGGTAACTATAAAATTAAAGTCCATCTGTAATTAATTAACTTGCTTAAATTTGGTACTCCCTCCGTATTTTAATGTATCACGCCGTTGCCTTTTTACCAATGTTTGACCATTCGTCTTATTCAATTTTTTATGCAAATATAAAAATACTTATGTCATATTTAAAGAACATTTGATGATAAATCAAGTCACAATAAAATAAATGATAATTACATAATTTTTTTTAATAAGATGAAAGGTCAAACGTTTATCAAAAAGTCAACGGCGTCATGTATTAAAATATGGAGGGAGTACTATCCTGGGGTTTCCTCATGTTGCCTTGACGTGCATCCGCCATGTTGATAGGTCAATGGCCACGCCCAATAACCTCAGCGCCGTGAGGAGGTCCACTTACTACGGGCGAAGGAGGGCTCGTGACAGAACCACCAGCACTAACTGCACAAGGATGTGATTTTTTCTGAAACACATTACTAACTGACAGGATATATATAGAACAGCAATATAATGCATGCAAAGACGGTTTAAGGACTTACTTGACCCTGGAACTCCAATGTCAACTCTGCCACCTGCTGCAGTTTCAGCAGCCGCTGGCCGGACGAGGAGGCCGCTGCCGATGATGGCGAACGTCAGCAGGAGGAGCTGGATGGCGAACAGCACAACAGTCGGAGCCCGGGAAGCCATCGTGCTTGATCTGTTCTCGTTGTACTTGCATGAGGCTTTGCAGCTTTTTGCTCGTCTTATAGCCTCTCGGGAGCTGGGTAACGTCATTAGTCACTACAATAGTAGATCAATCTTTCGATTAGTGCATGATCTTGCGTGTGGAAACCAGGCACAGTTACTGGCCACATAATTCGCCGTGCTCCGACCACCGACGAGTCGGGAGTCCTGCCTTTGTCCTGCGTACGTGTAATGCCAAATTAGCCCTCATGTCTGTAAGTTTGTTCAACGGGTGATCTTGGTTTCTGCATACGATTTTTGAGCTAGTTGAAGCAACCATGACTCCAGGAATGAGAGGTGAAGACTACGGATGAAAACAGATCGGAAACGGACTCTATTATATTTGTTTTCATTTTTAATCAGAACCGGTTAGAAAAATAAATTTTGTGAATTCTCTACTATTATAAAAACTGAAGATGTTTTTATCAAAATTTTGATACGTCATCTGTATTTTGGGCCTCTTTATCCTTGAGTTTTCTTAGGAGTGAGTTTTCATTCATTTCTTCTTCATTTATATGCTAATCTCTGCAAACAAATAATACTCCAAGTATAAGTGAAAATACATTATTCTAAAATAAATATGCATTGAAAGCATAGCTAATTTTCCTTTATTTTTGTTATATTGATGGTCAGAATTGGTCTATAACGACCGTCAACAATAGCATCATCTGAAATCTCTTTATCAATCTAACAGATGATATTACAACCGATGATGCATATTTAGGGTTTGTTATACTTTAACTTGCCAAGTCCATAGCCGATCTGGTCCAACTACATCGGTTGGGATCACTAACGATACGTCATCGGCCTATCGGCCGATTGGCTATTGTCTGACTAACTCTGCTTTTATCTGTCTTGCTGATTGCAGGATCAAATCAGCTGGCACACCCCTAACACACTCGAGGCTAGCCTTGGACCTTTACTGGAGCTAAGCAAATCTCCCAAACCGCCGTGTTTTCCATCAAAATATTTCAGACTTAAGTGTTTGCAGCAAAAAATGTTTAAATCCTAAGATTATTACAAAAATGCCAACCCATGAAATTGTGGATAGCTTCAATTGCACAAAGACGGAGGCCATCAACTTCTTCTATAATTCTCCTATCTTCGGCATCTGATCCTGGGATTGGCTTCATCGCTTTAGTCAAGCCGGCAAGGTATTTAGCCGATGCTTTTAGCTTGGATTTCTGTTCTTCAATCGCCTTGGGGAGATCATCAAGTTTGGCCTTGGCAACATCAATCTTTACTCTGCATTCTTGTAGCCTGACCAAAAGTTCAGTCTCTTCATGTTTAAGCTTATCAAGCTCTTTCTGAATAGCCTCAGGTAAGCCTGCCAATGGTTTCAAATCCACCCCGCCCCCACCCCAATCCACACTAGTAAGCAGCAGTAACCCAACCCAATCCTATCCATTAAACGTCAATTGGAACCAAACCAATCCATCTCCCTCTCATGTACTTAATCCACTCTCCCAATCCATTTCCAATCCACACACATTATTCAAGCCTCAGCAGCTCAGCCATCACCAAAAAGAGAAGACATCGGAATCGGTTGAGGAGGCAGTGAATACCGAGGATGGGGTGGAAGGGGACATCCGGCGCTTGCTCTCAACCTCGAGGACGGATCTGACTGGCGTCGCTAAAGCTAGGACCGCAGGATCTGGAGCACCCAGACTCGGGATGGCTGGAGCTACGACCTCCAAGTATGGGGTGTCCTGATCTGGAGCCCCTGAGTTCATGGTTGCTGGGAGCGCTTAGGGGAGGATGGACAGATGCAGATGCTCGTCATCGACCGGAGATGAGCGACGATGGACAGCGGGGCTTGTCGATGGCGTTGGGTAGCGACGTGGTCCCCTATTCGGCGAAGGTATGCTAGCACCGACATTGTCTTCATCTTTGGCTCGATGGGGAGAATGAGGAAGAGCAGTGGCGGCGAGCCTGGATTGGCGGGAGGAGGACCTGGAAGATGGGTGATACCCGACGGCGGTGGCGGCGGAGCGGAAGGGTTGGCACGTGGAGATGGCAACGACTGCGCAGCGCGGTTGCCTGCGAATGCCCACTGGGGGCTTGGGCCCTAGGCGGTCGCACAACCGGCCTAGGCCTAGGGCCAGCCCTGCAACCTAAAATGAACGGATGTGGCGGTGGCGGCGGAGGCAATGAGGAGCATCACGCACGTCTCAGTTATCATGGGCGGCGGTAGAAGTGGAGCAACAGGCTCCTGTTCGTTGGTTCTGAGTTCTTATTTGGGGCAAGTCCATGGATTGATCGATGGATTCAATCCATGGGTTGATGCTTTTGGTCAGCCTACATCCACTCTAACCCAAACCACATTTGTTGGCAATCCAATCCACTCCAATCCAATATAGAATCTCAGCCCATTTGAATCGAACCAAACAGATCCAAATCAAAATCCAACCCATTATATCCAAACAAATCCAACCCATTAGCAGGCTTAGCCTCAGGGCCAGCAATCAACTCATCTAGTTTGACTTCGTCTTCCATAACTTGTTGTCGGCTGGCTTCAATTGTTGCCTCTAAGGATTGCCTCTCCAGCCAATCTGCAAGACGTTGTTTGGCTCTTTGGAGTTTGGAATTGTGCTGCTCAAGGTGAACTGCTGCTGGGGAGATGATGTCGGCCAAGTCTTCTAGAATGTGAGCTTGGACATCTTGAAACCTAGATCTGATTGGTCCACGTGTTGATTAATATTTATATCTTTTTATATGCGATTAGTTGGTCAACAATTGGAGGTTGACAAATGATAACTGGATAATTGGAATTGACTATTTGATTGAGTTGAAAGAAAGAAATGAATCCCAAGAAATGAAAATGATGGTGATTCTCAAGTGAATTCAAATCACCCAAGTTTCAAAATGAAGAGCTAGAAGATAGGAATCATGTGTTGATCCACATCAAGAGTGATAGATAAAAGGCATTGGATGAACATCATAAGTTAAAAGGCATCAAGTGGCTTGAAGAAATGAAAGTGAGCGGACATTGTGTGTTGAATCAAGTGTTGACTAAAAAGGGTGATGTTCGTTGTCAAGCTAAGCCCACGAGGATATGCACAAGGCAAAGGTATAATGAAGCTAAACATCCTTTTTCTTAGCCTTTTACTAGTATTGGTTTTTATAGTAAAGATTAGATTTAGTGTAACAATACCGTACCCTATTAAGAGGGATACAAACTTGTTTAATTTGTAATAGTTTTAGAAGTTAAGGACTTCAGGGTGCTCTATATCTGGTTCTGCGGTTGAGGAATATGCATGATTGAAACTCGACCCATATTTAAGAGACCTAACGTGATTTTTTTCTATACGCAAAACACAAATAGACCTGCACATAGATACGTGATCAAACAAAGGGCCCATGAGCCACGAGACGGAACAGAACCGCAGCACCTGTGAGGCACGCGCGTTGGAGCGACGCATGATGGGGTGACACGTGTTTAATTCAATACTAGGGAATTTGATTGCATTAACAAAATCTTTTACTTGTATGACATCTAGACAGTTTATTTCTCATATATACTTCCTTAATATATATATTTATATGATAGTCTAAAAGCATAAAAACAGACCGAGGGAGTAGATAACATTACAAATAAATGGCACCTGCAGAACGACACTACTACAGAAAGCGTTTTTGCATACGGGCGGAATCAATCTTCACATGCGGTTGGCCGGCCCGCATGCGCGAAATGGTCTACAAAGATCACCATTTGCGCATGCGGCCGGCCCAGCCGCATGCGAAGATCGATATTCGCATGCGGTCACTTAAGACGGCCGCATGCGAAAATAGATCTTCACATGCAGTCCATTTAAGAAGCCGCATGCGAAAATATATTTTCCCATGCGGTCGACTTAACAAGACCGCATGCGAAGATCTATCTTCGCATGCGGCCATCTTAAGTATACCGCATGCAAAATTCAATTTCCGAACAGCTCAAATAATATTTATTCTAGCCTTTTGGTGAGGTGTGTCTCGTAATTAATATTAAATTATTGAGGGATTTATTATCGTATTTCGGAATAGTAAGCATATGAGATAAGACAAGTGCCGCAATAACAAACATGTAATACATAACCATAAATTCAATCGTAATTTACATACGAAATATATAATACAAGTGCCACAGTTTTTTCATCATATATATAAGTAGTGTACATGTCATTGCATATGTTCTTTCTCCCACTCTCTGAGAGGTTTAAATTTGTCGTCCATTGCGAGTTCACTCTGGTTGTCGTAGAAGAGACCTCTTGCGTTGCAGATATCGCGACGGATGAATCGACAGAGGTCAGCGGCCACATTCAAGATAGTACTGTCGTTGAATCGTTGTGCAATATATGGGATTTTGGGGATCTGCGCACAGAAAGGAAAATAAAATGGTACTCAATGAGAAGTGTGTGCTAGACGGGTTTCTTTGTAGAGAAGAGTTCGCTGACTTACTCGGTTAAGTACCTCCCATTTACTCTGAGCATCTCGCACACGTAATAACCGCACAAGTTGGTTCCTGGTGGTTGTTTGTAGCACTGTGATATAATTATGGGGGACCGATCTCAGTAGATATAATTTAGTATATATGTATTGTTCGATAATTAGTTGTATTGGTATAGATTTGATAGTACCGGCCAGCCAGTCCTGACGGATAACTGCTTCTAGGATGGAATATGTACTGGTCCACCTCTTTTGCGGTAGTACTTGTGTGCTCTATTTGAAGAAAACAATTGTTTTATCAGTAGTTAGAAGACTGGGGATTGACCTAAACAATTTATATTAATGAAATGTTTATCACTTACAAATTCAAAATAGTGAGGAATTCCATAAATGTCTCCTTGTCATAGTGTGCGGGGTCCAATGATATGATCAATTGGTCTTTTGGATACACAAGGAATAATTTGTAGTGGTCTCTGCATATAAGATAGGCTTATTGGAGACAGAAAATTCCGAAGAAGATAAATTAATTAAACAAAAAGAAGAGAAAGCTTACGTGAACGCGTAGGGGACCATTAAGACATCTTTGTCAGCGTGCGCCAACATTGCTATTGCCAAGTATGTTGCTGCTTCTAGCTTCTTCCTCTTGTGCAATGTCTTCACATATTCTTCCTTTTCTTCAGGGGTCTTGCCAACCAATTGCTCGCAGTCCTCTCTTAGCTCTACGGTGTGTTGTGTTTTGCATATTCTTGTTGGATCAACGTATCCAACCTTTGCTCTAGTTCTATCAGCTTCGTGGAATTGCATACTGTACAATGAACAAAGAAATAATGAGATTTGGTTTCTTTGTTTGGAATTATACGTGTAACATGTAATAAAGAGTCCAGACTTACAGACAGAACGCCGCAACGAGATTAACGTCCAATTTATCTAGCTTGAAGAGGGCGTAAAGGTCTCGGAAAGAGATAAGAAATATCCCATTAGGACCACTCATGAAAGCGCCTTCCGGGACGGCGACGCTTATGAAACCGAGACCTTTCCTAGATGCCTTCATATACCATTCGAGCATTACCCTCATTTAACATAAGTCCCAATTTAACATAAGTCCCAATTTGACATAAATCCGAATTTAACATAAGTCTCAATTTAACATAAGTCCCAATTTGACATAAATCCCAACTTAACATAAGTGTCAATTTAACATAAGTGCCAATATAACATAAGTCCCAATTTAACAATCCACAATTAAACATTCTCAAAATTAAACAATCCACAACCCACAATTGCACATTTCACAATCCACGATCCACAATTAAACAATCCACAATCCACAATTGCACATTTCACATTTCTTTTTTTCAAAGGAAATGTTATCGGGGGACTTTGGACCGGAGGAGCCGGCGCGGCGGCGGCGGGGAGGTATTGCCGGCGGTGGCGAGGACGACTTGGTGGCGACAACGCGCGAGGGTGGAGAGGTCCTGGCGGCGGCGAGGGGGGCGACTTCGGGGAGGAGCCGGTGGTGGCAGGGACGACTTGGCGGCGGCGACGCGGCGAGGGGGGAGAGGTCCTGGCGGCAGCGACGGTGACGGCGAGGGGGGCGACTTCGGGGAGGAGCCGGCGGTGGCGGGGACGACTTGGCAGCGGTGACGGGGCGAGTGGGGAGAGATCCTGGTGGCGGCGACGGCGACGGCGAGGAGGACCACTTCGGGGAGGAGCCGGCGGTGGCGGGAAGGACTTGGTGGCGGCGACGGCGAGGGGGCCGGGGACTTAGAAAATTTTGGCAGCCTGGCGGCTAGGGTTCGCGGACGTCGGGACTTAGAAAATTTTGGCTCCCCGCGCTCCCTATGTATAGGCGTAGTGTAGCGCCCGTTCCGTCGTGGCGCCTAGTGGGAAAACTATCTCTTAAAAATCCTAAATGCGAAAATTGTTTCCTTATTTGTTGTCTAGTATCCGTGCCATTCCAGATCTCAAATCCCCAATCCATCGTCGAATCCAAACCCTAATCTCAATCTGTCCCAAATCAAATCATCTCGAAAAAGTCTGTTTTGCCTCCCTCGAGTTCGTGGGCCGATCTCTTCTCCTCGGCCCTTTCCCTCTCAGCCTATCTCTCCCTCCTCCTCCTCCATCCTTGCACGCACATACGAGGCACGTGCGCCGCTCGGGCGCTGAGCAAGAGAGAGAGAGCTCGCTCTCTCTTTCTCTTCTCCCTCCCTCTCTGCTCTCGCTCCCTCTCGTTGCCTCTCCCACCGACGCCGCCCAAATCGCTACGCCGTTGCTTCCCGCGCGCGCGCGCGCGTGGTGGCCGACCGGCCAGTCGCTGCCGCCGTCAGCGCCTGCCGCACCTGAGCCCGCGCCTGCCGCCCTGTAGCCACGCCCTTCCAAACCGCCCCCGCCGTCATCGCCGTTGTCATGACCCGGCCCCGCCACCACCGCGCATGCTTCCAAGAGTTGGAGGCAGAGCTCCTCCTCCCACTGCCTCGTCGCCCTCTCTCTCCTTCCTTCTTTTCCCAAAGTGGCAAGAGGCAAGTCTTCTTTCCCTCTTTCTTTTCTTCTTTTTCTCCCCCGCCGGCGTCATCCTCCCTGTCGCCGTTTTGGCCGCTAGCCGGAGCGCCAGCTCGCTGGCTTGACCGTCCAATGTAGGTTCCTCCCTCCCAAACCGACATTGTCGCCCCTATAAATCCGAGCCCCTTTCCCCATTCCAAACTCCCTTGTTTTTGCCTTCCGCCTCCACCGCGCCATCGTCGCTCTGCCCTGCTTGCACCTCTGCCGTTCGTCGCCAAAGCACTGGGAGAGCCGGTGCGTGCGAAGGACGTGTGAAGGGGACTCCGGGCGCTCATCTTCTTCCTCTTCCCCGGCCCGAGGCCGGAGAGATCACTCCCGTGCCGTCGGCCTCTCGTCACAGCGCCCCGCCTCGTCTCGGTAGGGCATCCCTCCGTTCTCCCCCCTCGCTCCATCTCTTCCCCTTAGCTTTGAGTAGCAGCCCGAGTAGTACCCCAGTAGCTAGTTGGCGCCGCCCCAAGCCGCGCCGCCACTCGCAGTAGGCTCGCCGCCATTGCCGCCCGCGCTCGGTAGTAGCCGCCCATCGCCGGCCTTCCTCGGCGATGATCCGTCCAATCCGACGCTAGAAACGGATTCCTGGAGTTGCGTAGATGCTCTAGCTCGCTCGAATCGATCTCCCATCACGCCGTCGCCGTTTCCCCCTTTCCTCATCGCCGGTTGCCGCCGCCGCAATCCGCCGCCGTCGAGCCCCGGCCCGCGAATCCGAGCCGTTGACTCGCTCCCTCTCTTACCCCTTGTCATTCCGGTGTACACCACGTCGCCCTCATCGTCGCTCGGCGTCCCGGAGAAACCGTCGCCGCCCGCCGTCCATTCACGGCCGGCGCCTTCTTCTCCCTCCAGCCCGCCCATGTGGCTGCCACGAAGACGCCACGTCGGCGCCACCTCGGCCGCGACCGGGTCAAGCTGACCCCGGTCCACCGCTTTCCTTCGCTCTGCTCGCGCGCGCGGTCCACCGCGAGCCGTGAGGCTGTGCGTGGGCCCGCCATAATCCACGCCACCGCTCGCCGCGCCGTGCGCCGCGTCCCTCCCCCAAACCCTAGCGCGTGTCGCGTGCTCCCTCTGCACGGTGAACCGTGCCGCCGACAAGCGGGTCCCACTCGGGACCACGTGAGGTGGACCCGGCCCACCGGTTCCCCCACCCTCTCTCCCCACGTGTGCCTTTGGGCCACCTTCTCGGGCCGGCCGGCCCATTAGCTCGGCCGAGTCGCGCCTCTTCTCTCGGGCCGCGCCCTAGCCGCCCGAGGGAAGTCTGTTTCCCCTCCCTCTTTCGTTGCTAATTCAAAAAGGGTTTAAATAAATCCTTTTCTTTTAGCCCAAAAATCCAATGATCTTAGAAATTCAACATCTTTTCAACCATACATCCGTTTGACTCCGTTCAACTTCCAAAATTCCTCAAATCTCGAGATCTATCTAATGGCACGCTTAGAGGTCAATAATAGGGCTTTAATTTTGCCGTTTGTTGAGTCGTCTCGTTCGCGTGTAGCTTTGGAGCCTGAAGACCCGGAGTGCACGGATTTCGAGGATCAAGCTCAAGATCTCGAGCAAGGCAAGTCACCTTTGATCATCTTGCACCTACAATTTAAATCTAAGTATTTCCTTTCCGCAAATAATGCATGGATAGGATTAACACAAGAAATTTGGGCCCCAATCCAAGTTGCTGCAATTACCCTCCTTGAATTATTGAACACTTAAACCTCCTTTGTCAACTATTGTACTTCGATGTATGGGCCTTCTAGCACGCACGTCAGAGTCCTCCCCTCAAATTTTAAAATATCCAATGATGGGTAAAACTTGGGTTTTACAAAAGACTCGGAAAAACCCGACGCCTGGGTCAGAGCCTGCAAACTAAAAGAATTTCCAAAATCGCAGACCAGGGGACGTGTCGGGAGCACGGTTTCCTGTTCTTGCACTTAAGGACTGATTCCTTTGGGATTTCATCCGAACATATAACAAGTACGACCACATGGGTGGAATGGGACACCCCTGGCTGAGTAATTAGCTAATCAGGGGAGCCTTGATGCCGGGAGACAAGTGGATTCGCCGGGGTGGTGTCGGGGAGGACCCCTGGGCTTCCTGGCACAGTATGGTCTGGGACCTAACCTGTTGTTGGTCTGGGACCCCTCTCGTCGGCATATGGTTAAACCTATGTCGGCTCTCGAAATGCCTTGTCATGAAAGCCTCAAGGTCACCAGACGTGGCTGTTCTGCACGGGCTGGGTGATCCGGGTTAGTAATGTAGTGTGGGTAAAGTGTGCCCCCTCTGCAGAGGTTATTAAACTGTTCGAACAGTCGTGCCCACGGTCATGAGCGGATGTAAGGTGATTCCTTAGTGTAGTTTTGTTTGACTACTGCTTTGTGAAATTGCTGTTGTGGGCTTGGGTTCGATGTTTGGAACATCTGTGGCTGACGGGATTAGCTAGGCCCGGGTGGCCGTTTGAAAGTTGTGGCCGGGTGCCAATCTTGAATCAATCAAAGACTGATACACTGCACATACTCCGACCGGACGAGATGCACTGTCTCATCCGTGTCGTTTGAGAAGCACTCACTTAGTTGTTTTAAAAAGGAGTTTATCTAAAAATCAATTGTAAAAACAACAGCCTTTCCTTTGAAGCCTTCATTAAACACATAATTCCCATGACTTGCTGAGTACTCCTGTACTCACCCTTGCTCTATATAAATAATCCCCCCCCCAGTTGCTGAAGAAGATGAGGTGGATCCCGCCGATGAGGAGTTCTTCTAGGAGCAAGTCTGCTATGATGAGTTTTAGGGCTTCGATCTAGTTCCTAAGTCGCGCCTGTGATGTATGGTCCAAGTCTTGGCTTCCGTTTTCCTCTTTTGTAATGTAGTTGTGAGCTCGGGGTCTGTCCGTAGCCCAACATGACTGTAATCCTACTCTATAATAAAGAGACCTCTGTTGCTGTGATATTCTGTCTTCCTGTGATACCAGCACTGTTTCCTGGGACTGGTATCGATTAACAGGTTAATTTGGAGCGTCACGGGCTGGTTCCGTTCGGAGCTAGTTCTGACACGCAGATCATCGCATGCGGGCGGCTTAAGCGGCCGCATGGAAAAATGATCTTTCCATGAGGGCGACTTAAGCCGGCCGCATGCGAAATTGATCTTTCCATGCGGGCCGTTAAGCCAGCCGCATGGAAAGATCATTTTTCCGTGCGGGCCGTTAAGCCAGCCGCATGCGAAAAAGATATTTCCATGCAGCCGGCTTAAGTCGCTCGCATGGAAAGATCTTTTTACCAAATAAACTCATATTTTTTTCTTTCGTCTAAATAAACTGTACATATATATTTTTCCAATATTTCGGTACAACAAAAATTCCAAATATTTTTGGCAGTAAGAAAACTCATGAAAATTACTCAAAACTCGTAACCAAATGTTACATGCTAATGAGTACAACATAAGGGGGACTTAAATTCATGCACGTACATTTGGAACACAATGACAACTAAAGGTTACAAAATAACTATGACTTAATAACCTTGGCAACACCATTTGCTCGAACGTATGACATATTCGCTTCATCGATTGTTCTCTCAACCTTCTTAATTCGCATAGGAAGATCAGTAAACAATGGTACATTGTCGAACTGGTTGTAATCATTGGGGTCTTCGATGTTGTCGATGCCGATGATCTGTTGCTTTCCGGATATGACAATAGTTTTTCTTTCATCCGAAGGGTCCTTCACATAAAACACTTGAGCCACACGCTCTGCTAAAACCCATGGATCATCCTTGTGGCTTGTTTTACCGTGATCGACTATCGTTAGCCTGTAGTCATCAACGGAAACCCCTGTTGTGTCTTTAACCCATTCACAACGGAGCACGGGGATTTGGATGTTCAGGCCATAGTCCAGTTCCCATATTTCCTGTATGGTCCCATAATACGACTTCTTTTCACCACTCGTGTCAATCGCTTCGACATGGATCCCACTGTTTTATGCGGTACTTTTCATGTCCTTCGTAGTCGTACTCAAGGTAAATCCATTGATGTCATAACCTTGCCATGAATTGACAATACTTGAAGGCCTACATGCCAGTCTTTGTAAAGTAAGTTCCTCCACAGAATCACCAACTGGCAGGTTTAGATCTTTGAACCACAGAGGAAAGCGATGCTTGTGCTCTCTTGATACCCAATCATTGGACCGCCCTGGGAAGCATGCTTTGATTTCTTCTAGGTGTCGCTCAATGAATGGCTCAACGATAGCGAGCTATTGAAGAACGCTGTTGTGTGCCGCAGACACCTTTTTGTAATCATTATCGAAGAACTGCTTCCTACCAACAGTACCCCTTCCAGACAATCTCCCTTCGTGTCGATGAACAGGAATCCCAATGGCATTAGCATCCTTTATGTAGTCCATACAACACTTGACTGCCTCTTCAGTTGTGTATCCCTCTATCATTGATCCTTCGGGGTGAGCGCAATTGCGTACATAGCCTTTGAGGATCGACATGTAATGTTCATAGGCCCACATCTGATGTAAGTATAAGGGACCAAGTTCAATAATCTGAGGGACGATGTGAACAATCAAATGCTCCATCATATGTAAATATGATGGTGGGAAATACATCTCAAGCTGGCATACGGTCTCGACGGCAAATGTCTGAAGGGGACCTAATTCCAGAGGATCAAATACCTTCTGCGAAATTCGATTGAAAAAGTAGCACAACTTTGTTATAACCACCTTGGTATGGACTGGTTTGACTGCCCTTATAGCAATTGGTAGGAATACCGTTAGCAACCTATGGCAGTCATGCGCATTGTATCCAGAAATGGTCAAATCCTTCATTGATACTAGCTTCCTGATGTTCGATGCGAAACTAGTAGACACTCTAACCCCTTGTAAACATTTACAGAAGGCTTTTTTCTCTTCAAGTGTCAACGAGTAACAAGCAGGAGGAATCTCGGTCTTCCCATTTGGCAGCACTACTGGGTGAAGGTCATGCCGTATGGCCAAATCTACAAGGTCGTTACGTGACTTCAATCCATCCTTCGTCTTACTCGGGATGTCCAGCAATGTGCCAATGGTGCTATCAAACACGTTCTTCTCGAGGTGCATAACATCAATTGCATGTTGAATCTCTAGGTCCTTCCAGTAATATAAGTATCTGAAGAAAATTGAGTGCTTCTTGAAAGGCAACGTAGTATCTTTGTCACCATCAGCTTTCTTCCTCTTTACTGTCTTCTTCTTTCCCTTTCCATATACAACCTTAATCTTCTTTGTTATCTCATACATGTATGTACCACCTCGTGCTTCTGGGGCAGTGTCATTCTCCACTATATTATCGAACAATCTAGCCATCTTACGGTACCTGTGTCTTTGTGGTAGGAACCGTCGATGCCGCATTTACACTGTCTTCAAAGACGACGTCAGGTATTTGTATGAAGTTTTCTCCAAACATATCAGACATCCAGTCTTCCCTTTAATCTACCCAGATAATGAAAAGTTTGCAGGTAGGTCATTGATGGTAACGAATATGATCGCACGTATATTGAAGTGCTCCCGCTTAAACTCATCCCATAGTCGTAACCCCTCTTTCCAAAGCTCCTCCATGTCCTCCATCAAAGGCTCAAGGAAAACATCTATGTCGATTCCAGGTTGGTTTGGACCTTGTATGAGGATAGTGAGAAGAATGTACTTCCGTTTCTGACATATCCATGTTGGAAGATTATACATTGTGAGAAGGACTGGCCATGTGCTGTGCGAGCTGCTTAAGTTAGCAAACGGGTTCATTTCGTCAGTGCTCAACGCAAACCTTACATTCCTGGGATCCGTAGCAAATTCTGGGTGTTTTGCATCAAATGTCTTCCACTGGCGAGCGTCGGCGGGATGTCGAATCATACCATCTATCTTCCGGCTCTCTTGATGCCATCTCATCAACTCAGCATCAGTCGGGTTTGAGTACAGACGCTTCAGGCGGTCCTTAATTGGTAGGTACCACATCACCATTGAGGGAATCTTTCCGCGCTTACCCTAATCAGAATCTGGATCGGTACACTCTGAATCTACGGGCCCATTCCCCGTTTTATACCGACTTGTGCCACACGTTGGGCAACTTTCCAAGTCTGCATATTCTTTACGGTATAATATGCAGTGATTCTTACAAGCATGAATCTTTTCTACACCAAGAGATAAAGGACATATGAGTTTCTACGCTTGATACGTGTTTGATGGTACAAAGTTAGGCTTAGGAAGCAACACACGCAACAAACTCATAAGATCATTAAAACTTGTGTCCGACCATCCATGTTTAGCCTTCAATCTCAGAAGTTCAGGCACTGAACGCAAGACTGTGAAATCCTTATCACATCCCTTCGTTTCATCATAAAGAAGATCCTTCGATGCCTTCTCTAATGCCTGCCAATTCTCCAATCCTCGTGACCTGCCCGCTAGCACCTCTGGTTCAACATGCGTAGCATATCCTCTAAATCAAAACCACCCTCGAAATCATCACTATCGGTGGAAACATCGACGTACATTCTTTCACGGGACATGTCTTCGATTATAAAATTCTCTGCCTCATTCATCTCGAAACTTAACTCTTCATCGTCATCTTCGGGATCGGCGAATTCCACGTGATAGGTCCAAATCTTGTAGTTGGCGGTGAATCCGTACTCCATTATGTGACCCAATATTTCACCAGGATCTACCAACAATTTCTGATTCTTGCAATGACGGCACGGACAAAAGATCTTTGTCATATTCTCCCCCAAAGCATGCGCCTTAGCCTGATCAATAAATTTAGATGCTTCCTTAATAAATATCGGTTGCGTTCTCCGCATCTCATACATCCATGATGACCGATCCATCTATTTATATAAAGACAAAAAAGTTACAGATAAAAAAATAGACCGCGGTTATTTCATACAAAAGTTTAAATGCATTTTTCCCTCCAAAAAAATTACAAAAATACATGTAACTAGTATGTACAAGTGATTACATGCAAAATTTGTCCATCAAAACATATATTTTAAAGCTAGTTTTTGCAAAAACTAGCTAGAACAAACCTTGTCAAAATATTAAAAAAACTCCACTTTCCACCAACGAAATATAACAAAAATGGAGCCAAATGAAGGAGGAGAGAGAGTTCTTCACCTTTCGTATAGAGTTCAAGCAAAAATTTCGAGTTGAAAACCTCCCCCCCTAATTGGTGCTTGCTTTAGGAGAGAGAGCTTCGATTTCAAATGGTCGAGCTCGGGCCTGGAGGAGCATATATGGCCGATCATCGCATGCAGTCCCTTAAGCCAGCCGCATGCGAAGATCCATTATCACATGCAGCTGCTTAGGACAGCCGCATGCGATAATGGGCCTATTTTCGCATGCGGCCGTCTTAAGCAGCCGCATGCCCTAATACATGCGGCCCCTTAAGACGGCCGCATGCGAAAATAGACCTATTATCGCATGCGGCTGTCTTAAGCAGCCGCATGCGATAATGGATCTTCGCATGCGGCTCATCGACCCGCCCCGGGGGGGCGGTTTTTGTAGGCGCCGCCACAAGCGGCCCGCATGGAACCTACCGACCCCCTCGTACAGAAAAACGATTTTTGTAGTAGTGCGACAAACATTTCATGTTTACGTACAAATCCAGCAACAATTAATCGAAAATAATTAAGAGAGTTTAATAAAAAAAAAGGCCTTCATTCAAATCATCAAATAGTTCAACACATTGCTCGGAATCGCATGAACAGTGCCACTCTTCAAACGATTGAATGGCCGCGCTTCCAATCCCCTCTATTAGCAGCCTGCAGGGCCGGCCCTGCGGGTCAGGCCATGCGGCCGCCCGAGGCCCCCAAAATATACGGCCCCCTATATAGAACTATAGTATATATATATATACTACGTACTATATAATTTATATAATTATAGTCCATGAGGTATGGGCCTGACAGCTGAACATCTTAATACAGAAAATAAATTTTAGTCCATCGTCAGTATTAGCGAAGCCGAAGCGATCTTCATCTGACTCCCGTCGTTTCGCCTCGATCACATCATGTCACTTGCATTGTGTCGCCTCGATCACATCACGCCGCTCACTGCTCCTGCGCTCTCGGCGACTTCTCGACTTCTCGGCGTCTCGCAAACAGAAACAACAAAGTAGGCAAATCGCGCCTCGCCAGTAGCCACGCTCGTGTCGATCGCCCGCCGATCGCCTTCTCTGCTTGCTACTGCTATTTATTTCTCTTTGAAGGTTTAAAATATTATATATATAGATAATTTTATCACACTGAATATTAAACATTGTGTGTTTATAAGACTATATAAGGTCTCCATATAAGTTTTTGTCCTAGGCACCATCAACCTCAGGACCGGCCCTGGCAGCCTGGGCATACTGGATTGGGCAATGATGGGCATCTACCGATCGGGTCATCTACAGTGATGATTGAAAATAACGTCAGTCCAACATAAGAAAAATGGGATTGTCTAGTTTTAGGTGTCTTAAATCTTTGAAAACAGAATATTCGTTTTACTAAACTTAATAATAAAAGGCTAAACGACGAATTGCTCTAATCTAGACATATATAAATTTATAGTTTAATAAATATTTTTAAAAAATAGTATAAAATATTTAAACTTCAATGAAACTAAAGTAAAATCGTATATCTGACCAAAAAATGTAGTAAAGTCAAACAAAAGTTACACATTATTACATAACACGGCTGCAGTTTTATCTTGCAATATTTACGAGACTAGAAAACTTAAAAACATCGGGGAAGCACCAGCGGTGTGGAGGTGGAGTCGTGAATGCACGACTCCACTCACTAGGGTTTAAATCCTGGTGCCCACGAATATTACACAAATGCAAATGAGTTTTCAATAGAATTGTCAGGGATATGCCATTAGTTTCCATCTCTTTGACCCGCATTTGGTAAAATCTAACAAATACTTTAAATATATATATGCACCGCAGATCACTAGTTTATATGCGATGTTAGTCTGTATATAAGTATGCATAATGGAACGATGACTACGTTACTTCACAGAAAAGTATGTCAATATTGGACATGTCTCATAGGACGAAATGAATATGTAAGGCAATGTTTGATTTACATTATTTATCAGACTATTGCAGTGGATTATCTACTTAATTATAGAAATAAATGAAATATTTTATAAAATAACTTAACAAATAGCTTGGAATGCAATACAATATATGAAAATATTTAAAAACGTACTTTTGAAATGTGGAGCAAATAATCCGTTTTAATAATACGGAAAATAAGTTAAAAGGAGCGTGGCACAAGACTATAGCCGCATGAAGGACCTAGACGACCTCCAATGCTGCCAGTGACGACAAAAAAAATTTAAAAATAAGGAAACGAGGAGGAGAACAAGCAATTGAGGGTGTGTTTAGTTAACGCTAAAATTAGAAGTTTGATTGAAATTAGAACGATATAACGGAAAAGTTGAAAGTTTGTGTATGTAGAAAAGTTTTAATGTGATGGAAGAGTTGGAAGTTTGAAGAAAAAGTTGGGAACTAAACCAGGCCTGACTCAGAAAATGGTAAGCGTCGGGTACCATTTTCCTGACAAGGCAAAACTAACTTATTACCGGAAGAAAGTCTCCAGCATCTATATAGGGCTTCATCCAGAACGAAATTTGGCTGTGCCAACTGGACCGGGAAATCCGGCTAGATGTTTAAAATCTAGCAAATACTTAAAAATATATATGCACGGCAGATCACTAGCTAGATTATATGCGATGTTGGTCTGTATATAAGTATGAATAACAACGGAACGATATGACCACGTTACTTCACAGAAAAGTATGCCAATATTGGACAAGTTTCGTAGTACGAAATGAACAGTATAGATGTAAGGCAGTATTTGATTTACATTATTTATCGGACTATCACAGCGGATTATCTATTTGATTACAGAAATAAATGAAATATTTTATAAAATAACTTAACAAATAGCTTGGAATGCAACAATAGAAGAAAGTATTTAAGAAAACATATTTTTTTTAAGTGTGGAGCAAATAATACGTTTTAATAATTGAGAAAATAAGTTAAAAAGAGCATGGCCTAAGTCTTTATATTATAAAGTCTACTTACTAGTGTTGCATGAAGGACCTGAACGAGCTCCAAGGCTGCCACTTACAAAAAATAAAAAATAAACGAGGAGGAGAACAAGCAACTGAATCAGAAAATGATAGGCGTTGGGTACCATTTTCCTGACAAGGTAAAACTAGCTTATACAAGCACCGGAAGCAAGCCTACAGCATCTATATAGGGCTTCATCCAGAACTGAAATTTGGCTGCGCCACTGCCAAGAGGGGGTGGGAAATCCGGCTGGCCGTGTTTTACACGGGCTATCCTGCACGACCGACGACTGTCTGTGGGCTTCATTTGGACCGTACCGAAGGGTGTGGAAAATCCGGTTGGCCGTGTTTTACCCTGCACGAACCGACGACTCTGTCAGTCAGTCACATAAAACGTGATAAATCAGTCAGAGCAATGACACAAAATTCTCCGAGTGACAATTATGACTTCCCGTGTTTATTTGAACACATGTATAAAGTATTAAATATAGTAAAAAAAATAACTAATTACACAGACTACGGCTAATTTGTAAGACGAAGTCTAATTGCTCTATGATTTGATAATATGATGCTACAGTAAACATTTGCTAATGATATATTAATTAGGCTTAATAAATCCGTCTCGCGGTTTACTAACGGATTCTGTAATTAGTTTTTTATTAGTGCCCAAACACCCTATGTAACACCCTATATAATATCCGATATGACACGCTAAAATTTTACATCCTTGGATGAAGACACTCCCTAAGTCACGTGCTGCTAGAGAATCTTTACACATATACCACACAATTCTAAGTTCATTTCCCTATAAATGAGCAACGCCAACCACCTTACGAAAACACAACCTCACAACTTAAGCCACAAGACCATCTTAGCATATGACCATGTCTAATAGTAAATATAGGCACTGTCTCGTGGCAACCAGCATCCGTTCTCGGCTGCCCTTGGCCGTTATCCTCTCTTATCTCCTATCATTCTTTGCATCCTCATCAGGTGCTACAACTCTCTACGACCAACCAAGCATCGAATTCCAGTCACTTCTTTGCCTTAAGCTCCATCTCACAAACACAGATGGAATCCTAGCCACATGGAAGAATGACTCCCATCAATTCTGCGATTGGTCTGGTGTTACCTGCAGCAAAAGAAACTCATCTCGTGTTGTTGCACTGGAACTTGAGTCATTCGACCTAGATGGACAAATACCACCCTGCATCGCCAATCTCACTTTCCTCACAAGAATACACCTCGCAGATAATCAGCTGAGCGGCGAGATCCCACGTGAACTTGGGCAACTAAACAAGCTACAGTACCTTAATCTCAGCTCAAACAAACTAAGAGGCAAGATCCCAGGCACTCTATCTTCATGTCATTAGCTTCAAACCGTAGATCTCGGGAGCAACATCCTAAAAGGTGAGATTCCCCAAAACCTGAGACACTGTTTAAATCTTCAAGTGCTCAACTTGGATTTCAACATGCTCACTGGAGGAATACCAGAAGAGTTGGGGATGCTCCAAAACCTTTCGGTTTTACATTTAGCTGGAAACAGTCTAACGGGCGGCATTCCTCTTTCACTTGGTAGCACCTCTTCTCTTGTGTCTGTAATTCTGGCAAATAATAGCCTCACAGGACCAATTCCATCTCTCCTAGCTAACAGCTCGTCACTTCAAGTGTTGAGTTTAACAAGAAATCATCTCACTGGAGAGATTCCTCCTGCCTTGTTTAACAGCACATCACTCAGAAAATTAGCTCTTGGAGTGAACAACTTTGTCGGGACAATACCGACTTTAATGAATATTGACTCACCCTTGCAATATTTTATCGTGCAGTCAAATGATCTTGCAGGCACCATACCTTCCACAATAGGGAATTTCTCTTCACTTCTCTGGCTCTTGCTTGGGGCTAACAATTTTGAAGGTAGCATCCCCACGAGTATAGGTACAATTCCAGACCTGCAAATATTAGATTTTTCTTACAACCTTCTGTCAGGAACTGTGCCCGCATCTATTTACAACATGTCAGAACTCACATACCTTGGCATGGGCAAGAATAGTCTCACCGGGAAAATTCCATACAGCATTGGATATACCCTTCCAAGTATCCAAACTTTGATTATGCAAGCAAACCAATTCCAAGGTCAAATCCCCATTTCACTAGCAAACGGAACAAATCTTGTGGTCATTAATCTCCGGGACAACGCATTCCAGGGAGTTGTTCCTTCTTTTGGGACTCTGCCTAACTTAGTAGAATTGGATCTAGGCAAGAATCGGCTTGAAGCTGGAGATTGGTCTTTCTTATCCTCATTAACAAATTGCACACAATTAGTGAGGTTACTGTTGGACTCAAACATACTTGAAGGAGTACTGCCAGGCCCAGGTACCATTGCGAGCCTTTCCAAAAACTTAGAGCTACTCCTTTTAACAGAAAATAAAATATTTGGCACCATACCGAAAGAGCTGGAACACCTCACAAACCTCTCAGTTCTTTACCTGGATAGGAATTTGCTTACTGGAAATATTCCTGTTTCACTTGGAAATCTTCAAAATCTGTTTGACCTAAGGTTATCCCAGAACAAACTTTCTGGGCAAATTCCACGCTCAATTGGTAATCTCAATCAATTAAGTGAGCTCCATTTAGAAGAAAATTATTTGAGTGGTTCAATCCCAGAAGCTTTAGGACGTTGCAAAAACTTGGAGATAATGAATCTCTCGTATAACAGCTTTAATGGGACCATACCAAGGGAGGTATTTACTCTTTCCTCCCTTTCTAGAGGTCTGGATCTGTCTCACAACAAACTCTCTAGAAGAATTCCACTGGAGATTAGTGGCCTAATCAACCTTGGGCCCCTTGATATTTCCAATAACCAGTTATCTGGACAAATCCCGTCTACTATAGGTGAATGTGTCCACTTGGAGACCCTCCACATGGAAGGGAACCGTCTTGATGGCACAATCCCTGATTCTTTCAGTAATTTAAGAGGCATCACCGTCCTGGATCTTTCTCAAAACAACTTATCTGGTGAAATCCCTCGCTTTTTGGATTCCTTCAACAATCTGAGACTTCTAAATTTGTCCTTCAACAATCTTGAAGGACAGGTACCAACAGGTGGGATATTTGAAAATGCAAGCGAGGTGTTCATTCAAGGGAACCAAAAGTTATGTGCCAGCACCCAAATGTTACAGGTGCCGCTTTGCAACACAAATATATCTAAACAAAGACACAACTCCAACGTTGTGAAGACGGTAGTGTTTACTGCTCTTCCTTTGGTCTTGTTATCTTGCTTTGCACTCATTCTTTTGAAAAGAGAAAGAAAGTCAAACAGGATGTTCATCAATCCTGCAATGATGGGAAGAATTTCTCTTATGCTGATTTAGACAAAGCAACAAATGGATTCTCTTCAGCCAATATGGTTGGTTCAGGTAAATATGGATCAGTGTACAGAGGTGTATTTGAGTTTGAACAACAAGTTGTCGCTATCAAAGTTTTCAAACTTGATCAACATGGAGGCCCGAAGAGCTTCCTTGCTGAGTGTGAGGCACTGAGGAACACTCGTCATCGTAATCTTGTAAGCGTGATTACTGCATGCTCAACATTTGATCCAATAGGGCATGAGTTCAAAGCTCTTATTCTTGATTATATGCCGAATGGTAACCTTGAGAACTGGCTCCATCTGAACCATATCACGTATGGATTAAATATACAGTTGAGTTTCGCCTCTAGAATAACAATTGCAGCTGACATAGCTGCTGCCCTGGATTATCTACATAACTATTGCGTACCACCTATAGTCCATTGTGATTTAAAACCCAGCAATGTACTTATAGATGATGCCATGGGTGCACGTCTTGGCGACTTTGGGTTAAGTAAGTTTCTTCACAGTTATAGTTCTTCAACGATTAACAGTTCTACGAGCTTAGCAGGACCAAGAGGATCAATTGGATACATTGCACCAGGTAATATTTTGTAAGTACAGAAACAGTATGATGTTTGTAACGTCTCCTGTTTGTTTATATGCATTCATAATTCACTTTTCTATTCATTAGATCTTTTTTTTCTTTTAATATTTCAATAGTATGAGGCGGTCAATCTTTTGAATACCCTTATATAATATTGCAGAATATGGTTTTGGAAGCAAAATCTCTACAGAGGGCGATGTATACAGCTATGGAATTATCATCCTAGAAATGCTAACAGGGAAGCGTCCAACTGATGGCATGTTTAATGATGGCATGAGCCTTCACAAATTCGTGGAAAAGGCGTTTCCTCATAACATTGGGAAGATCAAAGATCCTAATATCATGCCAAATTTAGAAGATGAACAGCATTACCATGAAACGGTCAGAATTTTGAGCTGCATCACGCAACTGGCTAAACTTGGTCTCTCATGCTCGGTAGAGATACCAAAAGATCGACCAGTAATGCAAGAGGTTTATGCTGAAGTTGTTGAAATCAAAGAAACTTTTTTGGAGCTACAGGGTTAAGGAAAAGGAATTCCTTCAACTGTTGACAAGCTACCGGAGCATGATGGCCTCTCCCTAGTTTTCATCAAGGACAGTTCATTTCCTTTGAAAAAGTTTGCATTTCTCATAATTCATTTGCTAATGATATCTTGGTTATGAATCATGACTGCTTCTATAAAATAAAGTTCATTTGCTATTTGGCTAAGAGTAAGACAAAGTAGAATTGTGGCAGGAACCAAACACTGTCATTAAAACTACGGCTTGCCTAATAAGGTTAGGTGTGGCAAATTTAGTTGCCAACCAAACTGACCCTACATTCCATATTGAGCCAAACGAAGATATGGAGACATTATTTCTTCTTTAAAAATTTTCGTACTTTATACAAAATAAACATTTTTTTAATATTTCTTGAGAGGATTAAGTACAGTCGTACTGATTGTGCTGTGTCGACCTGGCCTATGACCTGGTAATACAACTTAATCAATGAGTGAAGTTATGAAAAATAAAGTGATAAGCAGTACGAACAAAATAAACCCAATGTACCAAGTTTATTTCGTCTGTTGGTCACAAAAGAGTCCCAAATGATATGCTGCACACTGATTGAGCAAAAATCCGGACGGAGAGTGGGGGGCAAAGAAAATGCAGTAATAGAGGTGACTTACTGACCTTTTATCAGCCTCAGGATTCAGTGGTTTTGACAGATCTCGTCAGCGGCAATCACCTCGTCGTGATCCTCTGGTCGCCAACGCTAATCGCAGCAGGCCGCTAATCGGTGGAGTTGCTCCGTCGTCTAGGGTTCTCGGCGGGGAGACTCCGCCGTGGCTTTCGAGCCCCAGCAGCGACGAAAGACGACGCAACAGCCGACGGCGGCTGCGGAGGCGCGGGGCTGACCGACGCCGCTGCGGTGGGATAAGAGAGCAGGAAGAAGCTTAACTGGCAAGTCCTGGGATCGACGGTCCCCCAAGAAGGGAGCACGGCTGGCTAAGCACGGTCGCAGGCGTCCATCCCGGAGGATCGCGCGAGGAACAAGGCCCGGGCGCCGCCCAACAAATATGGGCCGCACGTGGCCTGCGATCCCGTTTAGGCCCAACTAAAACGGTGAAGTGATTTCTCTGTTTCGGGCCGGAATTTGCGGGCCAATGCCGAGATGAGGGGTGCCGTCATTGCTCGGTGTTGCTCCATGAACAACCAAACCAAACCAGGTCGTCTCTACACACTAGGCTGCGTTCGTTCCCTGGGTTGGGAACCTAAACCTCCGGTACGAAAAACGGAACGGTCTATTAGCACGTAATTAATTAAGTATTTACTAAATTTATTTTCATAAATGGATCAATATGATTTTTTTAAGAAACTTTCATATATAAACTTTTTAAAAAACATACCGTTTAGCAGTTTAAAAAGCGTGCGTGGAAAACGAGGAAGGGGGTTAGGGAACACAGCCTTACACAGAGCTCGGTGTTGCTCCATGAAGCTATTCACAACCTATAGCAACAAAACGCTTTCCTACAGAATGTGGTGTGAGCTTTATGCCTTTAAGAGTGTTAGACATCAAAACCTTGTGAATATCTTGACAGTGTGACCAAGCATTGGTTTCTTCAGGGGTCTTGAATTCAAAGTTATCATATTTGAGTTTATGCCGAAGCCAAGATTTTTCCAACTCCAACAGAAAGCACAAAACGAGAATGATTTGAATCCCTGCGTATTGGAATTATGTATGCAAAAGAACTGCCAAAAGAAGGCTTACATACTCTTCATGCTTTGACAGATCTAGAGGGTATAATGCTTGGAAGTCTTCCCTGCTCTGCGTTGAGGCTCCTTAACACACTCAAGATAGAGATGTATCAAATCAAAAGAGTAGTGCAAGCCCGATATCCGCAAGAATGCAAATTTATTTGGGAGTTCAAGTAATTTCCCAGTTAAACAAGACAATCACATTTTCTTTACTTGACTTTAATTAGCCATCGTATTAAATGACCATACAATTTTGATAACAACTACAATGAAGAAAACTTTTGTAAATCGACCAAATCAGATATACAAATAACGGTTAATAAAAAACACGACATAAAGGAGAACTGCATAAACAGTCTGGTTTATTTTTATAGAGAAATTGCCGAAGTTATGTCATTACATCGAGAATGATGTAATTACACAGAAAACATCATTCTGTAATTGCTAGGTAATATACCATTTATTGAGGCAAATATTACTGTATACCAAGAATAGCATAGACCTTCAATGAATTTTTCAAATCTTCCTACATTTCAGACAGATAAATTCCAGATAAATGACCATATGTCAAGCAACGTTTAGACATCCACAAGCTAACAAGGCTTGAAGAAGATCAAGGATTATTGGGAGGGAACAATGTCATACTTGTTACGAGTGTTCAATAGCACATGGTAGATCGGGTCTTGGTACGACACTTGGAAAAGTTGTATGACAATGTAGCCGCATGTCGTGATGCTAGATCAAATGAAAAAAGTGGCAAGGTTCAATAAGTTCCTTACAAACAAATACATCATGATGCACATAACTCACTAATGAATTTACTATAGATCTTCATATTACTTGAATAATGAAACATAATCTAGGGGGATGCTACTCATAAGGAGAAGCACTAGAAAATACTCATATAAGTGGCAGGAAAAATGAGATGCACTTGATAGTGCGGTGGCAAGAGGTATGTGGTTTCAACCCCAATGTCCTGTGTTCAATCCCCAACACGCTCATAACTTTTTAATTGTTTGGAGAGATGTCTCTCTCTCTCTCTCTCTCTCTCTCTCCAAATCTCTTTTTAAGTGGCAGGAAAAATGTATGCATCATATAGCTAACACGGCACACCCTCCATTTTTTAAGTGGCAGGAAAAATGTATGCATCATATAGCTAACACGGCTCACCCTCCATTGGTTTCTATGAGGTGTACTTCATTTCCAAAAAGTCTTCAAGATTAAACTTTGACAATTGATTTCTCAAAAAGAAAATCTCAGTAGTTATAAAACCTATATTATATGAATGTGCATTACAATATGAATCTATTGGTATAATGTTTGTACATTATCTATACCTGGGAATTTGACTAATTTGTTGCCAAAATCTACAATTTATCAGTAACTACTAATTACACCTTATGTTTAAGAATTGCAAGCAAAAATATTCTATAAAATTCACACGGATCCAAGTCACAAGGACAAAACGAACTCCAATGCAAGGTAGTAATATAAGAGATGTTTTTTTTAAAGCCTTGATAAAAAATTGTGTACCTTCCAAAGCATATTAACAAGCATATCCAAATAGCAGTAGATATCCAGTTTGACTCCTTGTGAGCAACCCATACCTGCAGACATATTACCAAAAGTTTACTGATTCAATATAGCCACTATCAAGGTTTTCTTTTTAATTTTAGATCTACAATCCAGTGCCTAGGGCGCTACCAGCCTTACCAGTGCCCTGCCATTCAGCATTCTATAGTTGTAGAATGTATTAATTACTTCGTGGAAACAACTTTACAATAGGTGGGGGGGTTGTGCACTTGTGCTAGTGCTACTAAGTTGCTAATTAGAGCTTCCATTTTTGTTTTTTCAAAAAAATAATATTGCCTTCACACATTTTCAACGAGGAAAGAAAAATGATAGATATACTGTAGATAAGGAATAATGTGTTGTAGACAATTTTAGTGGAATATATTTTCATGAGAAATACCCAAAAAAAAAAGCATTGGCAGGAAACTGTGGGTGCCATGCAAAGATTGGAACTGAGTTTAAAACAACTGAACAACTGTCCAAATAACAACAGAGTCATGCAATAGTAGTTTTAGCAAATGCAAAATTGTTTCGCACCCTTTTCATAACACTATGAATTATAATTTTCTAGATGCATTCATGCAGGCAAACTTGTATGATGCACATAATTACTTCGAACAATTTCTCAAAGCCAAAGAAGATATTTTACCGATATTGCGAAGACATTTATATAGAAGTCAAGTAAGGTTGCTGCCATCCACCTGAATGCAAAGGAAAATAGTAAATTTGAGATTCTTCTAATTGATAACACAAGTATTATTAGGAAAAAAACATAAAAAATTCCAGAACACTTATAGTTAGCATATTTGAAGAATCTCCTGATAAATTTAACAAATCACTTGAAAACATATACAACATTATCCTAAACATAAATGTAGCTCCAGGGCATTACTTAAGGCTGGCCTCCAACGAACAGTTCTCTTTCAGCCATATCTTAAACATAAGAACAGTTCTTTTTCACATAACATTTCCTATGCTTCCTATTCTTATGGTGAAGATAGTCATGAAAATTTTCTCAAATAATTTGGTAGCAGTGATACAATATAAATCTATCCTGATAGAAAAGTTTCAAATCTAAATTTGACCTGGACATGAAGAAATAGAAAAGAAAAATTCAACAGAAAGTGAAATGGCAAAACAAATAAAATGAAAAAAAAAAAGGGAAAGCTACTATACACTGAAATTTGTTTTTTAGTTTCTCCCAATACAAGTCATATTTGCAGTTGAATTTTTACACATTGTTTTCCAATCTATACTGCTAAATTATTTCAGAATATTTCATGACTGTTTGCAGTAAACGTTTTAGAAGAGAAGCTCAGAACACAAGTAATGTTCTCCTACATGATGCACCTGTACACAACTATGGTCAGTCCGAAGTGCTTCTAACAAGACAGTTAATAATTAACTCTTGAATGTAAATTCAGCATAGGGTGCTTATAATACTTGAAAATACACATTTGCCTTGTTTATTAAATATATATTTCAAAATTTCCTTCAGCTGTATTGTCAATTTGTCATTCTATGCCTCTCTGATCTTTCATTTAATCACTGGCATTTATCTGTTTTGCTTGTTGCATAACTGGACTTAGAATGTACTGAAAGAAAATAAGGATTCTTAAATGATCTGAGCAAGTATGATTCATGAATGTATCTCTTACGGTGTCAACAAGTCCTTCCTAAAAGGTAGTCCATCAGTGATGACAGTATATATGACGACTGCAGCCATCATTGCACCCAAAATGCTGAAAATAATTCTCCCAATTATGACAAAAGAGGACTTTCTTTGGGATAGATTTCCTTGCCTGAAAGGAAGTCGAGAAACACCTCAAGACAGAGAAGATAAGAATAACAATTGATATATGCAAAACACTATTCCTTGGTCATCCAGAATGTGATACAAGAAGGTCACCACATTGGTCAGAGCATGCAGCATGGAACTATGGAATGCGCATTCTTGGGTATATTACTCAATACTAGCAAAATTTCCATGCTTTGCTATGGATAAAAGAAAATATATCATAATATGTCCGATAAAATATATTTTTATCAGATATGATAGTATCCTTTGTTTGCTTATTCGCATATGTTACTTGTTTGAATCAAATATTGGACTGTTCTATAATATGAAAAAATACCAGGGGCCAATTGTAAAAACAGTAAAATACCAGGATCTAAACCCAAAAGGTGCAAACATTGTGAAAGCCAAAGTTTCTTGTTGCAGGTATTGAAATCTACAGGATAACCTATTTCACAGGTCCCCAAAAAGTTGAAAGAGAACATAGCGTAACCACTAACCAATATAAGCTTCTTATAGTCCATAAGTGCCCCCAGATAAAGAACATAATTGCCAAATGCATTAATGCTTTCATCATCAGCATGGAAAAATTAAAATAAAATATCTTTTTACTTGATGTACCAAATTATGCTATCTAAACTAAAATCTTTTCATCCT
This sequence comes from Oryza glaberrima, assembly GCF_000147395.1. Lineage (NCBI taxonomy): Eukaryota > Viridiplantae > Streptophyta > Magnoliopsida > Poales > Poaceae > Oryza > Oryza glaberrima. Next base: position 21,734,118 of record NC_068331.1, on the reverse strand, counting down.
GCATACACTAGGAAAAATTTGAATCTGTACCTGAGGAATAAAAGATCAAGTGGATCTTGTGAAGGTCCGGAAGTTTTTATTTCAAAAAGCTTCACAACAACATAAGCACATGTAGCAATACTGAAAAGATAACAGGAAAAAGGGATGATCACATTAGGTAAAATGAATATCTCCATTCAAACAGAATTATGAAAGTTTGACAAGCCACGAATATTATCAAGAAGGAAATGAGTACCTGCCAAAACAGTACAACAGAACTACCCAAAAGAAAGAACTAATCCAATTTACTTCCTTGTAGATAACCCAAGTCTGCAACATGCAAGAACATCTCTAGCTCACATCAAGATGAAATAATATTTAAAATTGTATCTCCATACATAAAGCGAACAAATAAATAATGATTTTGTTTTACATTATTTATATCATGTAGAGCAAAGCATTTGAGTGGTCAACCCTTGCAGATCCAAATATCCTTTAGTTTGTGTACATATTTAAGGTGGAATCTAGAAATTGTTTGTCTTAATCAGGGGAAAGGAGCTAATTAGGATAAGACACACAAAAGAATTATCTCTGTTAGTTTTTCAGTGGCACACAGATTGGAGTCGGAGCAGAAATAACACTAAAAGCTCCAAACTACACACACACACACACACACATAAAAAAAAAGATCACATGTTAAGAGAGATAATACAACAAAACTTCTCTACTATCATTTCATATCTGAGATCAATCGTCGTGCAATTTAGTTAAAGCTTCAACCAGTTAGATACCATTCCCTCATACAGATCAGGAACTATGTTTGGTGGAAATCAAAATTTCACCAGATTCGCAAATTTAGCAAATATTTTATCAATTGAGTACACACAAAAAAAAAAGTCTAACTCCAAGCATTATGGGCCTGTTTGGTACAGCTCCAACTCCTAAATTTAGCTCCAAGAGTTGGGTCTGGAGTGGAGTTGTGGAGCTGCCTAAACCCAGCTCCACAACTCTAGTTCATTTTGTGAGAGAGCTCCACCCAACTCCACTCCCAGTTTTGGTGGAGCTGAAACTGTTTGGCTGAGCTCCAGCTCCAGGAGGGGTGGAGCTGGAGCTAGAGCCTATATCTCCTATGCAATATGTTTTGGCAACATTGAATTTATTCGTAAATAACAGATTAAGAAAATGGTAGAACATATTGCACTTTTGTACAATGCATGCAAACAATTGACTGCTGCCGCTTTCACTTCGCTCTCCGGAGAATAATTCCTTCTAATTATACTGCTTGTAAACACTTCCTTCTTAACAAAATAACTAGTTGGTGAAGAGGGCACAAAGTACAGCACAGAGATAAATGAATTACCGAAATCGCAGTCACATTCACATAAAAATCAATCAGTGTTGCCACCAACCACCTACACATAGAAAAATTACATCTTCAAGTTAAGGTGCTTTCAAGATATGCTTGGACAATAGTTCTGATCTCCCTACCCTGATGCAACACATAATTGATTGGTTAAGAACATGCCGACTCTCTCAAAGCCTTGAGGACAAACCTACAAAGCTAGAGTTCTAGCGCATAATTGGTGCACTCAATTATCCAAAGTTGCATTCATCGAGAACTACCTATACTCCCTGACTTTCTGCAGCACCATTGTGCAGATCACAAACAATAAAATTGGAACAAATACTTAAATAGTACTAATGACTCAGAACATTTGCTAATCATTAGCAGCGCATTCCATTCCACGACTAAATTTAAAACAAAAATCCAAAAGCTTGAAACGGTCTACTTGAGTAGAGAAACATCCTATTCACTTTTTTTTGTTAAAAAGAAACCATAGCTGACTAACGATCAGTAACTAGCACATCTGAAAACTAGCAGCACAACCAAAATTCGCGGCAGTAACTAGCACCCAATCCTCTTCCATGGAGGGGAAGGAAAACGAAGTGGTGTATCAGCGCACTCACGGGGTGAGCAGCTCGAGGCGAAACGGCGAGCCGTCGGTGACGCAGGTGTACACCAGGGTGCCCAGCATGAGAGCGCCCAGCGCCGCGAACACCGCCTTGTACACGCCTATGGATCCCGCCGCCGCCATGGATGCGCCCGCTGGCCGCCGCGCGGTCGCCGAGGGTATCAAACGAAGTGGTGTATCAAACTAAACTACCAAAAACTCACCGCGAGACGAAAAGGGGAAGCGGGGGAATTCGTCGGCGGAAGAGCCGTGCGAAACAGTATAGAAGGGAAATTTCCTCATCGGGCGAGTGGACGGGACGCGGACACGTCGTGGCGGCGGAACCGGAGGCGGAGGCGAGGCCACGTAGGCGGAATGCGCCTAGGTCGCAGTGGAGGAGGAAGGCGTGGGAGTCGGGAGGGGTGGAGGTGGGGATCCGAGCTCGCCGGCGGCCGCCGCGGCGCGGCTCCGGCGATGTCGGCGAAGGGTAGAAGAGAAGAGACGGGTTCAATGGGCTGGATCTGATTGGGCCTAAAAGTTACAGTTAGGCCTTTCTTTTTAAGCCCAAAAATAAATTGGGTCAATCAGTGAAGCAGGCTTGATTCTGCTTTAAAATTGAAGTTTAAGGGCCCATCTCAGAAAGATAAAGTAAAGGAATAAGTTCATCTGAAGTCCCTTAACTTGTCAACGAATCCGATTTTCGTCCCTCAACCGAAAAACCAGACATAACGGGTCCCTCAACTATCAAAAACGGTGCAGAATAGGTCTCTCAGCGATTTTGAGAGTGGTTTTGGCTGACGTGGCGCCTACGTGGCTAATTTGACTCGGTCTTCATCTGACGTGGCATTGACGTGGCATTGACGTGGCGCTTACGTGGCAATTCGATCTCGAAAAATAATAAAACACGTGGGACTCACACATAAAATAATAAAAAAATGGTGGGACTCACATGGACCCACACATGTCGGTCCAACTCACCCCTCCTCTTCTTCCTCCTTTCTCCCAGGGCAATGTGCTCCAGGAGGACATGGCGGCGCGAGCACATGGGCCAAGAGGAGCGGAGGAAGACATCGGGAGCCACGAAGAAGGTGATCGACCCTGGTCACGCCGCGAGCAACGCTGAGTTGGCGAGGAGAGCACCCTCGCCAGCTGCTTCATGCGCTGCTCGTCGCCAAAGCCCGCGACCCCGACGTAGACTGGAGGCGGAGGGCTCGCTACTTGTCGTGGTCGTGGCCGTGGCCGCGGCATGTTCGTCGAGTGGCGGAGCAGCCGTCGCCAACCCGTACCCATTCATGCCCTCCTCCTGCAGCTGCGGTAGCGCCGTGGAGTCCAGATCCAGCTTGGCGAAGAGAGGAGGATGAGGTGGTGGTGGGGCAGTTGCTTGCTACGAGGGTCGGGGTTGCCTCCTCCGCCGCCGCTCCGATCGCGGCGATGGTGGCCTCCCCAGACAGAGCCTCGGTAGTGGCGGCCGCGGCCGCTGTAGCCAGGGCCACCTCCCGCCGCCGATTCCTCTTCCGCCCACAACTGTCGGAGCCGTGCGTCCGCCGCTGCGCGCCGCTCCCTCCGCCGGTGGTGGCGAGAACGTCGGCGATGGTGGTGCGGAGCGTCGGGTTGGGGATTAGGTCGTCGGCGCGCGCCTGCGCCCCGCACGCACACTTGCACTTTGGCGGCGATGTGGTCCCGGATGCACCTGTCGCAGAAGCTGTCGAAGCAGCACTTGCTCGCCAGCACCGCGTCGGCCATCACGTTTCGGCAGATGGGGAGAGAGGAGGAAGAAGAGAAGGGGTGAGAGATGAAGAGAGGAGAGATGAAGAGAAGGGAGATGGGGGAGAGAGGAGGAAGAAGAGAAGGGGTGAGGATGACATGTGGGGCCCATGTGGGTCCTACCATTTTTTATTAATTTGTGTGTGAAACTGATATGCGGGTCCCACATGTTTTATTATTTTTCGGGAACGAATTGCCACGTAAGCGCCACGTTAATGCCACGTCAGATGAAGACCGAGTCAAACTAGCCACGTATGCGCCACGTCAGCCAAAACCACCCTCAAAACAGCCGAGGGACCTATTCTGCACCGATTTTGATAGTTGAGGGACCCGTTGTGTCTGGTTTTCCGGTTGAGAGACGAAAATCGGATTCGTCGACAAGTTAAGAAAACCGGCGAGCTTGTTTCCTCACCTCCACCCCTCCCGACTCCCACGCCTTCCTCCTCCAAAAGCTTCATTAGCAGCACATTCCATTAGTCGGGAGGGGTGGAGGTGGGGATCCGAGCTCGCCGGCGGCCGCCACGGCGCGACTCCGGCGATGTCGGCGAAGGGTAGAAGAGAGAGACAGGTTCAATGGGCTGGTTAGGCTATGGGCTGGATCTGATTGGGCCTAAAAGTTACCGTTAGGCCTTTCTTTTTAAGCCCCAAAACAAATTGGGTCAATCTATCATTCTGTTTTAAAATTGAAGTTTAAGGGCAACACACATCATGTCCAACTGATTTTTGTCCTCCGTTCACTGAATGAACATTGCAGTTTATGATTTTTTTTTCCTACAGAAAACTTGGATTAATGGTTTGGACTATAATGAGTCCCAATTATTCCAATCCAAATAGAATTGACCTCACAAATTCACTAAGGTATACATCTCCAATGTTTCTCTCCAAACATGGCCTCTTGGTCAGTTAAAGACCGCCAGTGATCCACCCTTATGTGTTCTATAATCTATATTTCCAACTCCTAACTTTTACTACTCCTTTTCCATATACTACTAAACTGTCATTTTTTTAATAAAAAATCTATAGGAAAATTACTTTAAAGAATCATGTTAAATTTTTTTCAAGTTACTTATTAATTAATAATGTGCTAATCCGCCGTTCCATATGCACTTCGAGAGGAAACGGTTCTCAAACCTTAGCTTCAAACACAGGCGAGATATCTTTTTTATTCTCCACATCTTTTTCTTCTCATTCATCAAATGACTCGCAGACCTCCGGCAATGATGTAAATTGTCACGGCGTTTGCAGACAAGAACCACTGGCATCTCATCACCGAACAAATTTCGTCAGCTCCGGGACGGTTTTGCCTCGGCGTTCAGTCACACCGCCGTGACAGCCGCAGCAGCAGCAGCAGCTGCAGTAAATGGCTAGACGACGGCGGAGAGAGTCAGTAAATTGGTCGGCCGGCCGGCTACCCGGCCCAATCTCCGCAGCCAAGCCAGCCGCCGCCCTGACGTACGACGCCCGCGCCTCGGAGTGATGGACCCAACCGCCGCAACACCATCAATCCGTCAGAAAAATCCGCCTTGATCGATCGATTGATTGCTCGTCGCGATGGCCAAGGTATCTGCATCCGAAACTGCTGCTTTCGTCACTGATCCAATGTACTATCATCGTCCTAAAATATTACTACTACTACCTAGGCAAATGATTAGATACTTTATAGTATAACAAATCAAAACAGGTTTCAGTTTAAATTTATCGTACTAGAAAATATCCGATCATATGTTTGATAGCAATATTTTGGTAGGGAGCAAGTATATCTGTATCAGCAGCGAGCGATGACGCGCTCCAGCTATCAGCAGCAGCCGGCCGGCCATGCATCGGGTTGTCTGCGTGAGAGGTGGCATGCAGACATGCATACGCATCCATGCAGGAAAAAGATAAGCATGGATCGAGTGACATTTCGTTCCAATCTTGGGCTATCTTGTGTAGATCAGATAAGGAAGGAGACGCATATATAGCCGCTGAGCTAGCTGACGACATTGCAGCCTGCAGACATCGATCGAGCTACCCTGCCGACGAAGCATGACTATGTACTATCTTTCTTCAATTCAGCAAAATAGGCTAGAGAGCGATCACACGTGTGCGCAGCCCTGCCTGCGTGTGAAAGATAGGTGTAATGTCATATCGCTCTTGCAGAATCTATCAACTTTTATGGGGTTAATTAAAAACGTCTGAATTTCGCCCATAACATGGCTGAACATGGATAATAACTTAATTAACCGACGATTGGACCACTAAAAGTATTATATTGTTTCTTCCTTTTCTTTAATCTCGCTTTCAATTTCATACTCTGCGTTTCTTAATTCTTATGTTACTCCAAAGTAAACGGTCTGACATGTGAAGTTTCAGAAAATACTTGAGAGGTTTCATCATAGCAAACAGCTGGTGGAATCAGAATGAACCAGCAAAGCAGAGCAAATTTTCTTCTGATGCATCGTACTCCTGATCTGGGACCAGGTCTTTATTATTGTGGTTGCTAACTTCATTTATAGACAAAGTAAGCGTAATAATAAGTTCATTAAATCTAAAGTCAACCACTTGATGTGCTCTTGGATGCTCTAGGTATTAGTCTTGTCCTTTAATTTTCTTATGTTTCCTTGACATGATGCAGCTCTGAAGTAGGTTACACACTAATCACTATCATGTGCTGCAGTTAGTTCAGGCGACCTAAATTTCTGGAGCCGTCCTGAACATGATCGATCATTATAAAATTACTAATAAAAAAGTAACAGATAGTTTAAAGTCATGATCAGATTGAAACATATACAACCAAGTTTGAAATGAGTATCATCTCATCGTACCTGTACTTTTTTACAAGGTCTCATATTTTATTTTGCGACATGATGGAAGCTCGTCACTTAAACTATACATCAGTCAACTTCTTTCTTCAGTTACATAATTCGAACACATCGCATAACAAATCATATGTTTGGTACAATTTTTTTTTAAGCACAGAAAACAACTGTCATCTGTACTAGTTTTTGTCACCCCAACCGATTGATATCTTGATAAAGCCTCGCCATTGCTTTCAAGATAAAGAAAGAAAACATCTCAACATGATTTCTGAAACTTCTTCGTTAAGTTCTTGCAGCCAATAGCATAAAAAGCAATGCTTCTCCACCCTTCTAATGCTCACGAAAGCAATTCGAGGAGAGATCTTGTTGTGTGTGCATTGGATGCCACTAACAATCGTAGCTTGGTTGGCCTGCCTCTCCCAAGAACAGCCTTTACGTTTGTTTATTCCAAAGGGAATTTGCAGTTCAGATGTAGGACAAAAAACTATCACTAGTTCATCCTTGCTCTGTCCTGCTACCAAATTAGGAAGTACTATCCTACTGTGTCATATTGTTGTGGCTAGCAAGCTACTTGCAGTTAATAATGGGTTAAAACAAAGTTATATAAAAGATTAGTGATCCAAATGATGTGTTGAAGAATTCCCCGACAATTGCTGGTGGTTAATTAACATGGTTAAAATGCGGCTATAAAATATGGACGATCGACAAGTGACCTCAAGTTCAAATTGCCTGCAGTCTGTAGAAGTTTTCGACCACAAGACAGTTAAAAGGATGTCAAAAAATAAAGTGAATCGATCAGTGGAAGAAAATGCATTAGCAATATATTCTTACAATAATTCATGAGAGATATTCCACTTGAACAAACAAGAAAAGACGGTGACCCCATGGATAGTGACTAAATAAGAATCAGAACACAAGATTCTCTTATAAACGACAGAGATTAGATTCCATACAAGATTAAATAGTCTGTTATAACAACCAAAAGTTGATCTTTACAAGTAGTAGAACGTACTATTAGCATTATCACAGTACAAGTCCCAATAATTTATTTATGACTTGTAACAATAGAAAAATCTATTGTAATATCGGTAGTTGATAGGGTAGTATAAACAGAAACGGTACATTAGATTAGAAACAATAAACGGTTTAGACTGATTTCTACTACCAGTAAAGATTAGGCAAAATTGGTTATATAGCATCGAAAGTTCACGTTTTTGTTTTTATAGCACCGAAAGTTACCGGTTCACTTTAATAGCACCTAAAGTTCACCATGTTCCCATTTTTAACAATTCCGTCAATTCTCGATCGTTTTCTGTCCGACTTGATCCAGCCACACACACGATATGACGTTTCTACCCCTCACAAGTATAAGTATAACGCATGTCAATAAGGGGTAGAAATGTCATATCATGTGTGTGGCTGGATCAATAACGATCAAGACGGACGGAAAAATTGACGGAAGTGCTAAAAATGGGAACAGGGTGAACTTTGGATGCTATTAAAGTGAACCGGTAACTTTCGGTACTATAAAACCAAAAACGTGAACTTTCGATGCTATATAACCAATTTTGCCTTAAGATTATTATAAAATATCTTGGTTAAGTCTATTTTTTATTATATATAATTCATCGGACAATTAAAAGATAGGAGTTTTTTATGCAGTTCAGTTACCGTAGCCAAAATCAGGCAATATACTAATCACATTTTTTTTCACTTCAAATAGTAGTATAGTACACAATTCTTCCATTCGTATTGAATTTTTCTCCCGTGAAAATGGTGACCCAACAGAGTTTTTTTCCCTTTAGGGATCATTTGTTTTAGTCAAGAAATTAGTTGAATATTTATTGCCAGTTACACTAACTAAAACTTTTATCCAAATGCATATAATCGCGATCAATAAGTCACAGAACATTCATATCCAAAACTGATTAAGTGGTAATAAACTAAACTAAAAGGACTATATATATATTACACTATATACTCCCTCCGTTTCAAAATGTTTGACACTGTTAACTTTTTAGCACATGTTTGACCGTTCGTCTTATTAAAAAAAATTTGTGAAATATGTAAAACTATATGTGTACATGAAAATATATTTAACAATAAATCAAATGATATAAAAAGAATAAATAATTACTTAAATTTTTTAATAAGACGAATGGTCAAACACATACTAAAAAAGTCAACGGTGTCAAACATTTTGAAACGGAGGGAGTACATAATTGTTTAAAAGAATGACCTAGGTGGCAAAGTGGTAGTAAGGTTGGTTCAATATATATGAATATGATGGATAGGCAAAAAGAAAGTCTAGGAAGGAGGAGGCCTCCACATAGTCTAATTATTTCTCTGCAGGAGTAAGCCACATCTCTGTATGTGGATGTCAATCCTTAATAAAAGAGTATATGTGGGAATAGAACCGCATGCTCCTATGCGTTCCATTTACAGGCTTCCCGAAAAGAAGGAGAGATTATATTCCTCCTATGTATGGATAGTGGGAACAAGATCCACATAATGTTTCTCCAGTGTTCTAAGATCTAATTGAGTTTAGTTAGCAGAATTAAGATATGTGGATCTTAGACAAGATTGCCTACACTAGGGGGAGCTAGCTAGGCGATATTTTCGTTATATATGCACGTACGGAGATGTAGAATGATTAATTCATCAACTAGCTAGCTAAGGTTACTAAGTACTAAAAATTAGTCATATATTCCCTCCGTTTTTTAATAGATGATACCGTTGACTTTTGAACACATATTTGACCATTCTTCTTATTCAAAAATTCTATGAAAATATGGGGATATAAATTATGATTAAAGTACTTTAAGTGATGAAACAATTCACAACAAAAACAAATTATAATTACGTAAATTTTTTAAATAACACGAATGGTCAAACGTGTGATAAAAAGTCAACGGTATTATCTATTAAAAAATAAAGATAGGATGATATATATAGGTCGGATAAACACTAACTAAAACAAAATAAAATGTTAAAGCATCTTTATGGCGAAACAAAACTTTATCTCGAGCCAAATGGCGCCCCGTATCATTCTACTCTCGTAAGTGTAGGAAAAGAAGGGCAAATCCAATGTTCTGATCACCGAATACTTTTATACATGTATACTAATTATTTGCTTTCACTTTTTCAAATAGATGTTTTACTATGGTTTATATATATATATATATATATATATATATATATAACTACTATATGGCGCTACAGGCACCACGTGGATGCAGGCGTGGATGCAGGCGGCTCGACGGCGGATCCCGTGACAGGGCAATTGCGGGCGACAGCCGAGGCGGCGGCGGATCAGGCCACCGCTCCGCGCCCCACGCACACGGCGGCGACCTCCACGGCGGCGAGTTCAAACACCGAAGGACATGGAGGAGCAGCGGCGAACACCTCCATGCTCCGCCGTTGATGTCCGGAGCAAGTGCCGACAAAAATTTAACTTATGCTTATAGATTGTGAGGATGTATATATTGAGTTAAAATCTTGTTGTACACAAGTTAAAATTTAACTCATACAAACTAAATTAACTCTACAACGATGTCCTGCAGTTTTGTATCGTGAATTAATTTTTAACTCAGCAGCGACCAGACTCAATCACATATCATCCAGAATTGAACAACAACAAGTAATTTTTTAACTCCAAAACCATGTCATCGCATCCCACCACCCAATTGTACGTAAGTTAAACTTTAACTCATATCAACTAAAACCATGTATAATATTAACTCCTCAACGACGTCATCGCACCTACCACCTAACTGTATCTAAGTTAAAATTTAACTCCGCTGGTTTTACCCCACCACCCAACTGTATCTAAGTTAAACTTTAACTCAGACCAACTGAATCATCGCATAATATTAACTCCTCAATGATATCACCGCACCACCACCACCAACTGTATCTAAGTTAAATTTTAACTCCACGGGTGGGTTAGATGCCTCGTTGGTGGGATTTTGTCGGTGGTGGGCTGACCTCTCCTCGTTTGTGTCTGGCGCTATTTTGTTTCGTGGCGCGCAGCGCCTGTGGGTGGCACTACACGCTGTGTAGCGCCACCCCCCCTTTCGGAGAAGATGGCTTGGGGAGGTTACGAGCACTTGGCTCTGATACCAGCTCTAACCCAGGGCAGTGACTAGGGGTCTAGTCACTAGATATGAGGATAGGAATGCAGTATCTATATGCAATCTTGGATGTGAGATTAGTATGTGACAATTGGATGGCAATCCAGGTTGTTAATTTTTTTTTTATTATTTTTTTTATATTATTATGCAAACATAAATGCAGTACAGGAAATAAAGACAAGATGTAAATACGAATTATGTACAAGATATAAATTAGATATTTAGAACATAGTAGGTTTATATAGAACGGTCCAGGTGTTCATTCATATACCTTGATAGGTTGAAGGTAGATCCTTCTGAAGATTACACCAAGGACTTGGTACAACACGTTCGTAATTATACAGGTACAGGACTCTCACAAGGACTCTTACATAGACTCTCACACTTAGACTCTCATGAGTCTTTTATTTAGGTTATACTATATTACTAACACTTAGATGGAGTGGAGTGGAGTATGATGGCTGGTGGAGAGGTGAGAGGAATGGTTGAGTGAGATGTGTTGTGTGTGAAATGCGATGCCTCTGAAGTGTGATGGTGAGCCCCTTATATAGCGCTCGGTAGAGAATCTTCATGATATCTCTTCTTGACTTCAAAGAGTTCATGATATCCCTTTAGACTTCATGGAGAGAATCTTTGGTGATGACGCTTTTGACCTTCAATAAAGATGTCATAATATCGCCTTTTGACCATAGACTTATCTTATCTGGAATAGTGTAGATTCCTTATCTTGAATAGTGATCTTTGTCGGGAATGACAAGATCTTTATTCATTATCTTCGTTGATTATCATGGGTGCTGATTGCACCGTGTCGATCTCTGACGGCTCTGATTTCTGAAACCACTGAGCCAGGCTTCTGTAGTAACTTTTCTTGGAGCATTCATTTCCAAAATCCGGTTTAATTATGCGCCCTGCTCCCTTGAAGTATTCATAACTTTGGTTGTAATATTTGCTAATAAAAATCCTTGTGATCTTGTTTTGGAAAACCAGCTGATATTCATAATCTGTGGTGATAGCTTCTTCAATTTCTGCAGCTTCAGAAAATAATCTCCAATTTTCATGATTAGCATTTGTTGTATATATTTCTTCCTCTTCATCCGATAGTTTGCTAGGACCGTCTTCTTGAAAATTAAATTGTCCATTCATGATATATATATAATGAATTGCTGGACGAACAGGTGGTGTGAATTTTGGTGGTATGGAGGAGAAGATAATCCTGTATCTTCCATGTCCAAGTCTCCTGCAGACATCTTTCACAGCGCTTCCTAAATCAGATTGAAGGATCTGATCGAGGGTTGCATAGATGGAATTTACAAGACCATGATCTATAATGGTTTGGAGAGATATTTCTTCATGGTTGTATGTGGGTAGGTTCCGGAATCTTTGGAGATTTATCTCAGCTTTGAGAACCAGGAATCTATAGGATGGGTCAGAGATTGCCTGATCATCTAGCCTTAAGAGAGGGAGCATATATATGATTACTCGTATGGCTGGGTTTCTTTCTCTTCCCTCTAAGAGATCAAAGAAATAATCTTGGAGTCCAAGGAATATTTTCATTTGTCTCTCCTTAAACTTTCGCCAAACAAGATCGAGGATATCTTGCCCAAAGCAAGATAAAGTTTGCTCCGTCCTGAAGCTTAATCTAGGTTGGAGATTTTCGTATGTGGTACTCATGGGATTTTGGCTTTTAAGTTTCTTTTGGCAAGAATCTTTGTAGGCACATGATCTACATGGTGCTTTTGGCTGGGTCCGGAGTATATATTGTGGAAGGAATGAATTGGGATGATTATGCAGTATGTATGGTGTTTGGGGAGTGGTATCATGCTTTTTTGTGGATAATGATGGTTTATTATGTGGAAAAGATTGCAATAGGTTATTGATATTTATGTGGAAAACAACCATGCTTGAAGCAGGATCTGTTGAGATCAAAATCTTATCTGAGAATACCTTGGTATTCTTATCTGTTGCCATAGATTGTTCAACTTCCATGGGAAGTTTATCTTGGCCATCACGGGATTTCTCCTCGCGATAATCTAGTAACCTCTCCTCATGATGAGGGATATCTTGTAGTTTAGCCCTTTTTTCTGTTATCTTTTGATCTGAGGGCACGAAATTTTTGAAATAATATGCCAGGCCATTTAAGGCATGAGCTTTTTCTTTTTTGTTTTTTTGCCTGCCACAAGAGGTTTAATAACCCTTGTTGTAGCTCTGTTACTCTGAAATTGTGATTAAATCGTTCTCCATGGCCTCTGGGCAGTTGGGGCAGTCTCCATGAACTCATATTCGTGAACCATTTAGACTTCTGTAAAGCCATTTCCCTGCATATATATTCAAAATTTTTAGTAGCTTTTAATAAACATCCATCTTCCCATGATGTCTTACCTAGCAAGTCCATAGATTTTGGGAAAGAATATATTGTATTCACAACTTGTTCTCTTTTGGTCTGAACAAGCTGGTCAAGAATCTCATCTGTGTTAGACGAAAATCTTAGGCTCACCTGTTTGCCCATTATCTCAAATTGAATATCTTCGTTTGTGACAAGGAAGGGACGAATGAGTGATAAAAACGGTGTTCCTAAAATAACATCTTGCTTAAGATTTTTAACAAGTAGAAAAGATGTTTTAATGCAAACTTCAGATATGCAAATATAGATTTCAGGGATTTGATATTCTACTGTTAAAAGTCCTCCATCTGCCCCACGAATTCTGTGGGTGGCTTTACAGAAATATTTATGAGGGATAATACCTTCTCGAATGCAATTGACATCAGCACCAGAATCAATTAAAGTGATATGCTGAAAGTAGGATCCGTCTATAAAATGATACATAACTTCTGTGTACCATTTTTGCTTCATATATTTTTGAATGGTTCCAACAACCTGATCATCTTCTTGAATTGGTTCGTCCTTTTCTTCCATATGGAATCCTTCTTTTAATTCTAACATGTATAGACGCTTTCTTATTTTTTCTAAATCTTGTTTCATAATTTTTTGGTCTTCGAATAGGCTGATCAAATCTGGTTTCTCATTCTTCTTTTTCTGTTCATCTAATCTTTTGAACACTTCATCAATAGAGAGGAATTTGCTCTTTTGAATATCCTTTTTTAGTTTATCCTTATCGGTCTTGACTCTTGAAAGGAATTTTTCGAGAACTCTTCTTTTTTCTTCTGGATCTTGAATGGTTTCAAAAGTATCGAGAACAAATTCTTCTAAACTGGTTAAAACGAGTATATTTTCATCAGACTCTTCTTCTGAATTATCTGGCTCATAACAAGAGCAACCACTATCTTGGCAACAATTAATCTCTGCATTTTTTTCTTCATCTGAACTTGAGTCATTGTCTATATTATTTAGTATTGCTTCAAGTTTTTCTTTAACATCTTCTGATTCTGAATCTAACAAGGCTTGGATCTCTTTTTTAACTTTGGATTTGAAACATCTGTTAGCTATGTGTCCTTTCAAGCCACATTTGTAACAAATGGTTTCTTTGCTTTCAGTGTCTTGTGTTCTTATATTCTTATTGTAAATTCTTTTTGGTTTTCTTTTGGTAGCTTGAAAGCTCATCTTGCTTTTATCATTTGGTTTTGTCATAGGTTTGGAATGGGTTTTTCTTTTTCTATAGACATAAGGATCTTGAAAACCAAACTGATAGCAAAAATCTCCCATTTCTCTTTTACCAAGAATCCTTTGTTTTTTGAGTTGATCTTTGATTTTTAGGTCATTGCAAAGCTCAGCCCCTACTAATTGTATCTTTTGTGTGATTTTTCCAATATCTAGATAGTGATAATTTATACTCCCTCCCCCTTCTTTTCTTAGGGAATTTCTAACCTTTTCAGCAAATAAAGGAGGTAAACCAGAAATATATTTTTCTTTCCAAAAGTCTTGATTAGGTTCTGGTAGGGTATATAGTTTTGACAAGAAAGTATCTTTATACCATCTAAAATCTGACATTGTTTTACATTTTAAATTTATCAATTGCTCTCTATTTTTTTCATAGATATCATGATAGTTTCCGGCAAAGTGATAAATTATGTTATAGATTAAAGTGGCTAAGGCATCAGAAATGTTACCGGTTGGATTCCCATTACCATCTCTATCGGGCAATGGCCTTCCTTGATCATCCCTTTTAACTGCGCAAAGAATCTCCTGTCTTTGAGTTTCATTTAAATAATTATTCCACCATCCTTTTAATTGACCAGAAAACCCAATGACAATCATATTGGCAGCTTCTCTTTCTTTGTTTCCATTAGCTATGCAGGCATTAGCATACATAATCATTTGATGACATAAAGTAAAGATTTGATATTCAGTAAAGCCATCTAAGTTCCATTCTACAATTTCTTTGCCATTGTAGTAAGTCATATTTTGAATCTGAGGCATTTCCTCAAACTGTAGGTCTGCATAAGTTGGTCGAGGGTAATAATTCCTAGTTGTGGAAGTAAGAGTAGAAGGTTTAAAAATCTTGTTGACCATATCATATTTTTCATTATCAGAAATCTCATTGATATTTTTATTTACTTTTAAATTATTTAGTTTTAAGGCTAGCTCACTGACTAGTTCTTCAGAAATTGCGGGTCCAAAAGCCTTTTGTTTTCCAAGTTTGATGTTAGGATCAATTGTTGGGACAAACATAGGACTAACAGACTGAGAACTAGAAGACTGAGAATTAGAGGGAATATTTATCTTTACCTCAGGTTTTCCTGTTTTGCAGCCTTCCATAAGGATTGTCTCTATTTGATCTGTTTGTTGACCAAGAGAACGTAGAGATATATTTGCATAATTTTGTTGTTCTACCAAATGTCCTATGTGTTCAACCTTTGCTGTTTCTCCATATGTATTTTTAGAAATACTTTTTAGTGGACAAGCTTTTCCTCCATTATGAGATAATTGAATGGATTCGAATGGAGGGTGAACAGAGTCTACCTTGTTTCCACTGGTTGTCTCCCATTCTGTAGAAACCTTCTTGATAACATTTAAGTCTTCTGCTTCGGATTTCTGCTCCTTTTTCATCATGTTTTTTTCCTTTGAAGAATTCTTCGAAGTGTCTGACTTGGCTACTTTCATACCAATCAAAGAAAAAGATGTTCTCCTTTGTTCTCTCATTTCTTTGTGCCAAAGTTCTCTTATCTTTAGTCTAAATGGTTCATCGACCCTTTCAAAGTATCTTTTCATCTTGGGTCGGTTCTTTTGAAGCCTGAGTTCTTTTTTAAGCAAATCTTTATCAATTTCAAACTCATCTTCTTCTATGGCAATAACAAAGCCAACATCAAGCTCGATAACATTGAGATCGAAGTCTGAGATTGAAGGTTCGTCGGAGTTGTCTTCATAGGTAGCATAGACAACATTTTGAGGTTTTGTCCTAGGCCTAGAATCTAGACTGACAGAAGGTCTAGACTGGAGAAAGGCTTTTTGTTTTGAAGCAAATGTTATTTCAACATCTCCGTCTGGTGTTTCAATCAAGGATTCGACCTCTGATTGATCCATAGACTTAGGTTCAACAGCTTGAGATAAAACCCATTTCTCAGGCAGGGTGATCTCATCCTATTTCAGGGTTTTGGGGGTAGTACATCTGTTATTAGGATTGGTTTGAAGGAGAGTGGTTAGGCCTTTTGGTGTATAATGTTTGGCACAAGGTGCTAAAGTTGTCATGGCTTTGTAGTAAACTCTATAGGTTAACGGAGATGTTTTCACTCCCTGGTTCTAGTTCATAACCAGATGTTTGTAGGTTGAGAGTGAGAACTTTATGGATATTTGTGTCTGAGAGGGATACAGAAAAATCAGGAAAGGTGTTAAAATAAACAGGACCATTACTAAGGCTGGCTTCCACCATGCCAAGTAAGGAATCTTTGAACCTTTTATTTCTGCAATCTCTTAGACAAGCCAGAACAGAGACGTTCAAACCCTTTCTAGTCAAGGATCTGATAGCAACTTGTATACGACCAAAGTGAAGGTAGTGATATTGATGTTTAGCTCTTATAGAATTGATTTCTCTTTCTGAAAGAAGATGCAGGGTTTCATGCAAAGAACTAATTGGAATAGTTTTTTCAATTGTTTTAATATAGTAGTCACTAAGTAACGAAAAAGTACCTACATGATATATTTCCTTAATATTAACCTTAGGAATCTTCCAGTTGGAAATACTTTTCTCAATATCCTCAAAAGATATAGATGAAGCATTCTTTACCGACATAGTGCCAACAGACTTCTCGCTACTGCACGAGGCTACAGATCGATCAGTGGCTCTTCGTGATCTAACCAACCAAGACATCTTATACGAAAGATAGGAAGATAGATAGGTAGTTACCAGTTAACGGCGGGGAATTCTCCCACAATTATGATCAACCTATTTGGATATGATGTGTTCCAGTCAACGGCAGGGAATATTTCCCACAATTAAGTTCAACCTTTGCCTTTGATAAGTGCCCAGTCAACGAATTACACCGACAAACGCCTTCTGCGGCTCAACAAGGCAACGTGACTTTGGGCAACCGATCAAAAGTTCGGGAACTCCGCGACTTCAGAACACCACCACACCGTTCGGGATCACCGCGACTTCAGCACGGTACCCGACCCCTCTTCCCCTATATATATATATATATATATATATATATATATATATATATATATATATATATATATATATATATATATATATAGGTATATTAACTGGTGCTACATGGAGTATGGGCTCTAAGATTCAAATTGAGTATATACCCAATTTGAATGAGTATGAATTTTTTTTAAATGTTTAGATATGAACATTAACTTCTTTACTAACAAGTTCAACTTGAACTAAGTTTGAACTTTTTTTTTTTAGATTTTAGTTCTAGGTATATAACATTCAAACATATAATTCGTTAGGTATGTAATAATGAATTGTGAAATAAAGTTGAGTTTGAGTTGTTTTGTTGTTAGGTATTTGTATGAATCAATTTTATATACCTAGGTATATACTCACAATTTAAAATTTTTTAAAAATTTGAGAGAATTTGTGTGTTTTATACCTTGGAGCCCGGGTACCATGGAGTCCCATATGGGTATTAATTGGTAGTAGAAACAAGACTCAGTGTACACGATTAATATTTTCTAATCCAGTGGATCAACTACCACCTGAGCTACGTACTGGGTACAGTAGTAGAATAATTTTTTTATACTAGTAGTAGAATTCATGATTAAACAATTAAGATATACTCCGTCCGTTTCAAAATATTTGACACCGTTGACTTTTTAGCACATGTTTGACCGTTCGTCTTATTAAAAAAATTTGTGAAATATGTAAAGCTATATTTGTACATGAAAGTATATTTAACAATGAATCAAATGATATGAAAAGAATAAATAATTACTTAAATTTTTTGAATAAGACGAATGGTCAAACACGTACTAAAAAGTCAACGGTGTCAAATATTTTGAAACGGAAGAAGTATTATACTTGTAATAATATTGAAAGTATCTACTAGTAATACTATGCACTCAATAGAGACTGTCATAAAGGTACTTGTGTTTAACTAATTGTTTGTTCTTTTTTTTTCCACCACTTGGAACGGCCTATCCATATGTATAGAAGTTCATATAAATTGTAGAGCGGATATGTTCGAAACAATCGATCAAGCTGTATACGTTTGGAAGCAGTGGCGGAACCAGCACCACCGTGAAACCCGGACGAGTAATAGTGATTTTTCGGTGACCGACTGATTTTTATACACGTCAATTGCTAACGGCGATGGAGATAGCAGCGGCGGAGCTCGGGCGGCCGCGCGCCCAACCTGCCCGGGAGCTATCAATCCGCCGCTGATTGGAAGAGATATAAACTTGCATTGGGAAATTCCTCAGAGCTTTCATGTGCTTTGGAGGAACCAAGTTCTGTCAGTATTCGAATCACGACCAATAACACACTTTACAAGTTGGACTACGACAAATGCAGAAGGTATCGCTGTTGATAGTTTTTTGTGGTGCCACCGAATTTTAATTGACAAGATGGTCTATACGGAATCGATACCCGGTACAGAGAAAAGCAACATCAAAGGACGGTGCGACCATCCTCAATCCTCATGGAGTCATGCAGCAAATTGTCACGGCAGCGACCAGATCAATCTTGAAATCAAAGAGAATTTAAACGGATCATTCTTTGCAGCTAACCCACTATCATGCATATGAACACTTAGTGCGAAAGTTTTTTGCTTGTTCTTATCGCAATGATGTGGAGAAATAACGGTCCTTGGAAAAACGTGTCATGCAACATTGCAAATTTAATTTGTAATTTTATATATACATGCAACTGTAAATATGTGCAAGCATGGGTGGATGTTTACTAGTAGGTTTTGTGCTTAAGCATTCTCATTCAAGCTCAAATTTTATAAACGTGCTATTTTGTTAGTGTTATTTATTTTGAAATTGGAAATCCTTGTAATAATGAATGGTTGAGTGCATGTCTTATGTAGAGGCTGGAATAATATATTCCTTTATTAAAAAATACATGCAACTGGAAATAATTAATTAAAGAACTCCTGAAAAAAATAATCAAATTAGAACGCCTGAAGAGGACAACATGGACTAACGCGGTGATAAAAGCAAACAAATGCACGGTCAATTTCCAGCTTAACTTTTGGTAATTAATTTCTAGCAATTTTGACGGTTAATTCCACGTGGAGAATGCTTGCAGTTTTTATCGACATTTTTTACTTGGCAGTGCGCGCTTACCAGTTACCTAGCTATATGTTTAATATTCCGAGCACAAAATGGAGCCTTGATCCTCTGGGAAACAGCTACGTTAGTGATTGGCTTCTTGTTGGCTGCCATTAATCCAACTTGCAGTGGCTGATTCCTGGTCCAACATTCCTATGAAAAATAGCATTTTTGGTAGTCGGCTGAAATTTCTTAGATATGTTTTTTCAATATATATTTGATATTATTGCGTATATGGACTGTGGGTTCACGAAAGTACGTACAATTTTGTTTTAAATTAGAACAATATTTGTTTCACACAAATTTTAAAAAAATGGATCGTTAGGTGTCGATGAAATGGTTAAATTTAAGAGTAATCGATACATTAATTAGATAAACTAATTAAATCTTGGCAAAAAAAAATTTAACGTACCACACCGTTACGTTAACAGACAAAATCAAGCGCCATGAGGTTCTTATGTGTACGTACACGAATCACTACTTGCACAATTATAGCTAGTCTTTGGTTAGTGCGACCAAGGGAATAGGAAAGGAACGTCTCATGACTAGGTTTTGTCCATATATTTATTTGGTTGGTGGGACGAACAAGAATAACGTAGCATGCATGATAGCGGCTTGTCACATTTAGGGAAATATTCTCCTTATAGTCAAATTAGCTTTGGTTAGAAAATTAGCCTTTTTAATGAATATTAGTGTTTGTTTTGCTTATTATATATGTGAAATAATTATAATTAGTACTAAAGTATTATAGGAATACTCTCAGGAAACATTAATAAACAGTAGCGTGCACAATTTATGCACATTTAAAATTTTCCTTTACCCTAATTTAGTAGTTAAGCTATCTTATGGATGTCCTATCCAGTCTCAACAAAAACAGGCACGGCTAGAGAAACCATCTTTAATCGGTTGGCCAAATTTCATAATAGTCCCGGTTGTATTAAAAACCGGGACAAAAAAATATCTTTAGTTCCGGTTTAAAAGCTTAGGGGTACTTTTTGATCTTTAGTCTCAGTTGGTAACATCAACTGGGACTAAAGAACATTTTTAGTCCCGGTTCAAAAGAGGACAGGCAGTGTTAGACCACTATATTTTCTTTAGTCCTGGAACTAAAGATCTATTTCTCCTTTAACTCCTCTATCTCTTCCTTCTCCTTCTCCTCCCCTTCCCCCTCCTCCCCACACCCCACTTCTCTGCACGCGGCGGCGGAGGGCCGGGCAGCTCGCGGAAGGAGGCAGCCTGCTCGACGGCGGCCTGCGCGGCGGCGGGCGGCGCACCGGCGGCCGCTCTGCTCGCCTGCCGCCGGCGGCGGCGCAGCAGCGGCCAGATATGTTTTTTTTTTGAGAATTTGTGGTTTGGATCTAAGATGTATTTGATATGTATGTGATGTGAATATGTGATGTATTTTTGAAGAATTTTGCAGAACTTGTGATGTAATTTTTTTTAAGATTTTGTGATGTATTTGGAGATGATCGATTTGAGATTTTACGATTCAGGGATGATTGATTTGGGATTTGACGATTCGGGGACAGGGATGGAGTGAAATCAATATATTAAAAACAATGAAGAAAAAAAAAATAAAGGAGCAACCGGAACTAGCCCGGCTCCATCTTTATTCCCGGTTAGTAACACCAACCGTGACTAACAATCGATTTTTACTCCCGGTTATTTTACCCGGGACTAAAGATCGCTTTATAGTTCCAGTTGAAAAACCGGGACTACAAAAATTATCAATCGGAAGTAAAAACCACTTCTCCACCAACGAGGACAAGACTATTATTCCAGTTCCCTTTGCAATTAAGATGTGATAAATCTCTTTCGGTGCAATTTCTTTTAGAAATATCTGTGTCACAGTGTTGCAAAACTATTTTTAATGTCACTATATTCAATCAATATCACCACAGCTGCCGGCCTGCCGCCACAGCTCCAAACGCCGCAGTTCATCTGATCACGCCAGTTGTGCACTGCAATCCTGCATGGCTTTGCATCGCTTTTGCATGGCATCGATCACGCATCACGCGTGTCATCCAAGTTAGGAACTACTCGATCGGCTACTCGCTAGAAAATCCCCCCCCCCCCACCCCACCCCAGCAAAATACGAATTAATTATGATTTGATTAGCAATATACAACGAAAAGGCACTTAAGTATACTTACCTTTTTATCGACGCCATATCTATATAAACCGATCTGGCGATCTCGATAACCCTCGGCCGTACGTACGAGCCGGAATCCGCACAAAAGCTCATCCTGCATACGTGACCGACCAAATCATTCCGTGCGTGGACCGACCGACCAGATCACAAGAGGATCGGACCGTACGTGTACACGGAACAGGATGCCGGTAGGTACGTACTCCATCCATTTTAAAATATATGTTGCATATTTTTATTTTCTTATATAACATTTTGATCAACAGGTACTCTATTATGATATGGTTTATAAAAAAAAATTAACGTATCCAATAATATCGATAAATTTAAAGCCGGCACTTGGCCAAATGTGCCGCTAAATCGGATAGAGGGTCTCGTACCAGCGTTTGTCTTCAAAAGTGGTTGTATCTTCAAATATATTTTTTTGGTAATTCGAACAAGGTTATAAATAATTACTTCACTAATATACATCATTATGATATGAACGATATATTAGTGAAATATTTGTTATTTAAAGTCTTGTCTTAATAAAATAAAATATGTTCTATACTTTAAAATGCAGGTAGTACGTGTGAGTGGTATGTTCTACTCTCTCCGTTAAAATATATGAATTTCTAGGTGTCGGATATTCTTTTGACCAGATTTATTTACGAAATACATAGAAATTCTTTTTCCTTTTAATGGAGGGAGAGTAGCTGTTGACGGGAAATCAACGGTCAACTCACTAGGACTGTGTTCTTCCCCCATTTTTCCAACTCACTTTTCTCGTTTTTCACGCGCATGCTTTTCAAATTGCTAAATGGTGTGATTTATAAAAAAACTTTCTATATAAATATTGTTTTAAAAAATTATATTAATTTATTTTTTTAAAAAATAGTTAATACTTAATTAATCATGCAGTAATACGAGCTTCATTTTACGTGTCGGAGGAGGGAACACAGCTTAGTTAACTACTCCCCCCGTACTTGTAAAGGAAGTCATTTTGGACAGCTGACTCGGTCTCTAAAACACAACTTTGACTTCTTGTTTCTATAAAAATATTGAAAAGTGTATGATAGTATTTTTTTAAGACACATCTATTCATATATTTTTTATATTTTAAACTCAACAACTTAAAAGTTATTTATGATTTATATTCCTAAGATTTAATTTAAACATTATTCTAAACGACTATCTTTTATAAGTACGGAGGGAGTACGCAGCTAGTACTAGCTGCCGGATTAATTTGGAGATGAGCAGATCTCCTGTCGAGTCGATAACTATTCTTAACGTACACATCTGATTCAGTACTGTTACTTTGCTTTAAGTGTGTCATGTCTTTGTGTCTCGCCAGCTTTTAATTTGTGTGGTTAAAAAGCTAGAGATGGGAGAGGAATAATTTGACTGGCCGTCTCAGCAGCAGAATCGTCAGGTCAGGGTCGATGTAAAGCTAGCTGCTGCTAAATATCTCGATGCAAATTATCTTCTTCTTCTTTTTCTGAAAGAGAAGAAGAAAAAAAAAGAAGACAAAGGAAAAAAGAAAAGGATAAGGAGATATCTGCATCGATCTGTCACGTTTGGGTTGTACATTTTTCCCGTCTTGATGATCCATCGATCTTGACCCCTGAGACACGCTACAGTTCCTGCCTCTTTAATTCGTTGACGTCCAAGGCGGTTACTCCCTACATCCATAAAAGTTACACATATTACTTCTGACACCAAAACCAAGGAGAAATCAAATCACCTTGGATGTTATAAAATCAAAGAGTGAATGCAAGCATGCAACCAATGAGTATTTAGATGACTCCTTGGGTTCTAATAAAACATTTAATATATCTCTTCATTTAAGTCTTAAATGCATAAAGACTACGTATAGGAACAACTTATTTGGAAAAACTCAAATGTGAAATAGATGTAACTTTTGTGGATGGAGGGAGTACAACTTTGTGATAATTAATATCAAATTTAAAAATTATTAAATTAAGGAATAATAGATTGAGACATTGAGACAGGTACAGCTCAATACTCGTATTTATTAATTTCAAAATTTCAAAATATTAAATTATAAAAAAGTAACTTATAACTCCCGTCGCCAGTTAGGACTTCTAAAACTATTAAACTATAAGAAAATGGAATAACATAGTTCCCTCAGTTTTTCGTGGAATTAAGGTTAAGTGAGAAATGGTATGGTTGAGATTGGTTGGGATGAGAAAGTAGATGAATAAATTAAATTAGAGATAGTTCTGATTAGTTGAGATGAGAAAATAGGTAGGGAAGTAGCTATATTTACATGGTTGTAATTGATTCAGATAAGAAGATAAGTGGAGAAGTATGTATATCGTGAGATAAATTTAAATGCTGAAAATTAGTTAGATTTATGGACGGAGATAGTACTAACTATAGAGTTGGATTTTAGAAATATTATTGAAATTGAATGGTTGTTCGAAACTACACGCCTCGTAGCCACACCTATCCTGCTCCTCTCCTCTCACATGTACATGTTCTATTTCTAAGCTCTCGACCCATACCCTAATGGGAAAAAAAACTATCACCCTTTTTGGCTTAAGAGATTTATCTTTATACTCTACCCCACTTCCTCTCCTCCTGATGAAGAAAAATTGCTCACACCCTTCTAGTTAAATTTTTTTATATTGGTAACTCCCTTCCCTAATCCCTCTCATCTTCCTAATAAAGAAAAAAAAAACTCTCACCCCTCTTGGCGTATGAAGCATCAATCAATTATCTTGGTAGGCTCTCTCGTGATAAAAAAGTTAACCTCAAGATCTCCAGAAAAAAATATCTCGACAATTTATTTACCCGAAAATTGGTTCTCTCACTAGTTTCTTGCTCTCCCAAAGTAAAAAAAGAAAAGGGTGAGGCTAACAAGGAAGTGGGAGAGTAGAGGGGATGAGAGGCGAGTGAGACAGTAGAGAGGACGCGGGGGAGGGTGGGTGATAGGTGAAGATCCTAGCGATAGAACAAAGGTGAGAGTTTTTTTTCTTAAATTAGGAGGGGAACAGGAGCGGGTGGGTGACTGAAGGAGTGTTACTTATGCTAAACAACGCCTACCCAGTTATGGAATTTAAATCAACTAGGAAGGTAGCCCGTGCAAATGCGCGGGCACCTTATTTAATGGTGTTTGAAATTTTGTGATGAATATTTATGTATAAGAATTTTTTTCCAAAAAAAAATATTTTTTTACTCTTCTAAATCTGTGTTTATCAATATTTTTTGGGATTGTTTTGGAAGCTTGTTTCGATCACTGGACGTACGGACGTGCATTAAGAGGTGACATGTTTTTGGATATTTGTCTATATGCATATGTGACTATGGAGATAAGTTGGACCGACGGGAACGTCGGATCCTTTGAGGGGGTGTCTTAGACATCCTAGTACAATTAGGATGTGGTCTATATTTTTTTATTTAAAGGATTTGACATGTGTTGTCTATAAGCATTGTGTGCACATGAGTAGTAGTACTATCTTGCTATTTAAGCAAGAGTGTAGCCAACCTGTAATGCATTGTCCCTCCAACCATATTATTTTTGGTTTGACTATTTTATGCGAAGCGAGAATAAAAGTGTAAGTGAGGTGATATTTATAAGTAAGCGTGCCAGTTGGATGGAGGCTGGGCTACCTTGTTCTAAAGGACGGGTTGTTACAAATTGTAAACTAAAATTACTTACATCATGTCGTCTTAAATTTATGAGAAAAATATGTCACAATAATGAAGTTGGTTCATATGAAAATATCATTTTTATACTACATGTTTTTATTTTTAAAAATATTTAGCATCTTAATTTAAACTTTATTTTTTTCTTGTATACTAAATATTTCTTCGTAGATTTTACGATATATTAATATAAGAAATTTTCTATTAAAAATATGATAATATGACATCTTTATCTAATTAAACAAATACTCACGTACTTCTATTTACTTCTACTACCTCCATCCATAAATCGAAGGATTTAAATTTTATATCCTAAAATATAAGGAATTATTAATACTACTCTTTCCATCCAGCCATTCTTCATTTAATTTTTATTTACACTAACCATCTCCTTATTTAATGAGCCTTATTTAATGATGGGTATCTTAGTATTTTTTTTTCATTCCTCCTTGATTTCTACTCCCTCTGTCCCAGAATATAAGAAGTTTTAGAGTTGGACACAGTTATTAAGAAAGTAGGTAGAATTAAATAGGGAGATGTTATGTTGGGTTGAGAAGTGGAGGTAGGTGAGAAAAGTGAAAGGTGGAGGATTGTGATTAGTTGGGAAGGGAATGTTGGTGGTAATGTTGTTATATTTGGGACAAATCGTAAGTGCTAAAAGTTGTTATATTTTGGGACGGAGTGGGTATAAAATTTTAGGATCCATTATAAGACGGAGATATATAGTAACAAAAAAGAGCTTCATTCAGAGACAGATTTTTTTTACCTTTGTAGATGGATTTAGCTTTACATATTTGTATAGGTAAATAGACCTGGTATACAAGTTGAGAAATATAATTAAGTTGGTAGAAAGTCATTAGATGTCTAATGGTATGAAGTAATTAGTCTACCAGTTTTATTAAAAAAATAAGGTAGATATTTTTTCGGGGTAATTTTTAGTATCTTCTTTTATTCAGTGGTTAACTTAATTGTGTTAAGGAAAACAAAGAGGCGAGAGCCAGTGGGTTCGTTTCGTCCGTGAGGAGGGAACTGGATACATGTGTTGTACATACGCACTCTGATGGCCTGATCGATCGGTAGGTTTTTTTAATATATAGATCTAACAGTTTAAAATAAGGTAGATCAGTTTGGGTAAGATGACTTTAGCTCAATAATGCATACTCTTGCCATAGTTACTATAATGTAGCCAATTGAGATCCATGCTTGGCACCCTTCAGGGTATGAGTGAGAGAAAATGGAGGTGATGAAAATAGTTTTTTTTATGTCTTGAGTTGATTTATTATATAGAGTATATATAATTTGTTTATGGTGTTAATCGATACCACTAAATTTTAGTGGTATATATATAATTTTCTCTTTTAAAAATTAGCAGGGTTGCTCATTGGACTCTACTTCGAAAAATCTAATAGCTTCGGTGGTGTGGACCACGTAAAAAAAAATGCTCAAACTGTGATCCTTTGCTAACATACAAGTTAATATAGGTTTTAATTTTTTTCTTGTATTATACATCTAATTCACCATTTCATGTTTGTGGGGATTAATATTGGATAAATTTATTAAAATTATTTGTGCTAAATGTTAATACTATTTTGCTGGGGACAACATAAAAAAGAGATACAATGTTGTTACATGTATGTTTTTTCTAGTGAATAGTAGTCTCACGTATGGACGTTTGTTTTTTTCTTTTTTTTTCTTTTCGGACAAATATTTGTTTATCATAGGAATAGGGTGTGCGTATTTGTATTCATAATGTGCGCATTTATATGAGCTCCTGCGATTGCCTTTTAAATTGTTAGTAAAAAAAGTATTTTTAAAAATTTGACAGGAAGAGGGTGGAGCAACGGGTGACATGAGACAACGGCGTGGCAAGGAGTGATCACTACGTATATGCTCAATTTAGAAAAGAAACCTTAGATCTAGAAATAAAGATAAAACAACCATATGGGACAAATCATATACACACTCTTCTTTTTTTTCCTTAAAAACTTGACAGGAAGATGGTGGAGCAACAGGTGGCATGAGGCAGCGGCGTGGCAAGGAGTGATCACTACGTATATGCTTGGATCTAGAAAGAAAGAGAAAACAACCATATGGGACAAATCATATACACACTCTTCTTCTTTTTTTCTTTTTATATATCTTGCGTAGGTATGTACATAGGAGATGTGTATGTACGTAAGAAGTGATTAGATGGTTTTTAGACAGAGGGATTATTATCATAGATCTAATTTAATGGTTGAAAAATAATGGATCACCGATTTTGTGTGTAAATCGATGAATATTATTTTTATTTTATTTTACAGTTTTTCTTAGATTATTTCTAATTAGAGCATCACATGACATCTTAGAAGCGTTTGTATGAGTATAGAAATGCTATTACTCATAGTCACAATCTACCTTTAGTCAACTATTGTTTGCGGTGGATTAGTTGCATCCTCTACTTACCTATAATTTGTTGCTCGTTGCACGCTTATAATTGCCCTTTATCATCGGTGTTTGATGACATACATGCTCATTATATATCAGCTACCCGGCTGTTAGGTGCGTTGTGCACGAATACCTCATAAGTAATATGACTTGGTGATTAGTAAATGGTGACTTATGTATAAAACTTATATATATGGGGATCATTGAGGATATACAATTGATATTTTAGGCTAGGATTGACAAATTATATTGTATACTACATATTAAGTTTTTAATATCTAAGTAATAAATTTAAGACAATAATAATGTTGTAAAGTGCTTTTAAGATTAGCTACTCCCTATTTAATTTATTTGGCTAAAATTATTTATTTAGTTTTTATCTGATTTGAGTGAAAAAGAAAAAGAAAAAATAAAAAGAAAGGAAGGAAGGGGAAGGACGTACACTAACGAAGTATGTACGTACATGAACGTACACGTACGTGAGTGATCGACATGGATGTGTGGCTTTCTGAATTCTAAAGATGAATTAAATATATTTGGTATTTTAGATCTAACGGTTAAAAATATGAGTTCACCAGATTAAATAAAAATCAATGGTTAGATGTTTTAAATGCCACTTGGCAGCCTAGAAGCGTTTGTAGAGATGCCATGTGGCAGTTTAGGAGCGATTGTAGGAAGTTTAATGGACTTTTAGTATATAATAGATAGATAGATAGATTTATTCTGAAATTCAAAATTGTTATTCTGAAATCCATAGTTGTCACTAACATGTATTCGAAACAATGTTTCCATACAGAAATAGTTATGTAGTGTGCGGTCATGTTCAATTAATAATAGCCCATGCGAATACACTGACTAATTAACGACTTGGCTCGTACTCAAAAATTATATATCATCATCCATAGTCCATACGAAGATCTTGCTCTGTGTTGAGGATTACCTGACTTCAAAGCCCATTTAGAAATATACAAAGAAAAATTTTCGATTCCTGCTCAATAAATTAAGATACTCCAGAAGTCAACGACCCTCCCCAAAACTCTGGAATTGTGTTGACAGCTGCCATGATTTCTTAACCAGCTTACCCGCCCTTGAACGTGCATTGCATTAAGGTCAACACTTATGAACAATCTGGTTTACATCGTAGTATAGTATAACTGAAGTATATAGATTTTCCAATGCACACCCAGACGATCACTGGTATTAGTTTCTATTATTATTATATTATCGAGGACCACCGCATATTATGATTTCTTGATGCATTAATGGTACGTGTGGGTGGGTGCAGTAAACAAGATCAACACTTACGAACTAATCTAAAATACACCGCTAGTAACTCAACTTGTGAGGTGGGTGTAATTTAGTCACCCATCTTGTAAAATGCTCAAATAAGTTACTCATCTTATCTTGTTTTTAGGGTGCAAATCACATAAAACATATGTTGTGTAGGGTGTTCGCAATGAAGTTACGTGTTGTGTTGATTTGTTTTGTAAACATGGTCACACGATCTATAAATAAGCCAACGTGCAATACTACCGGTATTAAAATTCAATTAAAGATGAATTTTGTTATTGATTATTAAGCGTAATATGGTGGCGTTCATTAAAAACATGAGTATTAGGATATACATAAAAAATATGTGTATTAATTTGTAATTGTAATGCTTGCCCTACTCGCATAGCAAAAAAATGCACGATGTTAGGTCAATACGACCTCCAATTTGAAAACAAACAATTCATGTGACAATGTATTCGGTAAGATTTGCACCATCGAAGCAAAATAAGTGACATATTTGAGCAATTTATAAGATGAATAACTAAACTGCACCCATCTTGCAAGTTATAATACCACCGACGTATTTTACTCGACCGTTAAGTTATAGCAATTAAATATATAACAAATCTTGGGCCGTTCGAAACTCTATATTGAAGTAGCATATTAGTGACACGTAAAACGAACAACTCATTAGTGTGTAATTGAGTAAGTATTAAATATTACAAATTTAAATATAAATTATTTAATTTTTTAAGAAAAAAATTATACATATTTTTTTATAAAACACATCATTTAACTGTTCAACAAAAGTGCTAATGTAAATAGTATTACTAGTACTCCATCCATTTCATATTAGAGCAAGGCTAATAATACAGCCGACCTATTGGCTATAAGGGCAACAGCAATGTATGTGGTCCAAGCAATCTATATGAGTGGCCCCACAACAAAGAACATTAGTTACGGAAAACTTCACAATGTATATATCTATACCAGGAAAGAGATGGGACCCACAGGGTGAAAAAAAATATCTCGTCCTCAACCACCCGACTCCCCGTAGCTCTTGCGTGGCGCGAAGCTTCCCGATCCCCAAATCCTCACCCACCGAAAACCCGCGAAGCTCCCGATCTCCAAATCCTCACCCACTGAAAACCCTACCTCTAGATCCAGGCGCACGGCTGGTGGATGTGCGGCCACGGCAGCGACAAACGCTGCGTGGGACAGCCGTCTGGCGTCGGGGGCAACAAGTGCTGTGGTCTAATCGTCGCCACCGCCGCGGAGAAGGGAGAGGGATCGGGGGCGATGGCATCCATTGTCGCGACTGAGGGCGCGGCAGCGGTGCTCCGGTTGATGCTGTCCGGCGCGCAGCAAGCGGCCGCGCGGTCGGGGCGGCCTCCGGAGTCCTTGCTGCGGAGGCGGCGACTGCTCGGCGGGGCAGCAGCTCCGTCTCACGGTCTTAGGCAACAACGATGCAAAATAAAACTAAGCAGTAGGTAATTAACCATCTCCTACCTTCCTGCTTCCTAGGTGATTTTGATTATTTGGTTGCTTGAGACAAGTCTTGTGCATTTAGTTTGTGGGCTATTGGTGCTACTAGCTAGGATTGAGCCTAAAGCTCTTTATGCTGTACGAGAAAGGTCAGTCTTATTGTGCACAGCCAACTATAGGATGTTAAATGTTAAATGTGCAGTTGTAGAGACTAGCCAGTTCAAGTTATGCTGAATATATTCTAGGCTATGTAAAAAAAACAAATCTGAATTGCTGGGTACAGATACTTTCAAAAAATTAAACAAACATGCAAATGTTAAATTAATTGCCTGAATACAAACTACCAGAGCAAGTAATTGATAAGAAATTAATAAACTCTAATGTTGCTGGCCACCAAATTTTTGCCACATGTGATCCATCAAATCTTGCTTGAGACGACGATGGGTTGCTCGATCACGAATCTCTGCATTTTTCTCTAGGATATCAGCAAATCCATATATCGGGCCATGGTCAAGCTCGGACATTTGTGCAGAAAATTGCCCTTTTCATATGTATTGTCATCGGGTATATCATAGGCGCCTCTCTCATCCTCAACAATCATGTTATGCAAAATTATACATGCATACATGATATCAGCCAATTCTTCCCTTTCCCATAGACGTGCTGGGTGACGTATGATGGCCCAACGTTTTTGCACTACCCCAAAAGCTCTTTCCACATCTTCTCTTGCAGATTCTTGACGTTGTGCAAATAATTTAACCTTGTCATTCTGAGGTCTTTTGATTGATTTGACAAATGCTGCCCACTCTGGATAAATACCATCGGCTAGATAGTATCCCATGTTATAGTTTGTTCCATTAACTGTAAACTGGACCTCGGGTGCTCTTCCTTGTAGTACCTCAGTGAACAATGGTGACTGATCCAACACATTGATATCATTGTTGGAACCAGCAGCCCCAAAAAAAGCATGCCAAATCCATATATCAGCAGAAGCAACCGCTTCAAGCATGATAGTCGGTACTCCATAATCACCACGGGTGAATTGCCCTTTCCATGCAACCGGACAATTTTGCCACTCCCAATGCATGCAATCAATACTGCCCAACATTCCAGGGAACCCATGTGCCTCTCCAAATTGAAGTAAACGTTGAATATCTTCTTGAGTAGGCCGAAGATATTGCTGACCAAATAAAAGCCTCACACCTTGAACAAAATTGATCAGGCATTCTATTGCTGTTGTTTCTGCTACCCCATATGATTCATCCATAAGGTCAGCTGGTGTACCATATGCCAACATTCTCATAGCAGCCGTGCATTTTTGCAGCGGCGATAGACCCACCTTACCGAATGCATCTCGCCTTAGCTGAAAATATGGGGACCAAACACCAAGAGCTTCAACAATATGCAAAAATAGATGCTTTCTCATGCGAAATCGCCTACGAAACTGATCATCAGTGTACAAAGGGTTGTTGCCAAAATATTTAGCAAATAATCTGTTATGATCCTCTTCATGATCCCTATTGATGTACCTCCTTGTGTACCCACCACGCCAAGTAGAGGAACCAGCTAATTCTGCTTCTAGCTGTGCTTCAACCTCAGCTTCAATTTGATCTTCAATTTCAGCTTCCATAGGATCGTTGATTTCTTCCCACATGAGATCTTCAAGATTGCCACTAATGATTGAAGTATCTGAACAATTGGATTGATCTTGGGAGTTGGCAGACATTTTGGTGTTGGTTTGGGGCTGAATGGAGTGGACAGTGATAGTGTGAGTGGTGTCTTCCTCAACTGCATCTCCTATTTGTAGGATACATTCCAACAGCTAGTTTTTAACAGCTATTTTTTACTTTTGTCAGTACTCCAACGGCTAGTTTTTTTGTCATTGTGTGGTTGTCCTAATAAATATGTCTATGTGTGCAGGAATGGAGTGCTGACTGCAAGGACAAGAATACATCTCCAAGGTCTGAAAACCATTGATCCTGTAAGCAAGAGTTTCTCATGAGTAAAAATTAACATTAAGAGAAAAGATCCATGCTGAAAATGTGATTTCTCTAATAGCACACAACAATATTTCTTAATAGCAATTGGGATGTAGTACAAGATCATTAACCGTACACTAACAATACAACACATACAACAACAACAACCCTAGTAGAAGAAATAACCCTAGTACAAGAGCTAAATTCTGAAAATAGCAGGTACATTAACAATTCAACAAATCTAATAAGTACATTAACCATACACTACTTGCTGGCTGCTGCTCTTTTATTCCTGAGCAAGTTCTTTGGACAATTGGTTCAACATAGTTTCATGCCTTCTCAGTTTAGTAGGACTAAATTTGGAAGTATCTCTTTCTTCCAGTTTTATGTATGTCTGCCACTTTTCCATCCTTATTTGTTCTCGTTTTGCTTCTGCTGATTTTGTTGCTGCTTCTGCTGATTTCAACAATGCTTCAGATTTAATTTTGACAGCTTCATTATACAGAACCATGTTTTGAGATGGTTGGTTCCCTAAAGGAGATGATACAGCTTTCCCTTTCCCTTTTAGTCTTTCTTTTGCTTTCTTTTGCCCCTCGGGACGCCTCTCTTTAGTTGATGATTCTTCTTCAGTGTCTTGGTTTGATGACGATGTGTAAGCTCCTGACTCAGAAATCTTAGTCCTCTTGTTCTTGCTTTCCTCCTTCTTGACAATTCTCCGCCATTTTGGTTGATCCTTTAGTTCTCTCCACATGTATTCTAAGGTGAAAGGTTTCTGCTGTGATTGATTCTTATACCATGTATGGGCTTTCTCCATAATCATGTCTTCAGAGTACCCACTAGTACATGTATTTCTGACTTGAGCATAAGCCCCACAGAACTTTGCAATATCCCTCTTGACATTATCCCAGTGTGTCTTCATTTGCTTGACTGTCCTTGTATGTGCATTTCTAGGCATATTGCTGTTGAACTCATCAGCTACATCCTTCCAATAATACTCTGACTTCTTGTCATTTCCATCTACAGAATCAACTGAGTTGTTCAACCAAGCGCTAACAAACCGCAAGTTTTCTTCTTCCTTCCAATTGGTGCGTGGCGCTCTCCTTACTCCCTCTTCGCTGCTATCACTCAACTCTTCGATGTTAAGTGGCTGCTTCTCTTGCTGTCTTGTAGTTGTAGGGCAAGGAATGGATGACTCCGACCCATGGGAAGAAGTGTTGGCAGCAACTTCAACTGAGGTGACTTGATGTGGCGCAAAGAGTACTCTGTTGCTTGTAGCTCCAAACACTTGATTTGGTGAGTTAGCTTGCATCCAATTTCCTTGATGTTGAGTAGCTTGAAAGCTTGGAGGAGAATGACCATATGGTGGGTAGTTGCCTGGGGCACCAAATGGGTAGAAATTATATAAGAAATTTGGGTTGAAGCTTTGGGAAAACTGAGATGGGAGAAAACTGTTGGGGAATTATTGTGGAGGAGAGTTGTGGTGCCTAGAATTTTCTGGGCTTGGAGATTCTTGATTTAGGAGGCTTTTGAAATTTCTGTTGGATGAATCCATGATGAAATGAGGAGTTGTAATATGAAGCTCTGTCTTTTTTGTTTTATAGGCAGCATGGAGCTCAAGCTATCGAGCATGTCGTGTAGCCAACATAGAGCAGAGCAACGGTAACTTCAACCAACGGATACCTGTCAAAAGTACTGGATCAACTGCTTTTGTTTTTTTATTCATATCCAAACAGTGAACTCAAAAAGTAATATATTGTATTCTCTTGTGGGCAGCCCATAGCTATATGGACTACTTTAGCCATTAATGCTATAAAGGCCACATCTACAATGTATAGAGGCAGCTCATATAGGTGCATTTATTGTATAATGTTCACTTTTGATTGACATTGTGGATGCCCTAAGGTTCTTTGTAACTTTCTCTCAGTCTACCTATATGATAGTTAGCTATTTATAATTAATACAGGGCCCACTTGTCTCTCTCACAGAGTTTATTGGTTATTGTGCCCGCTTCTCCTCTCTTCTCTCCTCCACCTCAGCATTTAGCTAGCTTATAGTCCACTATATTATACTTGCTCTTATAAGTCGTTTGACTTTTTTCTTTATCAAAGATCTTTTTGTTTGACTAAATTTATTAAAACAATTAGCAACATCTACACCACTAAATTAGTTTCATTGAATTTAATATTGAATATATTTTGGTAATATGTTTGTTTTGTATTAAAAATATTAGTATATATTTTTACAAACTTAATCAAATTTAAATAAATTTGATTAAAAAATCAAATAACTTATATATAATACGAAACGGATGGAGTAACATGAATTAACGTATTTCTTTTTATAAAACACATCAGAGTACAGCGACAGCTTACAGAGTACAGTACGCATATACAGTATAATTTTCCCAGCTATCTGGAAGTCCTCTGCAGACTACACGTCACACGTATACAAAGTCATCGGAACGTAGTGCAAAAGTCTGCACTAATTAATTGTATCGTGTTACTAATAGAGGTCATAAATATATCTTTACATGGAGGACTGAAAAATGCCACGTAGAAGAATATATATTTGCATCTTTATCATGGTGTGGGGTCTAAAATGACCATAGCTAGGTTGATCGATTTGTTTACTAAAAATACAAATTCTATTTATATTCATATAAACGAAACAGTACGTAAATACAAAATGTTTGTACGTATTTATAAAAACCGGAGCGAGAGTTGACTTGCAAAATTAAATTAATTTAGTGGAAAGAACGGCAAACATATGGACACGTATATGATCATGACATCGATCCAGATCTTTTTGCAAATAAAATGTGGATTATTATTTACAATTTATTCAAAACGTCAGAATATCAACCATTTGGACTTGAATTAGCATAAGCCAAGTCCAAGCCGTGCGCGCGCGCGCGTGTCTATATATATACATATATATATATAGCTAGCTGTTCTTCGCTATCTAGTAGTGAACGGGCCCGTTTAGTTCCTAAAAAGTTTTTCCCAAAAACATCACATCGAATCTTTGAACACATGTATGAAGCATTAAATGTAGATTAAAAGAAAAACTAATTGCACAGTTAGGGAAGAAATCGTGAGACAAATCTTTTGAGCCTAATTAGTCTATGATTAGCCATAAGTGCTACAGTAACCCACATGTGCTAATGGCGGATTAATTAGGCTCAAAAGATTCGTCACGCGGTTTCCAAGCGAGTTATGAAATTAATTTTTTCATTCGTGTCCAAAAACCCCTTCCGATATCCGGTCAAACGTCCGATGTGACAAAATTTTTTTTTTATTTTGCGAACTAAACAGGCCCTAGTGAGAGCATCATTCCGATGGCTACACATAAATAATTATTGATTTTTTTTACCATACTACTGTTTAGTGGTTCTGTTTGATGTTACATGCACTCTAATATCACGGGGCGTATACATGAAGAAATAGTAAATTTTGGCGTGCATATCACACTCATTTTTTGGTCTCGCTCAAACGTTTTATGGACTGCGACCTATGTGAGTACATACGGTGCATTGCAGAAAGAGAAAGAAGAAAAAGAAGAAAGTTGTTTTGGACAGCGACACGGTATCCAAAACACAACTTTGACTTCTTATTTCTATAAAAATATTTATTGAAAAGTGATATATGTATATTTTTATGAAACTATTTATCATGACAAATTTATTCATATAATTTTTATATTTTCAAACTCAACAACTTAAAAGTTATTTATAATTTATATTTCCAAAGTTTGACTTAAACTTTTTTCTAAACGACTTTCTTTACGAGTAAGAGAGAATATTCAGGGAAGCCATACAGTCGAAAGCTTAAGTTGCAGTTGACTCTCCCTACACGTGTAGAATACATGCACATGCATATATACACGGACCAAACTGTTCAGGATTTCAGATCTCATTTAACTAGATAAAACTTGGTGGATATATGGAAATGAATATATGCTAAATATTATAGAAATGAAGGACACATTTGGTTTGGGTTAAAATATTATGAAAATGATGTGAGGAATGATAATTTATTATGCTTTATAATGTAATAAACTGTAGATGTAATTGCTAAGCTTGAATCAAGTACTATTCAATTCAAGTTCCTTTATTTGAAAAAAAAACATAAATCCAAGTCTAACTAACGAATAGGAAGAGATATACACTACTAAAAATGATTTTTCTGTACGAACACATCAATAGGTTGCAAACGGGTTATAAGTGTCCGCGTCTATAAATCGACCCACATTTTCCCATACAGCTCCTCAAGAGACGCGTATGCAAAAAATCAATTTTTCCAAGTGAACCACTTAAAATATCCACACGTGAAAATAAGGGTATTTTCACATGCGGGGCTCTTAACTCACCCTCATGCAAAAAAAATCCCCCCTCCTCTTCCCACTCATTTTTTTATTCTCCCCTCCCCCCTCTCTCTCTTTCTCTCACCCACTTCTCCTCCTCTCCTCTCTCTCGGCCTCCCCCACTCCTCCTCCTACTCCTCTCCCCTCTCTTCCCTCCTGACGGCGGGCATCGGTGGTGGCAGGCATGGGCGACGGCGACGGCGCGCGGCGGCGTCCTCCGCCCTCCTCCCCCCTAACCCCCAAATGCACCCCCATGCGTGGCGGGCTCCTCCAGCGGTGGAGAGCTTGGCTGCGAGTTCCGGCGGGCGGCAGCCAACCCTCGCACAGATCTGGTGCCCAGCCACCCTCTCCCCGCACGGGTCTGGCGCACGGCAGCCCCCTCCGGTGGTGGAGGGCTCGGCTGCACGGCGGCTATCCCAAGCACGGATTTGGTGGCGGCGGTTGTCCCCAGCATGGATCCAGCAGGAGCCGCCCTCCCCCTGCGAATCTGGCAGCGGTGGCCGTCCCCCCCCCCCCCTCCCCCTCCCCCCGCTAATCCAGCGGCAGTAGCCCTCGCGACGATGATGACCTCGATGGCTAGCGGGTGGCGGCAGACTGGATGGCAGCGGATCTAGGTTTCGGGACTAGGGTTTGGATTTTTAGACTTATATTTTTTTATATTGCAGAAGGGCAGCTTATGCGCCCGCACGCAAAAATTGGATTTTCGCGTGCGGGTGCGTCACCCGCATGGAGAAATGATAATTTCTTGCATACCTCTTGGTGCATAAGGGTCTCCGATCCACACGCAAAAAATCTAGTTTTGGCCGTCTAAAAAAATAGTTTTTTATTAGTGATTGTTGGATTTATGTTAAAATATTGTGAAAATAATGTGAGGATTATTTGATATGCTTACATGTTAAGCTCTTGAATGCAATAATTTACAGATTTGCACGTGTTTGTATCTAAAAATATAATAATTGCTAGTGAATGATGATAATATGTTTACATATTAAGCTTTAGAATGTAATGACTTGTATACCATGGGTCATGCATGGTCATCACCCAGGCAGCCTCAGCCATATGTACACAGTGAGCTACAGGGACCTCATTGATCCCCCTACACGTACGTGCAGAATGCATGTATATAAGTACACGGACCAAACTATTCAGTCCCCCACTTAATAAGAAACTACTTGCGTATACCATATGCCACCATGGTCAGCAGGGTGATGGGCTTCAGTTGTGTATGCATGCGTTGAGCTGCCTGCGTGAAAGGGTGATTAATTGTAGCATCATATATCAAGCTATTTACAGCATGTAGTAGCTAGTGATGTAACTGAGACCTATGTTACCTAGAAGTGATTTTTATAGTGTTACGTTGCATGCATATTGAAAATTTAGGTGGATGAAAATTATCTTAAAATTCTTGGCTCCCTAATCACAGTGCATCAAATTAACCACGTTAGAATGATGTGAAAGTATAAGTAGAATGCTATGCGTACGTGGGCCTGTTACATATATATGGGATCTAATACTGATATTGAAGGCAGGTTATATTAATTTAATTCGTTATTTTTTTACGTGTTTAGGATATTACTTCACATAGTTTTTAGTGCATACATTTTATCATTGTTTTTCCATGAGAACCTTTAAAAATATAAATTTGCACGGAAGAAGTGGCAAATCTGCTATGATGTCATTTTCATATCTATATATTTTAATTTTTGCATGTTGATATTAATTAATAGTTTTATATGTTAGTGAGTTAAGATTTTAAGATCTTTTGAGAATAAAAAGTCAGGGGAGTGGGAGGGGTCCTTCGCCAATTGAATGCATGCTTTTGTCGAACAAAATAAAAGTCGTACAAGTTTGATAATGTATTAGAGTAGAAGCAGAAGAACGGATGAAAGAGATTTGGAGAACAGATACAACATGTCAATTCGTAGTTTGCATGAGTTCAGCCCAAAGAGTTGCATATAATTTGGCACAGTAACATAGTACTTCCTCCGGACGAAATTATTTGACTCTTAGGATAACTAGAAAGGTGACCCACGCGATGCGTGGGTATCCGCATTATTAAAACATGAGATTATAATTTTTTTCAGAAATTGCATCTCATAAGGATAAACTATAGGGTGGGCATATCTAAATATCATTCATGTTAGATGATAAATCAAGGTCATATGAGTTCGACTTTTGGATCAAGTAAGTAAATATTATGTACAATATTGCTATAAGCACAAACTGTGATAGTAAGAAATTCAAAGTTATTGTGACTGAATCGCCTTATGAAGATGCATGATTTAGTAACAACCAAATTAAGGATAGATTAATGGTTGGATTGTTCCTCCATTCGTAGAAGTTCAAAATGTTCATATTTTTCCACACTTTTAAAGAATTGAAGACTTTTTATGTTAGGACACAAATCATCTACACAATTGCTTGTTTAAAGCCTTTTTTTTTTGTTTTTCACATGTTCAATTGTTTTCTTCGAAATAATATTTGTTTGAAATAAGAGAGAAATTATATAAATTTAATTAGTATGTGTAGTGTTTATTGATAGTCATGATAACTTTGGTAATCACTTTTAGCTGCCTCAGGTACAATGCTTTTTGTCATATGTGCAAAAGGCAAATATGAACACGTGTTGTGCAGAGGACTAAAAAGAGGTCTTTAGAAGCTTTTTTTATTTTTTATGAAAGATATAATGTTTTCCTAATTAATTAATTAATAGGTCCGTCAGTTTAAGTGAAAATCGATGGCAAAATATTTTTATTAAAAATAGTATACTCTTTAGCAGATGTTTGACCGTTCATCTTTTTCAAAAACTTTTGTGAAATATGTAAAACTATATGTATACATATAAGTATATTTAACAATGAATCAAATGATAGGAAAAGAATTAATAATTACTTAAATATTTTGAATAAGACGAACAGTCAAACATATTTTAAAAAGTCAACGGCGTCAAATATTTAGAAATGAAGGGAGTATAAATTAGTTAATATAGATCATAAATTGATAATTAATGGTATAAAATATAGTTGTGTAACCTTTATTTTAAACAGTGTGTTTTTTAAAATAATGGTTCTATATAAAATTATATTATATTGTTAATATAATGGGTAAAATAATAGAATCCTAAAAATTTTATTTCCAAAGATTATGGATCTAATTTATTTACGTATATATTGTGATATATATAATCTATGTTTATAAAGTTATAGTTCTTTAAAATTTAATATCACTAATTATAGTTACGATCTCATCTATACATGCATAGAGAAAAGAGGGGAGGACATGGAAGCGGATGTAATTTTTAATGATATATATAATATATAATTATTTGTTTTTAATCGTACGTTGCATTACAGTTTTTTTTTTGTTTTTTTATGAGCAGTATGTAAGTACCTTTCTCTCGTTGGTGCGCTGAGAGAGATTAGGTGTGAGGTTATTAATAGATTTAATTTAATGATCTGAGATAACATATCTACTAATTTAAATGAAAATTAATGACTAGATGTTTTACCTTTTTTCCTCAGATTTTCTTGAATTTTTTTCTAATCTATTAAAGTGCATTTTAGAACTTAAAATATTAACAGTTAATATGTGTATTAAATTATTAATTTGGTTTTCTATCTCATCTAACCAAGAAGAAGGGAAGAAAAGGAAAAAAAAGAGAGTACGTATGTATGTACGTGCACATATGTGGAACAGCGGAACTTTTTTTTTGTACGTGCAAATCTTTCACAGGTAAATATAGTTAGAAAATCTGAAGATAAATAGAGGTGTTAGCTAAAAAATAGGAGGAGTTACCGAGAAAATAGGAGAGAAAGAGAGAGGCCGGAGGGAGGGAGCTAGGTATAGCACGTACCTGCACATGCCGCATATATGCACGATGGAGATGAGGGCTACCGGATTTTTTGTTTCTCAAGTGGTCTAATGGTTAAAATATGTGGGTCCACCAATTTAACGGAAAATCAATGGCTAGATGTTTATTAGATTTTTTATGATATTCTATATTTTATTAGAGTGCCACGTGGCAACTCGAGAGTGTTTATAGCATGACACATGACGGTTTAGGAGCGTTTGCAGGGAGTTTAATGAACTTTTAGTATATAATAGAAGATAAATAGATGTAAATGCCTTGCACATAATATTATTTAGCCGTCAGAAATGTCACACATAAATCCGAAAGGAGGGAGTATTCTTGATATGGAACATGTTACATGACGGTGATTCTGGAGTTGCCAACAGTAAATTAGAGAGGAAGAAGGTAGTTTGTTGTAGGCTCCTGATTTAATCAATTCTCCATTTTTAAATTTATATATACTACATTTCAGAACGTATGGTAAAATTGAACAACGACAGGGTAGCAGTGAGGCATATCCTCTGGCGATCTAGTTGTCGAAAGGAAAAGAGAGCTAGGGAGCATGCATGTGGGTGATGAGAAAACCGCATGCCTGTGACTGTGAGAACCACATTCCTAAGATAAAGTGGGCATCTGACCCATACCACCGAGACAGAGTGCAGCAACATAGAAATGTGTTCATCCTGCATATGGGAAATGGCCCCCATCTAATGAAGATGCGAATTAGTGGACGATTTTTTGTAATATGTGGGCTGCTTAATTTGTGTAGCTACTTCTAAGAGCTCCACTATAACGTAATCTACTGGTAGTAGAAAGTAATCTAAACTATTGATCTCATCTGATATATTGTGTTTAATTTGACCAAGGTCAATTAAGCTTCTCTTGTTATATTCCTGCAAAAAGTATATATAAATGAAGGCGGCATGCATGCATGAAAAGAGGACGCATGGAAATTTCTAGTACTTGACTAATATGATTTTATTCATGGAAAAACACCCCTTTAAAATGTTAGAAAAGTTAAAGTTGATGGCCTTTGGTTTGCTTATCTTAATTTGTTGACATACGTTGTAGGTCTTGCAATAGATAATAGGACACAAAGAATATTTGCTAGTACCTAATCGGCCACTTTGGCTTTTAGGATGAACATGCATGCATGCATGCATGCATGAGGCTTGTTATATGGCCGTGCCAAAAGCTGGATATTTTGAATCTGAAATTGCGCTTACAACGTACTCCGTACTAGCCAATGACCGCGTTAGAGCATCGCAGTGCCATATACTATGTTGCTGTCACGCTAACTATAGTACATATATCTTGTCGGGCAATTTGTGTTAAAGTATGTTGCTTAACTTATTTGTTCATTTTTATGTTTTGGTGAGCGATATTCCGGTGCTCTCTACCGGTATTAATATACTACCAATATTATTAGAGATTAATTAGTAATTTATTTAATACCACAATTAGGCATAATTTAGTAATTTACTATAATACCATGATTAGGAGGAACTATCATTTTTTTTCATCGTTAAATATAATTGATCTATGATCATCCATCGCACTGGCATCACTCATATTCCATGAAAAATATCAAAACAAGGTTTACCCACTACTAAATGATGATTCCCCTCCGCACCTATTTTTCAGA
This sequence comes from Oryza glaberrima, assembly GCF_000147395.1. Taxonomy (NCBI): domain Eukaryota; kingdom Viridiplantae; phylum Streptophyta; class Magnoliopsida; order Poales; family Poaceae; genus Oryza; species Oryza glaberrima. Next base: position 21,691,992 of record NC_068331.1, on the reverse strand, counting down.
CAATAATACCCCTCCACGTTTCTATTGCCGCTAACTAAGATGGTATTATAAATAAATGTGAACCCTTCGATCAAATGAGATCAACGGTTTATATTACTTTCTACTACCAGTAGAGAGCACCGTAAGTGAAGACTCTACATGATAATAGGGTGAACTAACGTGCCAAGCTTGGTTTATTATCTTAATGAACTAGCTCGCACTGCTGGAAAAACCTATCTTTACTCCCGGTTTGCAACCCCCTTAATTCCAGGTTGCAAACTAGGACCCCAAATCCGGGACTAAAGATGATAGCGCCACGTGGCTGGCGCTACCATATTTGTTTCTTTTTTCTTTTTTCTTTAATTGTTTTTTAGCTGCTTGCATCTACTGATTTCGACCACAAACGCCGTCACACCCAAATCCCTAGAAATCATCCACAAATCATCATCCACAATAAATGTCCATCCACAATCCACAAATCAATCACAAAATCATCCCCAAATCAACAAAAATCTAAAAAAAATATACAAATCATTCACAAGATAAAAAAAAATCCATTGGCCGCCGGCCGCCCGGCCTCCCTCCTTCCGTCGGGCCACCGCCCGGCTTCCCCTCTCGCTGAATCTGGCGGAGGCGAGGCCGCCGCCCGCCGCCACGGCCGACCTGCCGCCTCCTCCACCGCTGTCGCCATTGTCGAAGGGGAGGGAGCCGCCGTCTGTGCCGCCACGGCCTCGTGCACCGCGGCGGCCAATTCCGCCCTACCGCCTCCCGTCGCGGCCTGCTTGCCGCCTCCACAGTTGCTGTCGCCGTTGTCGAAGGGGAGGGAGCCGCCGCCCGCCGCTGTCTATGCCACCGCGGCCTCATGCACCGCGTTTTGTTCAAAAACTTTCTATATGAAAGTTGCTTTCAAATATCAAATATATTTATCTGTTGAGTTTATAATAATTAAAACTTAATTAATTATATATTAATAGCTTTCTCTTTTTTTTGCGAGGAATATTAATAGCTTTCTCATTTTACGTGCGCTAAAACTTAATCTTCATCTTCATGAGTTTCAAACACCACCAATGTACTTATATTAAATAGTCTCTGTTTTTTCAAATAAAACTCTTTGATTACATATATTCAAGAACTTCCATTTTTTTAATCAAAATAATCTTCTGATGCGATAGATATAACCCCACATAATATACTTCATTCATAAATCTCGATGTGACCCAAAATAATCAGTACGTAGGGACAAGAGACGTGATTCGTCTAGGAGGCTATGACATTTCCACAAGCAGTAACATTGTATTATGACCACTCCTTTCATGCTTCTTTTTTGGTCCCTAGCACATCACAAACAGGGGCAAAAAAAAAAATCATATTCACGTGGCTCTCTTGCATGTGAAGCATATTCCATGTTTTGTTGATCACAATTAACGGAGAAAAAAAGATTAATTGGTGCAGTGTTGTGCGATCGAGCACGACAAGTTAAGTACTGTGTATGTGTATGGCCATTTCGGTTTCTTCTAGAACCATCTGATGTACCACATCGATAGAAGAGGACGACATTTGTGTACACTACTACAGAATAGAAACTGTCAGTGAATTAAGCAATTGCTGTCTATGTACGAGTGATATATATAATCCCTTTGTCTTTGAATTGGTACCTGAGATGTAACAACCTTGGTACACTGAACAAGCTAGCTAGCTAAGCATAGAATGGCTTGTGTAGGAATGCAGATCGAGAAGAGATTTGATCACGTTGGAGAATCGAAGGATGCATGTAACCTTGATAAGGCTAATTGGAGCAAATGCAACGGCACTGCAGCTAGCTGGTGACTGATCACGACAGCCAAATGCAAATTGAGAATAAAGCGAAAATTAACACATTATCACTTTAATGATTTCAGGGTGGCACGCATTAGAGGGTACTCAATAAAAACATATTTTTCTAAAACAAATGAATAACACATGTGCGATATTTTATCACATATAGCAAGAAAAAAATTATGACATTATAACCATGAAAAGCTATGGAAAAAGAAAACACCACCACTACAATCCGACTAGCTGTCACTAAGCGGTATTGACCACCGCTAGACCAACAAAAGAGCTATAGCTATACCGCCCAACAACTTCCTACAAACAGTTTAACGCCTAGCACCTATAAAATGTGAACTCAAACTGTGTAGCAAAACTAGAAAGTTCGCGTCTATAGGTCATTAATTATTCTGCATCTCAAACTTGCACAATCAACCTTTCATATATTCACATTCCGTTTCCTCTAAAGCTTGATTCTACCAAATTAACTTTTTGCCTCTCCGGTCATATATATCCCAACAGCTGATGGAACTGAACACACAGATAAAGAAAGAAACTGACGCGTAAAAAATGCGACGAGATCGAAGAAATGAATTAACTAAAACGAAGTCGTCGCGTCTCTTAAGATCCCGGAGGATACAATCGATCGCCACTAAGCTAGTAGCAAATTAAAGAGGATCCCTCCAGAATAACCTCGTCGATTTCCACGGTTCCCTTTGCATTTATCCTCTTCCAATTCGCAGCCTGATGGAAACTACCATGGCCACACAAAACACCCCCGATGATGGATATGCAGAATTAGCTGGGTTGATGATGATTCAGCTAGCTAGGAGGGCCATGAATGACATGCAAAGTGTACATGTCGCTCAGAGGAGATGAGGTTTCCATCCAAAGGCCGGGTGCACGCATGCATGCGTGATGCCCGCATCGACCAACCAAATGGAGTCCCAAGCATGCGTGCCGGCCAGGGTAGTCCATGTCAACATGAAGCACTGAAATATGCAGACCAAATAGTAAAGCCACTACTACATAAAAAATTAATCCAACCCCTCTTATCACGGTCAATTCTTTACCTATCACTACTATTTTATGAAAACCATTTTTGCACACGGCAAAACTAAAATAATTTTTCCGCAGACAAGACTGGACACATGGCTTCTTGTGAAAATGGTGCGTTATTTTCACATGCGGGCACTCAGTCTTAGATCGCCAAATGTGTCTGGTAGATACAGTGCGACGGCAAGCACCAAACGCGGAAGGGAGACACTGGGGAGAAGCGCTCCCTACCCCTACCCTCCCACCAATCCATGGTTGGCCCCTATTGTCTCCCTCTCTATTCACAACCAGAGTCACCACTCGCCCCCTCACCTCGTGGTTCGGATCACGGTTGCCAGAGTTATACCGACCCCACGGCTGTCAGATCTATACCACCCAGGGTTTCAATTTCGAAATTGCTTTTTCTGCTGAGGGGACCGAAACTGCTGAAATTTCAGTAATTTTGAATCTTTTTGGCCGAAATTGTTTGAAATTTTGATTGATTTTGAATTAATTTAAATAAAATTTGACCAAATTCACAAAAATTTACAAAAAACGAAACTTTCAGGTGAGATATGAGCTTGCCGGTGAGGGAGAAATTTCAAATGCTAATACCACCCAACCACTGCTTCACTAGATCCACCATGGCTTCACTCTGTTCTTGACCTAAAGAGAGGAGAGGGAGGGAGATAAAGAGGGAGGCGATGGGGAAAGTTTGGATGAGGGAGAAAGGAGAGAGGAAGGAGGATAGGCGATGTGGTTAGGGCCCTAGGGTGCATATATATGACGTAAAATTATTCATATCAAGATCGCCTGCTGTTTTCATAGGTGATCTGCTTAGGCACCAATCCTGGGAGTACCTATTTTTAGTGGTGGTCATCTAAGTGGGCTACCTACAAAAATTGACCCAAGCGGCCACCTTTGGGCATCAATTTGTAGAGGTGGTCCATAACCTCATACCTCCCTCACTATTTGTACCAACAGGTTCCTATTTGACCCTGTCAAAAAAAAAACAGGTTCCTATTTGACTGCTTGTATAGGGAAATGGGGCGTTGTGGAAAATTATTGTACAGACGGTAGCGATAGAGGAGTTTAGGGATAAAAAGAAAATCGTGATGCGGCAGTGATCATGAATTATTCGTTACACTGTTCATGCTATAACTGCTGTTTCTTACTATAAACTTTTCTTATTATAAACTGCATGATAATGGTAGAATATCTAATATTTTGATATTCATAATTTTATACAATGAATTGTATGGAAGTTAAAAGTTAATGTCTCAACTACATATATCTGTTACTTGGTGCTGTCACATATATTTGTTACTATGGTATAGTTGATACCTTTTCTTTTGAGACCATATAATTAAGTAGTCATCAAAAGATCTAAAATAAATGGACAAAAGGAAGAAACATTTATACGCCAACGGTATTACGTACTAATAAATACTACCTCCATATTTTAATGTATGACGCCGTTGATTTTTTGTCCAACGTTTGACCATTCGTCTTATTCAAAAAATTTATGTAATTATCATTTATTTTATTATGACTTGATTTGTCATCAAATGTTCTTTAAGCATGATATAAATATTTTCATATTTGCACAAAAATTTTGAATAAAACGAATGGTCAAACGTTGATCGAAAAGTCAACGGCGTCATACATTAAAATACGGAGGGAGTATATTAGAAGGTACATGGGTGTTTGTGGTGTAATTTGGCTTCTATTTAGTTTATCTTGGTATTGTTAGGTGATCTTGTGTTGGTAAAAAAAAAAACGAGTTAACAATATAATGAGCTTCACACGTACATGGAGGACAAATCCAGAGGTGTGAATAATGTCTACTGCACACATGCTTATTTTGCATGATGTTAGTTAATCATAACCAATAAAAATAGAGTATTCTATGGTAGCGACACGTACGTACGGTGCAGATAGCAAACAAAGTCGTCGTGTTCAATCAATTGTGCATCGACATTAACAAGCTAGTCGTCGTACACGTACTCGTACTGGCTAGACTAGTGCAGGTTACAACCCTGATACTGGCTAGACTAGTACGTAAAATTAACCGCTTAATTACTGCCCTACTCATCGGCAGAAATAATGGAGAAACGGTAATAATACTGCAAATTGTGCGTCACACTCTTGATCGTGCTATCAGTTCGTCAGTTACGCCCGATATATGAGTGCAGGGCCCAATCACTTATCTTCAAGCGAAAAGGAAATGGAAGAGAGAAAAACACGTGATCATTTGGAAAAGTGTTAGACAGCCATGCATTAAGTCAACAAGGATATATATATATACTTTATTTTTCGCAACTAATTAACAAGGATATGCAGGCATGCATGATCATGCCAACAGCGGGAAATTACTCCTCACTTAAGTAATTAGCTCATATGCATGTTAATATTATTCTGATCTTAAACCAAAGGCAAAGAAAAGGAGAGAGATAGATGAGCTCATTTGGTTGTTCCATTTTACCACTAATATAGATTCTCCATGATGATCCACAGGATCTAACATTTCAGGCATTTGCAAAAAATGCTTTAGACAGTAATGATCAGATAACACTCTCCAATGATTCATCTTAATCTAGTCTTTTTTTCCGCACAAAGGGGGGAAAAGATTAATAGCATTCGAATGTTTTACATTAAAAATGATTGAATTAATTTCCATCAAACATTTTTTACGCTTCCATCGTAGTGACAATTTTTAAACCGTTTTATTAGACAGTAACAATATAACTTCAAAAGTGTGAGTGGCTCTTATAAGGTTGCGTTCTATGTTGTTGTTTGGCTTACCTACTCACAAGCACGAAACGTTACGGATTATTAATTAAGTATTAACCGTTACAAACTTAAAAAATAGATTTATTTAGTTTTTCTAAATAACTTCAATATAGAATTTTTTAAAAAAAAGAAAAACGTACCATTTAGCCGTTCGATAAATATACACATGATAAATAAGGCAGTGGCCCCCTTTAACCACATAAAAGAACGCAACTTAAGATGGGTCCTTCACGTATAACCTCACCTAATTAAATGGTAATTGTGGAAAGATAAAACAATATAAGCCCTTAGGACAAGTAGAATAGTTTAGCCTTCTACACGGAGATACTATCCTCTTCTATAGTTGAGACAATAAATGCTCTTTCCACTAATGCTATATCCTTATCTAGCAAAGTTTTCTCTTTTCTTGCTTTAAGATTAACACCGATTTCTCTCTCTTATCCACGTTAGTAGATAGATATAGGTTGTAATTTCGTGAGCCAGCTGTCAATTGTTGCTATACACTCAGCAAATTAGTTTAGTTGGCAGTTTCATAAGCTATCTAATAGTTGTTGTTGTACACAACCCATAGGGTCTTATTGTTTACCGTATAAAGAATAAGCCATTGTTAGAATATAAAATTTGAAACGTAATTTTAAAATTAGTTTTAGGGTATCTTCAGCATATTTATCTTTTTTCAGATTGACTTTTAAGTCACAAAAGAAACACATATAAAAGTTTTTCTCTCAATTTTTTTCCGCTAATAAGCCCTTACAGTTTATAATCAACTCTTGGTCAACCGATCGATGGGGCTAACAAATAACAACAAAACTTCTGATGAATTTCTCTCAAATCCAAAAAGAAAAACAAACAAGAAACACTAAACCTCTCTTTTCTCATCCTAATTTCCCCTTTCTCTGTTTTTTTTTCTTCTTTTCATTCACAAGAGGAGGAAGGGGAAGGGCATCTTGAGATCGACGTGCCTGCTTGCATCTCCCTTGTGGATGCGGTCACGTCCATGTCGATCACCCCCTGTGTGCTGGGGTTTGTGTGTGATGTTTGTTTGTGGCGCCCTCGTCTGCTGCCTTTTGTGCCCCCTCCCCCCTCCCTTCCCTTCCACTCTTTTAAATACACCACCACCTCCTCCCTCTTCCTCCTCAGGCACAGAGACTCCTCGCCTCTGCTCCGCTGCTGCTTCCCTGTTCACCCGCCATTAGCGCGACCGAGCTCGCTCGCTCCCGGTGCAAGTTGCACCGCCTACCGGCGGCGGCCATGGTGAGTGCCGAGTAGTCGTCGTGTGCCGCGGGTTCTTCTCTGTCTCTGTCCCTGGAGCGATTCTTGTGTTGACGGTGATGAATGGGTTTTGTTTTTCCATGGCGGCGTTGCAGGAGGACGGTGCGGCGGCGCGGGAGGCGGAGAGGTGGGAGGGGTACGTCGACTGGAGGAACCGGCCGGCGGTGCGCGGCCGGCACGGCGGCATGCTCGCCGCCTCCTTCGTTCTTGGTAAGTACACACGCACCTCCTCTTCCCTTTCTTTCTTTCTTTCTTGCTTTCTTTCTTTCTAGATTCTTCTGGAACCCACAGGGACGATGGATAAGCCCAGAATTAATTAAGATCGATCATATCATTGCACTGTTGCAGCTAGCTAGCTATCACCAGCAGCAGCAGCATGCAAGCACGAAAGAAAGAAAGCTCGAATAGGATACTCAGCCATGGACCATCTCCTCCTCCACCTTCTTCTTCTTCTTCCTCCTCCCGTTCCCTGCACCTCTCCTCTCTCTCTTTTCTGGAGACTGAAAGGCACAGCACCGTGGTCAGATCGATCGGCCATCATCACCACCCTTTACGCCTCCTCCTCCTTTTCCTGATCAGACAGCACCCTTTTCCCGCCGGATTTGGCCGCTTTCGCTCGCGAAACAAGTTGCCTTTTCTCCCCTTTTTTTCGCCCTCCTCCTCACTGGTCGCCGTTGGGCTCCATTTCTCTCTCTCTCCCCTGTTTCTTCCTTTCCCTTTCACACCAGTACACCACTGTGCTCTTCTCTTCCAACGAGGTTAATCTCCCGTCTCTCCTCTCTCCCCTGTTCTTGCAAGTTGGTTTGGGTTCCCCAACTTGACCCCCCCCCCCCCCCCCCCCCCCTCTTGCAATTGCGCATCGTTGTCGTTATCATCAGTGGGGAGAAGCTTTTGTACGATCCAAACATTGGCGTCCTTCCTTGAGTGTCCTCTACCTTCCCTCCTCCATCAAATGCATTGCATCCACCTGAGAAAAAGACGGTGTCCCTGCTCTCGATCGACGACGACCTCTTCTTGCAATCTTGCGCTGCTGCTGCTGCTGCTGCTGATGGTGGTGGTGGTTGACTGGTGGGCACCATGGCGGCTTCGGTTTCGATATCTCTCCCGTTGATCCGATCCCGAATGTTCAGTTGGAAAATGACTGCCTTTTGCTTCCTTGCATGTGTGAAGGACTGTTTTTTTTCCTTTTTTTTTGCTCTGACGGTTGTGAGTGTGAGAGAGAGAGCCAGCCATGGATTTTGGGGAGAAAAATTTGCCATTATAATTTGACCCTGTCCAAAATTGTCGCTACGCGAGCATTGAATTCGGGCACGAATCGCAAGGCCGAAACGGTCAGGGAGAACAAAGAAAATTGGCCGGCATGCACTGGGAACCGCACATATTATGCTGGGGCGGTTATATCAGTTACCACCGCACATGCATGCTAGTACTTCCAATTTTTCAAACGCCTCCGATTAAAATACAACTTTACATCTCCATCTGAAGTTTTTCAGTGGCACACGGTAGCTCAATTTCATAACTTAATTTCAATGGAAACCTACCAATGGAGTACAGTAGTATAACTTAATTTGGATAAAGAATTTGCATTTTTTTTTCTTCAAGATCAAATTTGGATTGAGAATATTGGCTTGTTGTGTGCAGTGGTGGAGGTGCTCGAGAACCTGGCGTTCCTGGCGAACGCGAGCAACCTGGTGACCTACCTGATGAATTTCATGCACTACTCGCCGTCGCAGTCGGCGACGACGGTGACCAACTTCATGGGCACCGCCTTCCTCCTCGCCCTCCTTGGCGGCTTCCTCTCCGACGCCTTCTTCACCACCTACGCCATCTACCTCATCAGCGCCTTTGTGGAATTCCTGGTAAGTAACAGCACATCTAAATTTGTTCGTAGTTGTAGTACTACTACCATTTTTGTGTGTTTTTAGTTGAGAGTAATTGATCCAACTTAAGTTAGTCTGCAAGTTAGTTACTCACTTAATTTCCTTTATAATTGTTTGCCGTCATAAGCCTAGGAAAAAACGAAACCATATGCCAGCTTACGCAATCGTAGATATACCGATAATAATAAGATGATAAGATGTTTCCGGATAGACACATATCACATATGTAGGAGTGTATATTTTAGTGAGATATATATGCATGCATGGTGCTCATCGTATCTCCATGCTGACGTGGAAGGAATATACCGGGATGATCATGTCCAGCTAGGCTGCCACGTCATCGTTGACTTCCTTTCTATCTTCTGGACCCGTTGGCTATTACCATCATAACATGTTTTGTTGACCGGTCTCTAGAATTTAGCTGCATGTCGTAAAGTGACCTGTCAGTAATCAGAGCCGCTCCCATGATGGCATCCTGGCCGTCCAATTAGAACAGACCCCACAAGATTCGTGGACAAGGTCAAAAAATGACACCTGTCAAAGATTAGCCAAACAAGATGCTAATCTCGAGGCAGGATCGAACGGCTCTAGTTCCCGCTAGATGACCACCACTATTTGACCAAAGATTTTGTGATCCCGGCCCTACACTGAAACCTCTTTTCCTCCACGGGTTCCATCTGACAATTGCCTGGAATTAATTGGCCAAACGGAGCTCGCAATTCCCTGTGATTTGGGTTACATGAGATCACATACATATTCACATCTAGAGATTAATTAGGCCAATGATTAAATTGTAACCATCACTTTATTCGCTAGAAGCAAGCAGAGATAGCCTGGGTCAAAGGGAACCCTGTACTGAACTGATCACGGCCCCTATGTATCGTGACTGCACTAGCTAGGTGCTAGGATATCTATCTAAGTAGGAGTATCTATCACAAAGGCATGCTTTTATGCATGGGCTTGGGACAATCGATCGATCAATTCATGGTCCTCAAGCTTGGCCTGGCTAGGCTAGCTTGGTTGGATTGCAACTGTGATGGTCCACTGATGGATCATATATGGCTACTGCTCGCTTTTAGCGATGGGGAGAAAACAACAACAAGCTTTTAGCTTTTAGACTTTCTTTGAAATACTTTATCTTTCTAATTCTACGAGATATTTCGATAAATATGTATTTGCAATAGGGATGAAAACGGAGCGGATAGTTTCCGTCTGCTCCGGACAAAAACGGATACGGATACCTTTCGGATCGGATAATTCTCGGATATTTCGGATACGGATACGAATACGGATATTTTCTCCCGGATACGAATACGAATATGGTATCAGGGTTTCCGTCGGATACGGATAATAATTCGGATATCCGGTGAACAGTGCTATTCGGATATCCGCAAGACCCATGAGACATACCCCATTTCTTTCTAACTTTATAACCTTCAATATACCTTTTTAGATTTTAATAGTAGTTTATCGCTTAACACTAGTCCATACTATTAATATTATTTAAATTTTAAAAAATATTTATAAATTATACCTCATTTTATATAAAATGAGCTAATCATATATGTTGATATTTATTTCTATTAGAAGTTGAGTTGGTTTTCGTGTTCCGAGAAAAATTTGTTTCCGTATTCGTGTCCGATCATATTTGATTCTTATTCGTATTCGAGATAATCCGTATTTGTTTTCATATTTGAGCTATCCATATTCGTTTTCGTATCCGGTAAAAATTATGAAAACGAATATGGTATGAGCATTATCCGTCCGTATCCGCTCCGTTTTCATCCCTAGTTTGCAACCAATTGCGCGTTGAAGTGTTCTGCTTTATTCATACTACCTTCATTTTTTAGATATATAAATATTATTGATTTCTGAACATAACGTTTGGTCGCTCATTTTTTAGAAAAAATAATTATGTAAATATTATTTATTATTTTCACTTGTTAAAAGTATTTTAGCGTAACTTATATTTATTTTCATATTTGCACTAAATTTTTACATAAAACGAATGGTTAAACATCACTTAGAAATCAGCAACATTATACATTCAAATTTAGAGTGGTTAGTATGAGTTTTTTTTATGTGTGCGCTGTATTTTTAGCCCAAAAATGTCGTGTATTTTTATGATTGTGTGGGTACGTAGAGCACTAGAGCTAGTCGTAGGATGAGTACGTACGTGGGATGGAAGTGGATGTATACGGCGTATAAGGGTATAGAGACGTGTGCGGTGCGGTTGCGGTGGATCACGTGGGCGCAGTAACCGTATATATCTGTCGAGTGCCATACCGGCGAGGTGAACATGATTGTTCTTGACCAAAAAAATACAGTCACTGTGCACATCAACAGTCGTGTACTGTAGGGCTCAGAGACATATATGGAAGGAACGGACGATAACCCAAATTCAGATCAATCAGCTAGTTACTTGACATGACTACGTCGCCACCGTCGTCGACAGGCGCATGGGCAGCGTACGTTCTGGTATGGTATAGCGCCCATCCTATCATAGGTAGCCTACATCCATGAAAAAAGTTAAAAGTTTGAGAAAAGTTAGGAGTTAAAAAAAAAAGTTGAAAGTTTATGTGTGTAAGAAAGTTTTTAATATAATATAATGTGATGGAAAGTTAAAAATTTAGGGTACCTGAGAGTGAACTAGACACGACCTTAGCTATACCAAATGCTACATCTCATACGGTCACACCACGAGTGGGACAGGGCCGTATTACGGTCGCCGTCGCAGCCGCCCGAGTAGTGTCAGTGTGTGAGTGTGAGTACCCTTCGGGATGGGGCAATAATAATCCACTAATATATCCACCGCCAATTCCATCGGCGCGCGCGGCCAAAACCGTCGCGGAGGCCGGCGCCCTGGCCGCCCCGTCACGCGCTCGCCCGGGTCACCACCACTCCTCTCGCGCAGTCGCTCGCACGAAATGTACGTGTTTACGACGCGCGCACCCCTGGATATATCCTGACCGGTCGAGATCGATCTTTTTTGATCTGGTACACGGTGACCTTTCTGGGTCGCCCCTTCATGAACGATCGGTTGATGGATCGATCGATAAGTCGTCGATTGGTTAATTATTATGAGTTGGTCCATCACCAGAAAAAGCGAAAAACGGGCTATGATGATTAAGAGAGACGGCTGCAAATTTACGATGGATTAGTGATCGTCGAATACAGTACCATGTAGGACACGGAATTACGGATAGGCACGGATCTTATCAACGTGCAGGAACAAGAGCCACTGTGGAACATTCTCGAGGCATTTCTCTCACCACCTCCCGCGATCCGATCCGATCCGAGACCGACCACCATCTCTTATCTTATCCCCACCCCCCTAGCCCCAGATCGAATCACACAACTCATCACTGTGATCCAGCCAGTTCTCCCATTCCACCAACACACACGTACGACGTACGGTGTCCACTAGCGTGCGTACGTGCAAACCGCACACCGCCACACACCACATCACACCACACACTCGTCGTCAACGCGCGCGACGAGAGAGTCGCACAAAACCAATCTTGGCCGCCGCCCGCGCGGCGCGCGGCCTTCCTCGCGTACGTTGAGAGAGACGTACGGACCGACGCGTGTTGTCGCAGCCTCGCAGGGTGGGTGTGGGTGGGGGTGGGGCAGCCGCGCGCGCGCGCGGCGCGGCCACGGCCGGCTAAAGCCGCGAGTGCGCTGCCCTGGAGGAGAAGGCGACCGTGCGTGCGTGCGTGCGCGCGCGCCGCGTCAATCGCGTTGCCCTACTCCTGCCTCCTCGGCGTAACGAAACCTGCGGCTGCTAGCTAGCGCGCCGCTGGGGCGGTGCAAGTGGATCAAGTGGGGGGTTTATCTGGTTTCGGGATTTGCCTGCAGGGTTTCTTTCATTCTTTGGCTGTGCCTGTGCTTAGCTTGCTTTTGCTATTCCCTCCCGGAGAATATTAATCATCGTTTTGGTGGTACTCGTATTTTTTTTTCTTCTTACCCACTTGTTTGACTTGTGAGCACCTGAGTTATTCGCGCGTAAAATTTTATAGGCCGGGGGAGCAAGCTATTCAGTCCAGCCATAATTCTGGAAAGATTATCGTGTTTCCAAATAAAATAGTCATTATTCATAGTCTCAATTTATCTAAGACTTAAACGAATAGATAACTTAGATGATTGTCTGAAACACAAACGATCATTTTAATATTCATTAGTTACACTTACATGCACATATATATATATATATATATATCGCTTTTGGTATTCGTTACATACAGAATGAGTTATTTTTTTCTGATACTGATGATAAAAGTAATAGGTTTAACACTTTTTGATAGAGAGAGTATAGTATAGGTACGCCACCAAACAAGTTGCAATATGGTGTGGAAATCGGAAACGAATGGATAGGATAGACCGTAGGAGCATTTGCTGTTTTCCTTCGTTTCCCTTTCGGAGTGTTGCACATTGCGCCACGTGGATCCTGATAGAATAGCCACTGAATACACAAATACACAATGGTACTCAATAATGTTACTCCTATGTACGCACCGATCGTACCAAGTACAGGAGCACCACCACCACTTGTAAACATCTTTTCTGCACACCCGATTTGATGGGCTAATTAAGATATGACAAGTACAGTAGTACTGCTAGTTGGCTGTCCGTTCTACTAAGTTAGGCCCTGTTTAGTTCACACCAAACTTTTCCCAAACTCTTAACTTTCTATCACATCACATCCAAAACTTTCCTACTCACATAAACTCCCAACTTTTTTTTTTCAAACTATCAGCTTTCCCTAAACTTCTCTCCAATTTAAGGAACTAAACACAGCCTCCAGACTGATCTCTCCAACTGATAGTACTTATCATTTTGGATAATGGTGAGATCAAATATTAAAATCTTTAACTATGAATAATTTTTTAAATATTTATCTTAGAAAATTGGAGACTAGATATATAGATTAGTCTTAAAAACTACTTTAATAAAATCATATATTTGTTGATGCTTTTTATATATTATAATAAAAAATAATGATCAAAGTTACTTTTTATGATTATGTTTTTATCTAAAACGATAAGTATTACTCCCTCTAATTTTTTTTGTTTGACGTTGGTTAGCTCAAAATTGAACTAACCAACGTCGTATATTTTGTGCAAGGAGGTAGTATTAATCTGGAGGGAGTACTTCCAAGTCGCTTGCTGACCTTGGTGATCTCACCTGAGCGCCACAAAAACGATCGCCGTACGTTTGACTTACCAGCTTCAAAAAGCTGCCTCGAGTTTTTTTAGCCCAACTGTATTTACGTTTGCCGGTCAGCGCTGACAAAAGTTACTACGAACCCATCGACGGGCCCCTGTCGGTCTCGTCCTCCTCCTCCGCTTTAACCGGCTCACGGACCACGGCGAAGGCCAAAGCGACGTCGCGCACGGGCGCGCGGCCGCGGCGGCACATGCAGCACGCCGACCACTTGCCTCCCCCACGAAACTTTTCTCGCTGTCACCTGATATTTCTTTCCCCCAACCAAACCACTAGACATTGGCGTCACAGTTCTGATCGGGTTGGTATGCTCTGTTGCAACATGGCAGTGCAAATTTGCAACGGAAAATTGCAGCAGAAAATTGATGCTAGTAGTGTACGTAGTTGCATGTATTTGGGCCTGGAAGCTTTCTCGTCTGCAGATTTTAGGATTTTACATGGGCCTGCATATGATTCTCTCTCTCTCTGTTTTTTTTTGAACTTTTGTTGATGTCAAACATGGCGCGAATGTGTTGCAGGGGCTGGTGGTCCTGACGATCCAGGCGAGGACGCCGTCGCTGATGCCGCCGGGGTGCGCCAAGGTTGCCGGCGCGGCGTGCGAGCCGGTGTCGGGGCCGAAGAAGGCGATGCTGTTCGCGGGGCTGTACGTGACGGCGCTGGGCATCGGCGGCATCAAGGGCTCCCTCCCGTCGCACGGCGCCGAGCAGTTCGACGAGCACGCGCCGCGGGGGCGCAAGGGGCGCTCCACCTTCTTCAACTACTTCGTGTTCTGCCTCTCCGTCGGCGCGCTCATCGCCGTCACGTTCGCCGTCTGGGTGGAGGACAACAAGGGGTGGCAGTGGGGGTTCGGCATCTCCACCATCGCCATCCTGCTCTCCATCCCGGTGTTCGTCGCCGGCTCGAGGCTGTACCGCAACAAGGTGCCCACGGGGAGCCCGCTCACCACCATCGCCAAGGTCGTCCTCGCCGCCGCGCTCGCTCGCCGCGGCGGCGCGCAGAGCGCCAGCAACGGCGCCGTCATCGACCGCGCGCCCAGCCCCACGGGGAGCACCGATATGAAGGAGTACTGCAAGCCCGGGGACATCTGCGGCGTCGCCGACCGCGCCGCCGAGGTGGCCACCGAGCCGTCGCAGGAGCTGGTGTTCCTGAACCGGGCGGTGCAGCGGCAGCCGCGGTGCGGGGCGCTGTCGTGCACGGTGCAGGAGGTGGAGGACGTCAAAATCGTGCTCATGGTGCTCCCCATCTTCTTCTCCACCATCATGCTCAACAGCTGCCTGGCGCAGCTGTCCACCTTCTCCGTGGAGCAGGCGGCGACGATGGACACCCGCGTCGGGGGGCTCAAGGTGCCGCCGGCGTCGCTGCCGGTGTTCCCGGTCACCTTCATCATCCTCCTCGCCCCGGTCTACGACCACATCATCATCCCGTTCGCGCGACGCGCCACGGGCACGGAGATAGGGATCACCCACCTGCAGCGCATCGGCACGGGGCTCGTCCTCTCCATCGTCGCCATGGCCGTCGCCGCCGTGGTCGAGGTGAAGCGCAAGAACGTGGCGTCCAACGCCGGAATGCTCGACGCGGCGGCGCCACTGCCCATCACCTTCTTCTGGATCGCGTTCCAGTACCTGTTCCTGGGATCCGCCGACCTGTTCACGCTGGCGGGGCTGCTCGAGTTCTTCTTCAGCGAGGCGCCGGCGAGGATGCGGTCGCTGGCGACGTCGCTGTCGTGGGCGTCGCTGGCGCTGGGGTACTACCTGAGCTCGGTGCTGGTGACGGTGGTGAACAGCGCGACGGGGCGCGGCGGGCGGCGGGCGTGGCTGCAGGGGGGGAACCTGAACCACTACCACCTGGAGAGGTTCTACTGGGTGATGTGTGTGCTCAGCACGCTCAACTACCTCTTCTTCTTGTTCTGGGCCATCCGGTACAAGTACCGAAACGCCGGGGTCATCAAGGGCTGATGATCAATCTGTAATGCAGGGTTAACTGTTTAATTATCTGGCAAGGTAAAAAAAAAAAAGAAAGAAGGGAGGTTAATTTGGTGGTCTTGAGGATGTCCATTGCTGTGTGTGTGTGGAATTGGTTGGCTGGCTGATGAGAATGAACAGAAGCAGCGATTAAGCAAGTTGTTCATAAACAGATCGGTGTTCAATGAAGGAAAAGGAAAATAGTCAAGATAATTAATTTCCCATCCGTATTAAGTTCAGTTTATCTTTCCTTGTATATATTGTTACGACCCATTAACAGTTGCTAACATTAAACTGACCTTGGTCTATAAATGATAACCTAGTAAGCTTATGCGAGATATATATGGGTGATAAACTAACCCGTTATTGATTATTTGAAGTCATAGGATGGAAACCATTTTCGTTCCTTGAGGGGATATCTTCTTGTTGTTTGTATATCACCTAAATAGTTATGAAAAAAATTAAAAAAAATTGAGAAGATGTATTAACATGTGATATATCACTCTACAAACATGCAAGTTCAAATTCTACTTCTACACCTCGCAACGAAAAAAACAAATTTGATTGTGAATATACATTAACTAGTTGTAGGAGTTGAATTTGAACTTACATGTTTGTGGAGTGATATATCACATGTTAATATATCTTCTTAATTTTTTTCAAATTCTTTCATAACTATTTCAGTGACATGCAAACGAGGGATATCCCCTCGAGGGATGAAAATCCACTCCCGTCATAAGATCGCGTTTATTCGTGTCCGTGTGTTGCAGCGGCGGTAGAACGCCACTTCCCAACTTTGTTGAGGTAGGAACTAGGAAGAGGAAAGCGCCTACACCTAATGGCTTAAGCCGCTATTCCCATTTCCTCGCTGACCCATCATGCGAAAGGTACGCCGTTAGAGTGAGTGCGCCCGCGCTCCGCTCCTTCGACTGATTGTTCGCATCGGATCTCAGGTTCTCTATTGCACTCCCCGATTGGGCTCAATCCAGTAGGTAGGCTCTAGTAAGCTCTAGCTACGGGAATATATCATATACAGACAAGTTTCCTTTACACATTCCGTGCACACAAACTAGTAAATATTATAAAAAATTCTAAAAAAATTGGACACATACTTTCAATAGTATTACACTTACGTGTGAAATCTTATGTTATGGCTAAAATGAATTTGAAGATAAGACTTTGCAGATATGTATAATACTATTTAAAGTAAATGTCTATTTTGTTCAGGGTACTCTATTTTTTTTAGGAACTCATCTCTAAACCTCTACAGCGCTGATATACGTACGAATTATTTCGTACGATGATTGTACGATCAAACAGATCCCTCCTTCACTGCTAATCCCATATCCAAAGCCCAAGCTCCTGACGTCCTGGCCTACTATCTCGTTGGCTTGCTTGCACAGCCAACCAAAGCAATCTTCTTTTCAAACATATCTTAAGCAATTTTCTTCCTAATATCTTATAGTATTGTATAGTAATTCCCCGCAAAAAAAAAGTATTGTATAGTAATTGTACTTAACACTCAACATTGAATTTATCATGTGGCAGGTTAAGCAAATTACGCATACAAATATGCTCCTTGCACCTTGGACAGTGATAGTGTCAACCCTAGTTTTAGATTAAATTAAAAATAGTGACATGTTTTTCAAAGGAAATTTTCAGATTAAATCCATAATAATAAAGAAAGCATTTCATGGCCATGAACATTGCCCAGGAACGAGCGAGAGAGAGAGATACTAATGTACCAAAAAAGATGATTGTGAAGCTAAAGGAAATCAAGTAAATAAGATGGCATACCTTTATCTTCGATGGTGTATGCTATTGGATTAGTTTCAGACTTGCAGATTAGATCAGAACATGAAAAGATGGAATAGGGAAGCAAGCCAACGAGATAGTAGGCCAGGACGTCAGGAGCTTGGGCTTTGGATATGGGATTAGCAGTGAAGGAGGGATCCATTTGATCGTACAACCATCGTACGAAATAATTCGTACGTATAGCTGCATGAAGAAATGCACGATCTTGTTACGATAAAACGTACTGGCAGTGGACCGCAGGGGAATGCGGCAGTCCAAGCGTGCTTATGGGCCCTAAAGCCCAATTCATCTCTAAACCTCTATTCCAAACCCTAAACCTTACATTCCCTATTCCATCTTTTCATGTATCTGATAGTGTGGTTTGAGGATGGAATTTAAACTCGATGACAAGATAAGATCATAAGAGACCTCAAGTGAACTTATTCCTGCTATGTACGCCTCATCTTCGTACGGAACCAGCCCAGTTTCCAATCCAACCCAAGAATGGGCCGGTAATTTAGTTCAGATTTACTGCCAACCTTTCAGATGGATCGGTATTGGAATAAGTTCAGTTTAGGTTTATCAATATGTTGCCAAGTCCGAAATTTATCCGGTTATCCTTGAACCGAAATACCGGTTATAGCTTATCCCCTAACTCATAATACCGTGTCAAGTCCTTCGACTATATAGCGTCCGGTTTTGACTGACGAGGCAAGTAGGACCCACATGTACCTCACATATCAATGGCTAATCCTTCTCGGAAATGCTACTGAGCGAGGGATCGCCCTCGCACGCCCAGGGCGATCAGATTCTGCCCCCCTCAACCTGGTTTTCTTTTTTGGCACCGCATTACTTTCCTATTTTAGTAAAATTATACACCTAAAGTTTACACATCTAAAGTTTAGAAACCAAGTCAAAAGTTTATATATCCGATTCAAATTTGAATTTGAATTCAAATATATATATATATAGTATTTATATACACCTAAAGTTTATATACCCGATTCAAATTTGAATTTGAATTCAATTTGAATTTAAATTTGAATTCAAATTTTTTATATATAGTATTTCTATACATAAATTTGTCTAATTTTTGTTTTTTAAAAAATTTTTGTACTGTACTGTAGTAGGAAGAGAAGAAAGGGAGGAGGAAGGGGAGAAGTGGGAGGCCTATAGGGGGAGGGGGGCAGATCCGATATCTAGGCGATCGCCCTGGCGATCGATCGCCCATTAGCCCCCCTAATGCTACTGGGCGAGCGATCGCCCTCGCTCGCCCAGGGCGATCAGATTCTGCCCCCCTTCCACCTGGTTTCCTTTTTTGGCACCGCATTACTTTCCTATTTTAGTAAATTTATACTCCTAAAGTTTATACACCTAAAGTTTACACATCTAAAGTTTAGAGACCAAAAGTTTATAAGTCAAAAGATTATATATCCGATTCAAATTTGAATTTGAATTCAAATATTTTTTATTTATAGTATTTCTATACATCTAAAATTAAGTTTATAGACCTAAAGTTTATAAGTTAAAAGTTTATATACCCGTTTCAAATTTGAATTTGAATTATATCCGATTTAAATTTGAATTGAATTCAAATATTTTCTATATATAGTATTTCTATACATCTAAAGTTTATACACTTAAAGTTTATAGATCCAAAGTTTATAAGTCAAAAGTTTACATACCCGATTCAAATTTGAATTTGAATTTGAATTCAAATGTGAATTTGAATTCAATATTTTTATATATAATTTCTATACATAAATTTTTCTAACTTTTGTTTTTTTAAAATTTTTTTGTGAGGTACTGTAGTAGTAGGAAGAGAAGAAGGGGAGGAGGAAGGGGAGAAGTGGGAGGCCTATAGGGGGAGGGGGGCAGATCCCCTGGCGATCGATCGCCCATTAGCCCCCCAATCCTTCTCCCTCTCTCTTCCCTCTCTTTCCCATCTCTCAGGTTCCCCTCCATCCATCCACTGGTATCACACCACAGATTAAGGGTGGTGATAGGGATGTTGGTGGTGGTGCCGTGGCGGCGGCGGAAGACGCGGGAGTGAGGCGGAGCTGAAGAAGGTGAGGGGGAAGCCGGCGGCCACGTACGAGCAGCACATTGTGCCGGCAGTGAAGCTGGACATCTGCGAGCGTGCAGGAGGTGGAGGAGTGCCAGGTCAGGGTGTGGAGGCAGCGGCGATGGCCAGGAGGAGGCGTGGGAAGAGCGGCGAGACATCCCCGACGAGCGACGAAGTACAACGTGGTGCTTGTTCGATGAGGTGGACAAGGCGGACGTTGCCGTGTTCAACGTCTTCCTCGAAATCCTTGATGATGGATGGCTCACCGTGGGGTAGAGTCACCGATCGGCTACCCTGGGCAGCCCCCCGGCCCTGGCCCCGGCCTTACCAACGAAAACTCTATTAAATTTCTATTTTGTAGAATCAATTGATGATGAAATTTTTATAGCAAGTAGTAGTTATTGTGAAGTTTGTCTAGAATAAAAAATCTTTCTGGCTCCACCGCTGGGCTCACCGACGGGCATGGCCACACCGTCGCGCGACTTTACCAACACCATCATCATCATCATCATGACTTTCAACATCGGCTCGCAACACTCAGGATGGAAATGGTTAGGATATGGATTGAACCTAAACCGTTTTAAGTGAGTTTGTTGATCCATGGTTTAATAGGGTCAATTTATCATGAGTCCATTATATCAATATGGTATTTGGTTTAGAACCAATTTTTGCCCTACCAAAATTTTGGTAGTGCCAAAGCCTTGGCAAGTTTTGGCACTACCAAATTGGATAGTATTGAATTTAAACTATTGTGGGCATAATTTGGTACCAAACCAAACATATACTTGCTACTATTGAAGTTACCAAAATTTTGGTAGGGCAATAAGTTGATATCAATCCAAACAAGCCCTATGTTATCCATGGATATCCAAATGGATCAGCTACATTATTAGTAGACAAGAAAAAAAAACTCTTATTACATATATGTAAAACTCGGACCCAAAATTTTTAAACTTGTGTTCACACTATATAAACTTATCAAATTCAGTCGAATTCTGGTGGGATAATTTATTGATAGAGAAGCAACTTTGCGTAAATTTTAAGCCCTTTATACATGTGGAGCCTACAATGCACTACTAATATTACTAAGAAAATTTCATTATATGTGTGAAACTCGGACTCAAAAAATTTAAACTCGTATTCACATTACAAAAACTTATCAAATTTAGTTGAATTTTGTAGAAATGATTTATTATATAGAGAAGCAACTTTGTTCAAATTTTAGGCCATTTAGATATGTGGGGCCCAAGATGCATTACAAAGACCCCAAAAATTCTTGTTACATGTGTGTAAAACTCGGACCCAAAATTTTTAAACTTGTGTTCACACTAGGAAAACTTGTTAAATTTAGTTGAATTTTATAGGAATAAATTATTATATAGATAAGCAACTTTGTACAAATTTTTGAAACATTTATACATGTATTTTGGTTAAACCTCTTAAATCCAGCTTCTAATGGTTTGATCCGTTTAATGCATTTATATTTTTTACGACCCTAAAAATCTGTTAGGGCAAATTTACGAATAGGTTAAGTGGATAAATGGATCTACCCTAACCATTCCCATCCTGCGGACACTTCACTGCCGCCGCCAGCGCCGGCCATGAGGACGACGCCACATAGGCCGCCGCCAAGTAGCACGTTCTCGCTGACGTGCAGAGGCACTTCCGGCCAGAGCCCAGAGCTCATCAACCGGCTGACGGAGTTGGTGGTGTTCCGGCCGCTATCGGGCGAGCAGCACTGGAAGGTGGCGAGGCTACAGCTCAGGGGAATGGCCGCGTGCCTCGCCGAGAAGGGCATCGGCCTCGACATCACCGAGGCCTTCAACGCCGCCTCTGCCTCAGCATCCACCGCACCACCCTCCTCATCCGTGGAGGACAGCGTCGAGACGTTGCAGCTTTGCTCCAGGGAGGTGAGCAAGAGCAACCGCCTCCTCGCGTTTGTCAGGTCCCGCTCCTCCGCCGCAGGCGCGGCCCCACCGCCGCCGCGCCCGGAAAGGCGGCTTGAGCTGCTCGCAGTAGCGACTTTCCGGAGCGTAGCAACGAATTGATAATATGTAGATTCTGTTAAGAAGAACATATACATCTGAAGCTAAAATTTATCCACGTTATAGAGCTTGGCGACAAAGTAGCATATATAATTGGTAATTTCGTATGGCATTAGCTCTTGTGTGAATATTGATATATACTCCATCCGTTTCTAAATATTTAACATCGTTGATCTTTTAGCACATGTTTGACCGTTCATCTTATTTAAAAATTTTTGTGAAATATGTAAAACTATATGCATACATATAAGTATATTTAACAATGAATCAAATGATAGAAAAAGAGTTAATAATTACTTAAATTTTTTGAATAAGACGAACGATCAAATATATTTAAAAAAATCAACGGCGTCAAATATTTAGAAACGGAGGGAGTATGCCGACGGAGAAGGGCATTAGCTCGTGTTCACCGTCGATAACCAAGCAGCCGCAGAAGAGAACGAAGCGGTGGCGTCATCTTCGTCGGCGACACCTGTGGATGGATGGAGGGGAATCTGATAGATGGGAAAGAGTAGGAAGATGGAAAAGGAGAGGAGAGAAGGATTGACCATTGACATGTGGGGTCACGTGGATCTCACTCACCATGTCAGTCAAAACCGATCACTATACTATCGAGGGATCAAGTTAATATGGTATTGTATATTGGATGATGGGTTATACTTATACCTAGTATTTTAGTTTAGGGATGGATTTAGAGTCGAAGACAAATTGAGGGAGCTAAAATAAACTTATTTCATCGGGATTTGCCCGTGCCCTACAAGATCTAAAGAAAGCCTCCCATCCCCTTACATAATTTGACGTCCACTTCCTAAGGCCTATTTCAATGGTTAAAGTGACAAAAAATAATCTATCATTGGGTCGACTTACGGCCCAACATCAACAGAACAGTACGGACCAAACCCAAACAGATTATTCAGACCACATAATATGAAATAAGTTCACTTTAGATCCCATATGTTTACATCAAGTTTAAGTCATGTTATTTAATACTCCCTCCGTTTCATAATGTAAGTCATTCTAGCATTTTCCACATTCATACTGATCTTAATGAATCTAGACATATATATCTATTTAGATTCATTAACATCAATATGAATGTGAGAAATGCTAGAATGACTTACATTGTGAAACGGAGGAAGTAGCAATACTAGGTATAAAATGTCTGTCAACTCCCAAACCAATGTAAAAGAGTTCCCAAGACGGTTTGGCCAGTAGTAGTTTCGATTAACATGATGCTTACGTGGCTGTTTAACTTAGTCCTTGCCCCACATGGCATTAATGTGGAACTAGAAGCAAAATTTTAGAAAATAAAAACAAAGTATGTAGGATCCATATGTTAGTAAAAAAAAGATAGTAGGACCCACTTCATCTACCTCTCTCCTCTTTATCTGTTCCGGGAGACGTGCCTTCTTCCCCTTGTCCAATCGAGTCACCCTCCCTCTTTCTCCCTTTTTCCTTCCCTTTCCTCCCGTTTCCCCTTTTCCCTTATGCTTTCCCACTAAAGAGAGGGTGAGGTGTAGGAAGTGGAACCTATTGACATGGGTGTCCCACTATATTTTTTTTATTTTTATTTGATTAACATATGAGCCTAAAATTTTTTTGTTATGATTTTTAAAATTTTTCAATCTTGCCTCTAGTTATATGTCAATGCTATGTGGGACGATGATCATGTCAAATCAGCCAAGTCAGTCGAAATTGTTATCCAAACTGTTTTGAAACATCATTTGTACTGATTTTAGGAGTCGGGGATATGTATTATATGTATATATCTGATATTGTGGTTTAAAAATGTGATTGAAACTCGATGTCAAGTTGAGGATCTAAAGTAAACTTATTCCTACACAATATTGATCGGATTGGCTCTGCTCACCTGCTGGCAACGAACCATAACTCGGTGATAATGGGCCGAATGAAGGTTCCTTTTGCAAGCTCGCAAGCTCGAGTCATCTGCTCAAGCCCAACTAATTGCTGGCATTTCAGAAAAGAAGCTAGCCCATTCAGATCTTTTTCTCGTTTATACAAAAGTGGAGCAAACATCGCTATACACCAAACATCTGCAAAGATCTATGTATTCATGTCCAGATTCGTAGTTCTAAAATAGGTCTTATCCCATTCTAAATTATTATATTTTTAGACGGAGGGAGTAGGCTATAAAAATATGAAGAGCAGTAGGTCACGGACCAACCAATCTCGTTCAGCATTCAGCAATATTCTATACTACAAGACAATAGCTTTGTTTATCCTTCTCATGGGCATTATAATATCGTACAAAATAAAGTTTGTCTTGGCCTTTGAAAAGTATAGCCCTATTTGTTAAACACCTGCAGCAGCTATGATCGAAAATATAGTTATATTTTTCTACAATAGGTATAATAGCATACTTGTTTAATTGATCTGCTGGTAGCTTCTGCACAAACCCACCAAAGTTTAGTGATGTTTACATATGTTTCTTCGCTACCATCGACGCAACCTCGATGCAATCATAGCAACCTCCTTTACCATCTTTTAAAGCAAAGCACGATTAGCATCGTACCGACGACAACGAGGGTAGATTACCTTATGCGTCGGCAGTGCGTGTCTCTTAACTGATCCATACCTTTCAGTAATGTCCAGCTCAATCCCCTCTACGAATGAACTGCATACACTTGATGTTGCATTAATCGTCCCAGCAAGACTGCAAGATGTTGCGTTTGTAGAACACATTATTGGTTATTCTGGTCGAAGTTAATAGTAGGTATTCCGTATGATGTTCTAGGCATGTGTCGCATTATTACTGAACAGTGTACAATATAAATGGAATGCCGTGGAGGATAGTGGACAGATCAAATTGCAATAATGTATACTCTCAACCAGATCGCGATCGGCGATGGATCCGTTCAAACTACTCAAGCTGCACGGGTATGATAATTTACACCGTCCAACTATCGAGAAGCAGCCGGATTTGGGTGGAAGTTACAACGCACCTAGAGTAGTTGATCAAACCGAGGGTGGCTTAAGATTATGATTATCCAACGTTTACTCAGAGCAGGTACAATAGCAAGCTATAAGTCAGCTGCAAACATATTTTAAAGAGAAAAATAAGGAGAGAGAAGAACAGCGGGCTACAGATTTGTAGGCAGCTGTAGCACGGACTTCAAAACACAGTGTGTATATGACAGGTAGGATCAGGTATCAATAATGTAGTATGTACTATTGTATGGATGAGCTATTAGATTGGCTATAGATGAATTGGAGTTAATAGTTGGCTATACTATTAAACTTGCTCAGGATAACCTTTACTTGGTCAATGACGTTAGGCAGCCAGCATTCAGAAAAAAGCCGGCAAACTTGATTGCGCCTCTTGTCCGTTGTCATGTGTGCTGGGCGATGGGGACAGAGAGCGGAAATTGATCGGATCTTTCGTTGCAGGAAGCGTCAGATGTTCATAAATATTCAAAGATAAGCATGTGATGGACTTTATCCTTATCGCGTGTTCCTCAAGTTGCTTTCGCCCGCGAGTGCACGCAAATGCGTAAGGTGATGGAGACATCCAGCTTATGTTTGCACGCTTCAGACAATTGTTTGAAATTTCAACTTAATTTCGGTTTGGAAATATTCGAAACGTCCAAAATATCGGTTTTCCCGGTATTTCTTCGTCGCGGCTCGTCCGCGATCTCTTCCCACTTATTCCAAACGTAAGCAAGCTAAGCGAGCCAAGGCCAGGCGAGCCACGGCGCTAAGCAGGCCCTAGGCTTAAGGTAAAATTTCTTAACCTTTGGACCAAATCCAAACATTGTTGGAATGTGACGTTCGACATTTCTTACAAACTCTCGAAGTTTTGGTTATCCCCGATATTTTTCATCCTCTCTGATGGATGCACGGTAGTTTAATTCGGTCCTGCTTCAGGTTTCAGACTTGACTGCTCGCGTAGTTCGGTTCAAGCAAATTCAGGCAAACGGGGGCAGATAGAAAGACTGCCCACAGAACTGACGAAGACGACAACAACCATAACAGCATTACCATTACAGTTTTTATTGCATACATTACTACACACAACATACCGACAGATTGAAGTAGTGCTAGTGTACAAGCACGACTTCACTGACGACGCACACGAGGAGAGCATATCATCAAAACTTACCTGTTCGCCTGCTCGAGCAGGGCAGCCTTGTCCTGGTGGACGAAGAAGGCATAGAAGCCACCACCGATTGTGGCAAATGCCATCGCCCAGACGATCACCGCGACCAGCGGCGGCATGATTGCTGCCACTTTGTACGAAAACATGACCGTGAGCAACGTCGTCAGTAGCCATACAAATACCTTGAGATATTCCCGGCGGGAGGAGTCCCTCGGCGCCTTCTCGAATAGACGGAGGCACGCGAAGAGCAGCACGAGATCGATGTACGATGTTAATACGAACGCCACCGATCCGCGATCGCCATCGGACCGGTAGATCGCCATCCCGGAGTTGAAGGTAAGGAAACCGAAGCCCAATGCCGTAAGCCATGAGAATCCGCCCTCGCCGCCGCCGTCGTTGTTGTTCATGCCTTGGCTCCCCGGGTCCTTATGGTGAACAAGCGGCTGTGTCGTCGGCGATGGTGAAGACATACCTGTGAGAGCTCCAGCTTGTGAGGCAGTACCTGGGATAGTTAAAAGTAGATAATCAATTAATTAAAGCGCTGGACATGGACTGGGGGTGCTTGGGGTTGTACTACTTCTTGAGTTCGTATTCTTCTAGTATCAAAGTTTCAAAAGCCAGCGTAGGACGACATCAATACATCATATTTTGTGGAGTAAATTTCACTTTGGGACTCTTTTTGTTACCATAGTGTTATTTTGAATCCTTTTTTTATCCAATTTTTTTACTTTAGACTCCCTTTTGTGGCATTTTGAGTCACTTTGGACCCCTTTGTCCTCTCTTCATCTCCGGCATTCTCCTCACCAGTCGCCACTACTGCAACACTGCTATCTTACTGGCTGAGCGAGTTCGATGTTACATTCTTGCATCGGGGATGAACTGGTGGCTGGAGACCTCACAGCACTCATGGAAGAACGATGCCATCATTGTAACCTTAATTTCCTCAGGCAGTGAGACAACTGCAACAGGATGCCGGAGACGAACACTAAAAAAAGGTTTTCGCATGCAGAATAAACAATTTTTTGCAGGCACTAGTTGTCCCCCTATAAATGAACGCCTGCGAAAAGAGCTCCTAGCATTAAAAAAACAAAAAAACAATTGGCAGCCACCGCCCACGGCAGCAGCAGCTTCCCGTTCTCCGTTCTCCATCCAATTCCCATTCCCTAATCCAATCCAGTTTACATTTCCCATCAATCCAAATCAAATTCACAAAAGCATCACAAATTAACATAGAAGCACCATACTTCACAATCAAAATAAACGCATCACAAATTAACATTCACAATCAAAACAAACGCCGGTAGCCGCTGCCGCGACCGCCCTCCGCGCCGCCGCCGCCCTCCGCCCTCTGCACCACTAAATCTGGGAGGAGGGAGGGGAGAAGACGCCATCACCGCCGGTAGCCACCGCCGCGACCGCCCTCCGCATCCACCGCACAGACGCGCCCTGCCGTCATCGGCCCCGGGCCGCCGGCCACTATCCTCCCCCTCCCCCCTCCGTCCAGATCTGGGAGGGAGGGAAGGAGGGGAGCCGCCGCCATCCGCCCCGCGCTGCTGGCCACCGGCCTCCCTCCTCTCCCCTCCGGCCAAATTTGGGAGGGAGGGAGGGAAGGGAGCTGCCGCCAGGGTGCACAACCACCGCCCGGTAGCCGCCTCCGGCCAGCGGCCGGAGAGAGGAGGAGAGGTGAAGGGGAGGGGAGAGGAGAGGAGAGGTGGAGGAGAGGAACGGGAGAGGACGAGAGGTGAGGGAGAAATAGGACTTAGAAAAAATCGCCATCGCCTATATTTATATTCCATGCTAATTTTCGCAGGTGGACCACATAAGAGATCCGCCTGAAAAACAAAATGGTATTTTTACAGGTGGACCGGTTAAGTGGTCCACCTGCGAAAGTAGATTTCCGCAGGCGGACAACGAGCTTCCTCCAGTTTATATTTTTGTAGGCGGTCATTTGGCTTCAAAGGCTATGTCCGCCTGCGAAAAAACCCCCACGTCGGCAAAAATGCTTTTTCTAGTAATGGAAGAAGATGATCAGGGTGGTTCAAAGAGAATTAAAATGGGAACAAAGAAGACACCAAAGTGAAAATTTTATTGGAAGAGGATCCAAAATGACATTATGATAATTAGAAAATGCCCTAGGTGAAATTTACTCTATTTTGTATTTCATCCCAAAACGCTCTCATCCCACTGCTAGCGTTTCATGCAATCCTCAATGGTACGTAAGAGATTCTAGATTCATTATTCGTGATACAACATAGAAGCTAAATCACTAGTGCTCGAAACTAGCATTGATCAACAATATGCTTGTTAAAGGTAATTAACCTAATTAAGAAATTCATGTGGTACTATATATGATCCTAAAAAAAAGAACTGAGAAGATAAACATGGGCACTTCGGGCACCGTCTCCCTCTTGGGGGCGTTGCCGTGTCATCCCTCTCCCTCGGTGGAGTTGCTAGGTAAAAATCCTATTTTGGTTCTCCTTCAGATCTTGACGGACAGTAGCAGCGGTACTCATCATCGTTATTCTCCCTGTAGACGTTGTCTAGGAGGAGCTCTAGCCTAAACGTCTCTCCAACAGCTGGTGCGTGCTCTCTTTAGATGATGTCTGTCCTCATGCAGCGGTGCCCTAGTTTTTACAAGTTGGCCATGTTGGTGGGCCTTGTGGGGAGAGCGGTAATTCTATTCTTCTCTTTAACCCTCTTCCTTACAATCCCAAAGATGTGGATAAAGTTGAGTGTTGTGCTCGTCTATTAGGGTTAGGGTTAGGGTTTGGTTTTGGGCGGACCGGCTGTAACTTCGTTCTTATGCAAGATATATGCTACGGTGATATTTCCCACCATGTAAAATGGGGATTAGTACTTACACAATTAGCCACAAAGGAAAAAACTGACAGAAGATTTTAGTTGGCCTGTTGTACCCAGTGGCCAAAGCTTAAATATGGTAGATGAACACACGTACTTACAAATACATCTTCTAACACACGTTTAAAAATATAAACATCATCAACGATAAAGACCAGCAGCACGATCTAGGTGTACCTAATATTAGTAGCCGGCCCTTCGTAGCCACCAAGGTCGCTAGTGGGTGGAGTCACAGATCCACGGTTACACCACTCACCACTTTGTGTTCCCAAAAGTTTTTATATATTGATAGCATATTTTAGTTGTTTAACAGTCTAACTGCGATTATAAAGTTTTACTGAGGTTCAAGCTCTAATTCCCGTAATCTTATCCTCGCCCCTATAGCTAGCAATCTTACATGCAGTTCTGTTTATTAATTAATTACTATCGTTTTGGGGAATGGTTTCCTCCTAACCCATAAGGTTCTTCAATTAAGACGAATTTGCTTCTCATGTGTTATTCTATCTACCGTACGGCGGTACCATTTGGTGTTGTCAGAAGAAAAAATGGGACTGCATGCCTAGCTATAGCAGTTGCCTGATTTTTCTCCGTCCAATATGGAGAAATCTAACCCATCTACCAATCTAAACATACTCATCCAGGGTACTACGTTTTTAATGGAGGGAGTAAGAAAGAGAGAGAAGTGGTCACATCTGTGCAGACAGCAAATCAGCCGTTGGATCTCAAGCGAACGAGGTGACGGAAATTTAGGCTAAGTTTGGGTGTGCCCATTAACACGTGATTAATCTAAAAACACTTTAAAAATTAGATTAATATGATTTTTTTAAGTAACTTTCCTATAAAAAACTTTTGCCAAAAAAACACTGTTTAACAATTTAAAAAACGTGCGCGTCAAAAAAAAAGAGAGAGGTGAGTTAGAAAAGAAGGGGGAAGAACACAGCCTTATAAGTTTCTCAGTCTCATGATGTACTCCTATATAGCAACTATGGAAGAAAATACATACCACGCGAGTGCAAAACAAATGTTGCATGTTTCACTTCCAAGATATAGTAAAGAATAAATGACAATGACTGCTGGGCGGACAAATATACACACCACGGGATGCAAGAAGCGCAGTAGTCCACCAAGGGCGAGGGATGCAGGATTTGTAGTCACCAGGCCGGTCTCAATCTCGATTCTATGAAGAGATTTCTAACATGCTGGGGGCGAGCTCTGCTCGCCCAGAGGTGCATATATGTATACTTATAGCCAATATGAACACAAGGGGCAGCCGTGTAATTTACTCCGAACCCGTTTGTACGCAAGCTTATATTCAATGGGTCCATGCCGTGCTGCACTCACCCACCGGTGTGATCACCACCTTAAAGTCTTTAGTCTTCTTTAACATCTCTTTCTTCCAATTTTTTTTTCCTCAAGTTTTTCCAAAATACAACATCCAGAATCACAAGACTCTAGTTACTCCTGACCTCACCTGCCTCTATCTTAGGACGGCAGGCACCACCCAGACAATCGTATTATCTAGCCTCCAATCCTCCGTTTACACATGAAAGCAATCAGAGCTGGTAATCTGACTAGTATCGCTCTACTGGCACACCAACTTATACGCTAGCAGAACACTCCCGCCGGTGACCACGATGCAATCATCGAGTTTTGCTGCTGCAGGGAGAAATCACTCTGTCGTCTGTCTCATCCTTCTAGCCTAGAGCCCCAGGAAGCGAAGAGGGGAGGAGAGAATAGAGGTCCTCGGAATAGTTTAAATAGGTAGGGAGGTGCTG
Source organism: Oryza glaberrima (assembly GCF_000147395.1). Taxonomy (NCBI): domain Eukaryota; kingdom Viridiplantae; phylum Streptophyta; class Magnoliopsida; order Poales; family Poaceae; genus Oryza; species Oryza glaberrima. The sequence continues at coordinate 21,661,385 of NC_068331.1, read as the reverse complement.
TGTAATGTTACCGACTGACGGTGACGTTTTCCTTTTCTTATGCTATATATATTACTTTTTGCCATTCTGGTGGAATGTCAGAAATGCCCTTGTATTTTTGCTTCCTATTCTTCACCTCGTTCACTTCTTAAATCATCTCTGTTTTGCGCTTAGGCGTTGGTTTTCATGTCTTATATCTTTTCTTTTGCATTAAGTGTTGATTTTCATATCTGCATGTAATCCTCCATATGTTCGCCGTCCTCTTCCTAAGCGCTTTTTGCGCTCACAGTTTTATTGTTTTAGGAGTTCGTTTAATTTACGAGGTTTCGGATATACAAGGAGATGCCGATATCCATGGGTCATCAAAACACCGCTCTCTACAAAGACGACTCACATGGTTTTGCATCAAAAGCTTTCTTGCGTTTGGTGCTCGGCTGCTCGCGTCCCCCAGCATGGCAACAGGACACCATGGCGAGGTGCTCCAGCGGTCCAGCCTCCGCAGAGTGCAGACTGCAGCCACGGCGCCCATCACATGACGGCATGGGATGCCGAGCGAAACAGAGCGGGCAGGCCTGTGCGGCTGTGCCAAAGCGCTCCCGTCTATTTATAAGCGGAGAGCACCAATGGACGGGGCTATTTATAAAAGGACAGCGCTTGAATGCTTTCACTGTCATCCTTGGTTTATGAATTCCAACCGGCTTGCAAGCCGCCCTGTCGGTAGCGAGAGTTTTCAGAATATGCCATTGGAATACGCACTGCTTTCAGGATATGCCACCCGATTCGTGCTATTTTCAGGATATGCCATTGGAATGCAAATTTTCTTCGTTCTATGCCGCTCCGTCTCTCGGAGTCAGCCGCGCCATCGTCATCCGTCCACCCGGCACCACCGTCGTCAGTCCGCCCTCGAGGGTTGGGCCTGGAGCTGCGTCAAGGATGACGACGGCACACGCGAGCGCGGATGGGGTGCCTGATGGTTGACGATGATGAGGGCGGTGGTGGCGGACGGACGACGGCGCACATGAGCGCGGATGGGGCTGCTGATGGTGGACAACGATGACGACCCAGCTGATGGTAGACGACAATGAGGGTGGTGGTGGCAGACAGACGATGGAGCACGCAAGCATGGGCGGCGGCGGATGAACAACGGTGTTGCGCACGTGAGCGCGGGCGGCGGCGGACGGACGACGGTGCGGCGCATGCAAGCGCTGGAGGCGACGGACTGATGTCGGCGGCACCGGGAGATGGACGACAACGGCATGATTGATGTGTGGGAACGGAATGTCATGGAACGAAGAAAATTCGTACTCTGGTGATGTATTCCAAAATCAGCACATATCTTAAAAGCAGTCCCTATCCGATGGTATATTCTGAAAATTCTCCTTCCGATAGTGCATGTTTGCAACTGACACGAGGCGTAGAGGGGTAGGTAAACAATAGGATTATAGGATAATTAGCAGGATGGTAGGTGTAATTATATGGCTAACACCCATATAAAATTAACGACTTTATTTTACGCATGATATTTTTTATAATTTGTTAAATAGTTATCTTATTGTTTTAGGATTTTAAAAAATGAATATTACCAATGTCGGATTTCTAATCTTATTTTTGTTAAAAAAAAAAGTCACACTAGCTGTCACCCCTTATTCAATTGTCGCTCCTATACTTGTTTGGTTTGGTTCAATTTCTATTCACCCTTCTTGGGAGCTTTAATTAATATTATAGGTTTTAGACTTTATTGCTCATTGGGTTCTATTTATATATATATTTTTTAAGTTTCATCATAACGTCATCATACTACTCCTTTACGGCCGTCCGCTATCACCTCTCCTCTTCATTGTCATTTAGATTTTTAAAAAATGAATAAATTTTACAAAACTACGGACCTGTTCACTTTGGTGCCATTTTCAACCTTACCAAATTTTGGTAAGTTATCAAAAAAGTGGCTACATTTAGTTTGCTGCCAAATTTTGGTACCTATATAAGAAATCCTACCAAAATTTTGGTATAGTTACACCAAAATTTTAGCAACTTGTCATGGTAAGGTTTTTTTTTGGCATCAAAGTGAACAGGTCCTATATGTCCTTTAGCCAAATTATCACAAAACTTTAGATTTAACCCTAAATTTATCACATAACTATCGAATTAAGGTGGAATGTCATAAAACTACATATTTAATAACAAACTTATCACAAAACTACATGTTCTATATTATTTTAATTACAAAATTTGGACATTTATAACTCAAACATAACATTATAGCTAAGGATTTAAACCCCAAAATTTATATTTTTATGATACTTTTATTATTAAATTTGTAGTTTTGTGATACTTAGCATTAAACGTGTAGTTTTGTAAAAAAAATTATTGTTAGATCTGTAGTTTTATGATTCATCATCTTAAATTTATAGTTTTGTGATAATTTAGCCTAAGTATATGCAATTCCGAGAATTTTACTCTTAAAAAATTGAACCGAATCATCGTTCTTTTTTTTTTTTTACTTTGTAGAAGTTCTGTCAACCACTAAGATCCTACTCCTTTACGGTCTACCCATCGCTCCTCCTATTTATCGTCATTGCCACTCTAAAAATTGAATCTAATTATCATTGGTGTTTTGTTATACAGTTGCTAGATGTCCTATCATCGTCGCCACCTATTTCTTTACGGTCTGCCCATTGCACCCACTTCATTGTCATTTGCCACCCTCCACACGCCCTCCCATGGCAACCATCGTCTCCCTCCATTGTTGCCTGTCAACCTGTCCGGAAACCACCACCGTTTCACTCTCTTTTTTTTTTAATTGTCGGCACCTTATAAAATCAAACATTATCATCGTTGGGTGTCCTTTCATAGTTTGTACACCACTACATCCCTGCTCCTTTGTTGCATATTCACTCGCTAGCCCACGAAATTTCTCGTCTTCATTGTTATCAGTGCCTAACAAAATAGGAGCTTATCATCGCTGTGATTATGTTAGAAGTCCCGCCACTACATCTCTTGCCTCACTCATAGAACCGTCGGGTCGCCCAGTCATAGCTATCCATCACTTGAGCAGTTTCCCCTTCCCGCTTTCCTAGCAGTATTAATTTACGAAAACCATTTCTAAATCGCGATGTGCCTTTTTTAACTATGGATGCTAGATTTTAGCATTTTTGTAATCAAAACAAAACACATATGTACCTCTTGTCTTCATATAAAAATATAATTGTAATTCTTATGGATCTATTCATTTATTTATTTTTGTCTTTATCTCCAATCTCATAATCTAGTTTCACTATATACAGTGTATCTCACTACTACAGAAATATTTTTTTTTCTGGACGAGCAGCCCACTTGGTTCCAGGCAGGTCATAAGTGGCCACGCCTAGAAAAATTGGTCCCACAGGAGCTGGTTCATAGACCGCATGCGAAGATCAATTATCGCGTGTGGTCGCTTAGGATGACCGCACGCAATAATGCGGCCATATCGCCTGTAGTCCTCTTAAGCGACCGCATGCAATAATCGATCTTCGTATGCGGTCACTTAAGAGGCCCGCATGCGATGATGGACTCATATATCATTCCCTACCACGAGCGACTGCCATTTAAACTCGACGTTTCTCTCTCCAAAACGAAGCAACAAATAGGAGAAAGGTTTTCAACTTGAAATATTTGCTTGCCATCCATATAAAAGGTAACATGCTTTATTTCCTACTTCATTTGCCTCCATTTATTTTGAATTTCATCAGTGAAATGCGATGAATTTTGCAAAAGGACTTTTTCAGCTATTTTGGTAAATTAGATCTATATTTTAAATTTTTTTCATAAATTATTCAAATAAGATGGATGATGGACGCATAAACTCCATAACTGCACTTAAATGGGACGGAAGGAGTATGTCTATACGTCTAACCTAATCAGCCTAGCTCGCTTGAGGTTGGCTCAGCTCAATGATATTTCGACTGTACAATGTACTCACTCCATCCAGAAGATTAGACCTATTTTATATTTTAGTTTTTTCAAATAAATTGTTTTATTTGTAGTCTCTATGCATGCAAGACTTAAATAAAGAGGTTAATTAAATATTTGATCAGAACCCGATCGAGAAGCCATCTTAATATTCATTGTTTGCATGCGTATATATACATCGTGATCTTTCTTATATGTAAGATGAATTAATTTTTTTTGGTTTCAGTGATAAAAGTAATAGGTCCAATTTTTCTGGAAAGGAGGGAGTAGGATTCAAAAAATGCTTCTGTACAAAATTAGGTCCGGGGTCCTCGTCATTCTTGGTAGGAGCCGGTTGAGAAATCGACCGTTTGGTATACTAGTCATTATTGATTATAGTACAAGATTCCTCCTACAGTCACTTTGGGTTTTGGGAGCTCAACCATGGCACTTCAGTATTCACCTTTACAAAATACGGTGTACCACGTCTGCACCAAAATATAAGAAACTCGAAACGGATGGAACATACTACGAATCTGGACAGGTTATCTCTCTACATTCATATTACTAAAAAAATGTCCTATCCATTTCTATCCACATTTATAGTATTAGGAAATGTCTCATCTGTTTCTCTACTAAAAAATGGTCATAGGGATTGGCTAGTAGGTGCCGGTTTATTGACCTTTACCTATCTCCTGCGGGATAAAAAAATAAAGAACCGATACCTTTTAACAACTATAAGTGCCGATTTTGAAGGAAAACGGGTGCCAATACTATTGATATCGGGTTTTTTTAAAAAGAACCGACACCTATAATATAATATATTATATGTCCTAATTAATTAAAAACCGGCATCTATATAATATATTGTATGTGCCGGTTTTTGAAAAACGGGCACCTAAGAATTGAGCCGAGCCGGCAAGAGGATGAGCTGAATTGGCAGGGCCCACCAAGAGGAGATAAGGCCACCAGCTCAGCATCGATCCATCCTGAACCATCTCGGCCGCTCGCGCGCTCTCCTCTCTCTCGGTCCCTCTCTCTTGCATCTCTCTCCCTCTCCTCTTTTGCGGCGGCTGCCTGACGGCGGCAGGCTCCTGCGGCGAGCGGCTGCCTGGCGGAGGCAACGGCGACTGCACCATACCCTCCGCCAGATTCGGCGGGAGGGGGAAGGGGAGGCGGCGGCCGCGCACCCTCCTCTCTCTCTCTCTCTCGGCAGGCTCCTGTGGCCAGCGGCTGCCTGGTGGAGGCAACGGCGACTGCACCATACCCTCCGCCAGATTCGGCGGGAGGGGGGAGGGGAGGCGGCGGCCATGCACCCTCCTCTCTCTCTCTTGATCCCTCTCTCTCTCGTGTCTCTCTCCCTCCCCTCACTCTCACGGCAGCCGCCCGGCGGAGGCGACATCGGCGACCGGGCTCTCCCCTCCGCCAGATCTGGCGGGAGGGGAGGCGGCGGGCTCTTGCGGCTAGCGGCTACCCTGCAGAGGCGGCGGCGGCAGCGGCAGCCGCGCCCTCCCCTCCACCAGATCCTGCGACGCGACGACGGGGAGGTGCTAGCCGATTTCACTAATTGTAATTTTTTTATTGTGTTTGGAGGTTTTCTTGATTGTGTTTGGTAGATGAGGATAACGTTGATATGTGATGATGATGATAGAGCTGGCTCGATGCATAGAGTCATTTTTTTGGAACGTGGAGCCTTAAAGGTGCCGGTTTTTAAACCGGCACTTTTGAGAACACCACAAAAGTACCGACTAATAGGTGCTTGTTAGGAAACTGGCACTTGTTAGGAAACTGGCACTTATATATGGGGTTTCTCAACCAGCACCTATAATTCTTATATTTGACTGAGGGAGTAAATCCTAACGCTGCCAGCTGTTGCTTATTCTGGCAAATGGCAGAGTATAATATGAAGTGCATTACCTTGAACGTTGAAGGGGGGACAAATGACACTACTTTATGGTTAGCGCGTTAATTAGGCGCATTGAGGTTGAGGACGTCGCTGGCTTGTGGAGTCGTTCGGAGTGCTTCTGCGCGTACTATACTATATATACGGTCTACTAGAAGAAGATCAAAGAGCCATGTTGGGCGGTTGGCAGTTTTCGACTTCTGGCAGATCCAACCGTACGCCATCATGGGGTCGAAGATGCTTTTGGTGCCAACGGTGATATGATCTCGCGTCGTGGTGGTCGCTGTTCTGGCGGTAGGATTTTCCTGGCAGTTTCGTTTGTTATATTATATTTTATATTTAAAAGAGGTAGTGAGTGGTACACCACTCCTGCCACCAACTTCGAATTTTTCGAAATGAAAAAGAAAGTGGGACTAAAAGACCCATGACTCAACCATGCACCCAAATATGCACCCAAATAGATCCATCTGTGTATATGAAATGTAGGTACAGTGTTATTATAGCAAAGGTTATTGTTTGCAGTGTTATTATTACAAATCTCCCACCATAAACTCCTTATTTAATGGGGGAAGAAAAAAGAATAGTGGGACTCTAGAGGGTCCACACGTAAGTAGAAAATATATGTAGAAATTAAGATATGATATTTTCCTCTCGCGTTGTTTTCCCTTAAAAAAGATATATTCAAAAAACACAATGATAATAATGAGGTAATGGGGAAACGCCCAAGGGTCTTCCGGCTAATTTCACAATGTGGTGAGCTAGACGACCTGGGTTCGAAGCCTCACCCCTTTTAATTATTTGATATTTGGTCCTTCCCTAATATTCGTGTTTTGATAATAACGAGGTAATAACAACAATATATGCTAGTCGATCATGTGCATGCTTCTGCCTCACCTGCGAGGTAGGACGTACGTCAGTCGATTGACTTCCTGACTCTTGAGGCCTAAACAGGCCCCCTTAGGACATGAATATTGCATCAACGTGATAAGAGGTTTCAGCTCACACATCGGTTAAGCGGTGCGACCAACATGAAAGAAAGCGGCGAATGATGTTAGGGAAAAGATAAACGAGGCAAGGGAAGAAGAGAGGCTTACCACCACGAACACCGCCGCTCGAAGCGAGTAGGACGGTGATAGGCAACATGGAGGAAGAGGAGTAGCGGCGGTTCGATCCTACCATCCCAACCTGTGCCATCGCCTGTGAGCTCATCACCACAACCCTTGATCCGCGCTTGCACCAACATCAGTCGCTGAGCTAACTGGCTAAGCTGCCCCGGATCCTTCCTGTCGAGGAGCTCACTACCGCCAACGCCCTCCCAGCCTTCAACTACCTACTATTTTCCTCGCTCTCATCGTCTGTCAACTCCTGCCTCCCTCCTTCTTGAGCTGCGAGTTATTAGATCCGGCAGCCACAGCTCAGAAGCATCAGATCCGACACCCTTCAACACGTCACCACAAGATCCGATGGGCTAGCAACTCCGACAATGCAGCAGCTCTTCGAGCATCGACGCATATGAGTCCTTGAAAGGAGAAGCAATATTGCCTGATCCGTGTCATCATGGACTGCTCGCCCACCTCAACTCAATATGTGCTTTAAGGATCTCGCTAGCCTGTCCTGCGCCCTCACCTCGATCTACCACGCCGAGGAGCTTGCTGGTCCGCGAAGGTGGCAATGATGGGATAAAGTGGGGCAACAAGGAGGAGACGTCAGCGAGGACAAGGAGTAGCAGGGGGTGACAGCAAGCAAAGCGTCATTTCTGCTCAGGGTGCGCGCTAAGGGAGAAGGTGGGAAATCGATGGAAGACGGAGGGTGAGGGTAGAAAAATACATTTGGTGACTGACAGGTGGGTCACGGTTTGATTTGCAAATAACCTTCCTCCTTAAAGGGATTCTTTGAAAAATCCACAAAATGATATTATTCTATGGGCTGAAGTAAAAAATAGGAAGTGCCAACATGCAAATATTTCTAGGGCCCATCAAAAGCTCCAAAGCAATGGAGGAGTTGTAGCCTTTTCTTAGGTGTAGCTTAGGTGTAATGGCTAAGGATATTGTGTATTAACTGTTCACGCCCTTAGGCGCATGCATCCCCTTACATTTTCTAGAAGGTCGATGGAAGTGATTACTTTGTGGTTTATGTGATAGGGCTTGAAGTTCAAGCTCCACGGCGGATGCCAACGTGTGATGTGCTAGGACAACAAAAGTGAGCAATAAACGACTATAGTCTGCACTCTCCAGGAGATCTTGTTCGATTCTTTTTATAATGTAGTCCTTTCAAAAATTTACTTAACTAATAGATTCTCCACAAAACATTAAAATGGACTTGTAATTCAACACTGAAAATCCTAATGTCAGAGTTGAATGTGTCCATGCTCAAGATCTTGGCACCAAAACCAGGTGTTCGTGGTAGCAAAGCTCCACTAGGCATTGATGTGGCAAGTAGGGTGGAAACAAGCTAGGCTCAACGCATGAAAATGAGGCTATACTTCACTTGTTTCGATTGAAGAAAAGGGCTAAATCACGAATTCGGCTAGGTCCTTTGGCAGGCTCGAGCCAGCTTGCGAGCTTGCCTCCGACAATAGTGATTGTGGTAGTGAGTTGAGCCGGTGAGTGCATAGGGTCGAGGAAGTATGCGTCCAGCCACGGCATCACGTGCACAAGGATAAAAGTGAGGGTAAACCCTAGTGATCACTAAGAGGCGTTGTCAATGGCCGGCGCGGCTTGCATCTAGAGCAAGAGTGAGGCAGCCGTCCGTTAGGTGTGGCGGATGAAGACGAGGTCTCTATCACTGGTTATGGCAAGGAAAAGCATATGTCGAAAGCTAGTCTGGTTACGGAGTAGGGGCAACATTGCAAGTTGGTGGAGGCGAGAGTTGTGCCACAAATCGGTGGGTTTGGTGGTGGATGCGGCATGCCTCCCGCATCGTGTGCATGACGGCTGAAGCAGATGGGCAGATGTGATCTGGTGGGAGGGAGGGGTAGGGGCTAAGGAGTTAAGGTTTTATTTAATTGGGACAATAATGGGTTGGGTGTTTGGCTTTCGAGCTGAGCCGAGTCCAAATCAAGTTCACGGGCCAGAGCTTTTTATCTACCCCTAATGGCAAGGGGGTCAGTGCTAGTATCGTTGGTAGTGACCTTCGAACGCCCCTTTCCGCTTCTCCATCCCCGTCTATTTTCTTAAGGGATCTCCACCCCGTCTCTTCAAATTATGTTTGATTTGACAACGGACTCTATGGAAAAATTGATATAGCAAGCTACACTGCTTCATTTCCCCAAATTTGTTTTGGATGAAGACCTATATTTGGATGGGGTTGGGCCTACTCTTCTCAACAACTCTCTTCAAGTTATGTTTGACTTGTCCCGCAAAAAAAAGTTATGTTTGACTTGGTGCCACATTTTTTTAAAGGAATTTGACAAAGGAATATCTTTCTTTATTTCTAACTTATCATCCTATAGTCCCTGTCATAGTGTCCTTCTTTTCCTTCTGGAGATAGGTCAACGAGAGGCATAAGGTTTTTGGGTCTTTTGCCCTTGTATCCAGGCCGAATATTGGAACTGGCATCTGTTGTTGTCGCCAACTATGATTTCTATAGTTGCGGCAAAGAAGATCTTGTCTGTTTCATTGCATGGCATCTTTACGTCCACCCATGGTTTTTTAGCGGCTTTTCATTCCTGACACATCCATTGTAGTTGCAAAGCCCTCATTAACTTCTCAATGTTTACACCCCTAATCCCCCCCAACCCTAGAAAGTCCTCCTCCAATTGATCTTGCATTTTTCTCCCGTTATATTTCTTGCCCTGACCCATAGGAAACACCACTGCTACTTACGAGTCGTTCCAGTGTCTCTTTTGCTAACTTTAATGTAGTAAGGTGGTAGATCGGTTACATTATGAGCACTAACTTGACTAAGGTTCTTACATAGAGTTGTCCACACAAAAATTAGAACATGCGATGCTACCTACCTAAAGTACTTACGGGCCACCACAAATCAGATTTCGTAAAACAAATTTAGTTAGTAACATGTCACCATCATACGACTCAGGGAGCCGTTGTATGATCGAGATGTCAAATAAAAGGTGAGGGGTAGGGGGTGAATAGGTGATTAAAAATAAATATGGCCTAACCAAACTAACCTAAGTTGTTAGGATTGGTCTAAGGATCACACACTAACAACTAAATTATATTTTGCATACCTAGGGTGATATAGGTTCAAGTTATCTCTAGAAATGTAAATTGCACAATTAAATTGCAATAAGTAAATGGATAGGAGACAACTGATTTTTCTTCACCCGATATTCGGAAGCTTGCCAGCTTCCTACGTCACCATTGAGGCGAGCCCAACTTTACTGCTTAAACTACCAAACCTCCGAACCCCTTCGTTAAGGCATGGGCAAGGAGGGATCCGTTCCTAAAGTGGTCTACACAACCCTCGATTGCTATGGGTATTGAAAACCCTCAACTATGTGCTCTACTAGTGCGGCCAACTAGCCTGGCAACTATTTGAAAACTAGTAGTTACTGCACATTAAATGTGCTAGGTGGTCCGATTGTGGGCAAGGAGCCGGTCCAACCGGTCACCTCCTCAAAGCTCACTTAGGCTCGTTCGTTTGCTTTGGTTGGGAACCCATCCCTCCGGCACAGAAAACGAAGCAGTCTATTAGTACGTGATTAATTAATTATTTGCTATTTTTTTTTCAAAAATGGATCAATATGATCTTTTTAAGCAACTTTCGTATATAAACTTTTAAAAAAAAACATACCGTTCATCAGTTTAAAAAGCGTGTGCGCGGAAAACGAGAAGAGAGAGTTCGGAACCTTACATAAAAACAGAGCCTCCAGTACTGGATTAGCCCGATCCAGTCCGTGTTGTCCATCGTGTTACCACACGCTTTATAGGATTGGGTTGGCCGGACCGGCTGTCTGTTCTTGCATGCTGGCTAGACTGTATGGTCATGGTCCGACCGACCACCACATAAAATTTAGGGATCAAAGCCAAGAAAAAGGAGCACCCTTATGCATATGCACTAATGTGATGTTTCGATCACCTCTTTACCAAGATTATCACCCCTCTTGTTAGTACACTAAAGCTAATAACTTGTAAATCGACCACTAAACACCTCAATCAATAAAAGCAAAACGCTATATTTATCATATTCATTTACCGTACCATCAATTTTAATATGCAGTAATCGTTTTTGCAATATACATCATGTGATCCTAACTCAAATTATCTCACTCAAACAAGTTAAATAGTTAATTAAGTCTATAATTAGCGCTTGTCATTAGTTATCAACATTAACACTCGGGGCCTAGATGCTTCAGCCACTACATGCATGTATCCATGCATTATTCGCAGGAGAAGATCGCATCGTTAAATTATTCAATTGAAATGAAAAATAAATTATGTCGACCTATGGCTGGACGCTCCCAAAAATATTAGTATGGGATTTGCTAGTTCTTAGGTGACTTGGAGTTCCCCAAATCTCGATCACCTGCCCCCTGTTTGTTGGATTGAAATCCAAACGGTCAGGTAGTTGTCTTCAAGATCTGGTTGGTGGGGGAAGAGGCTAGAGAAGAGGAAGAAGAGGACTCACTTGTAACAGTTTCAACTACTTCGCATCGACGGAGATAGCAACACCAGCTCCTCTTCTCCAATAGCAGCAAGGAGATGGTAGTGATCGAGGTTAGACTATGGTGTGGGGTAGGGGTAAGTGTGGGAGGGGGTTAGGGATAGGGTAGAAGGGCACGGGGGGAGGGGGGGTTAGATCCTTAAGGTTAAGAGGGATGGCTAGAGCGGTAGTGGGTGAGCAGGGAGATAGCAAGGGTACTACTAAGCAGGGGTAGGGGGGAGGACGTGGGCGGGGTTGGCAGTGAGGGCGAGGGAGGCCATGGGGTTCAGATGCAATGATTTGCAACAATGAATCTGGCCAGCGGTGTGACTCGTCGAGACATGGACGAAGGCGGCAAGGGGCTGAGGGTAGCGCCACCGCTCGCTTAGGGGGAAGAGAGGAACGGGGCTAGGAGTGTTGAGACCGGTTTGACAGGGCTCGTCGATGCCATTGAAAGCTTATGACTAGCCGGTAAGCCAAAGTTGTAAGGAATCATGCTAGATGATACTTTAATAGTGTCGTCCAGTACGATTGAGGAGGGAGAGAAAAGAGATGGGAGCGCAAAAATCTCAATGCAATCCTTTCAATAAATTTATGATATTTTCAGTCACATAGAAACTAGACAGACTAGTGTTATTTACCATTTTACCCTACCGTTTTAATGACTTCTCTTTCCAGATAACCCCGAAGTCCCCGATGCTTCACCAAACATTATCCGACCCGTCATCTCCGGATGGACTGATCCTCTGCCCTCCGCTCCACCCCCCTCCAATCTCCATCTCTCTTTGGCAGGGCGTACGGGAGAGCTTGGTGACGCCGTGACGGGCTCCGGCGGAGGTAGCGGCACATATGCGGGAGCTAAGGTTGTGGCTTTGGCGGCACCGCGGCAGGAGCGCATGAGTTCTGGCAGCTACGGCACGTACAGATCTCGTGCGATAGGTGTGGCCAGATGCATGTCTCCGGCATGCATGGACTGCAGCGACGGCGCAGGCTCCGGCATGCAGCAGCACGACCCCATGCGGCAGGAACAGCAAACGGCCAGTGTCATTAGCTATTTCTTTCCCTATTTTCTAATAGATAATACCGTTCACTTTTAGATTTATGTATTTTATTATTCGTTTTATTAAATAGGTATACATTATTATTTATTTTTTTCTGATTTTTTAATTAAATATATTTTAAATAGGACTTATATTATTATATATTTACAAAATATTTTTATAAGACGAATTGTTAAAAAACTAATTAAACAATGTTATATTTTTTTTAGAAAATGAAGTTGTATGGAAAGAAAAGAGATCCGAGTGGATTTTATTTTTCATGTGTTAACTTAGGAAATAACAACTTACTTTCCTTTGTTCTTATTTCTTCAATTTTTTAATCATAACGCTGCTGTAGTGGTTTCTCCTTGAAGGAAATGAGACCGTTAGGATTCTTTTAAAAATCGTTTGAACCAAACATCCTGAGTGAAACCAATTTCATTTATTAAACAGTTTAATTTCACAGAAAGGTGGGACCATTTTTTTCTATTTAAGCATCCTGTCGAACACATGATATGGGGAGCATTTCGTAGGATCTAAATCATATAGGAATTTTGTCCCTTCATAAAAGAATTGAATTTTTTTAAATCCTATAAAATGCCTCAACCAATTGTAGTCCTAGAGGTTATTTAACATGAGATGTAACTTCATAGTAATTTCATTTGCGTCTTTATACACATCATTAAATTAATGTAGCTCATTATTTTTTCCTCATTCTATTTTAGGTCTCTTCAAATTTTTGAAAGAATTTCAATGAATTAAACTACATCTATAAAATCTTATAAAAAAATGTGTATTCCAAAGGAATTGCCCTAACAAAGACACCTTTTGAATTGTAACGGATACTCAGTGGCGGATCCAGAAAATCAATTCGTTAGTGTCATAACGTGTTTATCAGCGTCATAGTATGCTAATTATGGTTGGATCATAGTGTTATAACATATGAATAAGCAGTTCGCTATAGGTTTTGCCAAAAGTCGTTGGTATCGCGTGACATCGGTTATAGTACTATAGATCTGCCCCTGCTGATTCTGAATATATGATGATTATTTGAGGGTATGTACGAATCGAATCAACTAATAGTAAAATTAAAAGGTTATCTTGGAAAAGAAAATCTCTAAAATGCTGGCGGAAAAGGTTATTAAAAATCATACCAGCTTGCTAAACAGGAATATTATTATCTGGCCTGTATCGTTCAAAAAAGAATAAACAGGATTATTACGCGACCGACACTGGCGGTGATCACACCGCGGTGCTCGATCGCGTGCGCAGAGGCAGATACACACCTACGCGCGTACCCTGCGCAAATAGCTCGCCGCGCACCGATGCCCGTCTCGTGGCTTGCCTCCACTGGTTCTTTTCGCTGCTTCGTGTTTGGCCGTCCACACCACACCATGCGGAGTTTCGTAAGCACTGACGTTAATTATTGAATGCATCACATGGGGTCCACACGTGGAACATGGTGCCTGTCGGGTCACCAGTACCGCTGAAAGGTAATGACGCAAAAGCCAGAATTCCGCGTGATGGGCCCACCAAAGAGGACAACTATCGTGAGTTCGTGGAAACCACTACTCCTTTCCTTTTTCTTTTATTTCCTCTGATTTCTTTATAATAGAATATTCTATATGATATTTTTATATTTACATAGTAGAAAAAAACAGACTATGATCTGAATAAACTATGTAATAAAAAAAGCAAAACCATCACCACATACCAACAACACTTTAACACGTATTACGCATCAAAGAGATAGTACCGCACTGATCGCCATTATACGAAATCGGATACCATCAAATGTACAATGTAGATGCCACAAAACCACCTACCAATGCCCCTAAACAACTGAACCACTCCTATCTTCTATACACAATGTTAGGGGTTACGGCGTGATAGGGTGGGAGAGGAGAAGATCCACTCATCCTTCCTATTTGTTTCAAAAGTGTCGACCCAACTTTCTAAGGGTGAAGAGTCAAGAACAAGATTTCCAAGAGGCGACACATCCAAAGAGGATATGACATCACAACGCCAACGTCACCAAATCAGGCACCTCGATAATACCCTCTAGAGGGACCACAACACTCAAAAGTGTTGTCGTTGCCGGTCCATAAAGCCTCTAGGCCTAGTTACGCCCCTATAGTTACGCCCCATTGCCCTACCAACGGTCACTCTATCAATGTGTAGACATCGATGCACCAACACCGCTCTATTGGCCAACTTCCATCCATCTCCACATGTTCTCCGCCTTCCGTAATGTTAGTCTGTCATGCTGTCGTTGACCTCACCGACTAGTGTCGCTCATGCCATTGTCGTTGTAGTAGGCCAAATCAGAATAGCGCCGAGCACACCCACGCTCTCCGCGGGTGGATCTGGTTCACCGTTGTTGATGCCACAGGCCGGCGCCGTCCAAGCCACCATAGCTCAAATTGTCCCATGGGGTCGAACAATTCCGCGCTTCCACAATGTAGATTTGGCACACATCGTCGTTGCCATCCCACCTCCTCCTCCTCTAGACCCCTCATCATCCTACTCTGTCATGCCAGTTGTGGAACGATGGGCGCCAGATCCAGATCTAGCACCGTCGAGGTCCATGGAGGGCTGTTGATGTGAAAAACACACACTGGCTTGGGAGATCTGCTTAGCTCCAGTGCATGTCCAAGATGTTGATGAGATGCGGACGTGCCAATTAGTTTGATCCTGCAACTGACAAGATATGTAAACAACAGATAAAACAGCCGATCAGCTGACAAGCCGATGGAGTAATTCCAGCCAATAGCCAATATTAGCCTATGCCGATAGGGTTTTGAGCAATCGGCTATATGTCTAATGTGGATAATGATATAAAGACAATCGGCTAATGATAATAAAATATAACAATAATATAATCCAATAGAAACCAATCGACTAATAAAAATATGATAGGATATGTATTGATCCGATGGTTAAAGGATACATCAGCTAAAAGTCCGATGTCATAAAATCCAATCGATTTACATAAACAGTGAAACCTTTGTTGCTTTCAGCTAAATCCAACTTTATGTAATCTTTGTAAGCCGATGCAACGTCCAGATAACTTACCGGCTAGCACCCTGATAAAACACTAGCATGAACTTACCGGCTTAACAAGATTTATATTATCAACAACAATCTAGTAGGTCGGATCTAACCAATGCAGCACAAGATTATATATGATAATCTAATACTCGATGATCTGATAGATCTGTCTAATGTGATGGATATAACAAATCTATTTATAACAACATTGTGATTGTAGAGATATATCGGCTAAGACAGAAGATCAAACCTAACCGAGATGTAAGATCGGTTCTCTTCCTTTCACTTATTTGGGGCTACCTTTGGGAACCACCAGGCCTAGAGTGGTAGACTTTGCTCTGTTGGTAGACATGGTTGAAAGGAGGCTGACAGCAAGCTCCATTTTTTTTTGCCTCAAGGAGGAAGATTAACTTTGATCAACTCAGTCCTGTCTTCTATTCCAACCTACTACATGTCCTCATTGCAGCTACCAATTACAGTCATCAAGGCCATTGACACAGCTCGTAAGAATTGTCTGTGGAGAGGGAATAACCCTTCTTCTACAAGGAAATCTCTAGCTTCCTAGGATAGGGTGTGCATGCCTAAGGAGAAAGGAGGCTTAGGAGTGATCAATCTGAGAGTGCAAAACACAGCCCTTCTTCTAAAGCATATGGTCAAGTTCTATAATGGTGCTGATTTACCTTGGGTGAAATTGATCTCACAATCATATTATGATTCTAAAGTTCCACACTTGATGATGAATAAGGGCTCTTTTTGATGGAGGGACATCACATCTCTTGCAGACATATTCAGGGGGATAGCGAAATGCGAAATCAGGACAGGAAGACTGCCCTTTTCTGGAATGATCTATGGAATGATGATTTTAAATGCATCAGCTACCCCAATCTCTTTGCTGTGAGCATGTATAAGTCTGATTCAGTCAAGACCATGTGTTCAAGACCCTTAAAAGATTCTTTTGCCCTACCCCTCTCAGATGAGGCATATTCTGAATTTTTGCAGCTTCAGGAGGTTCTGGACAGTTTGAACTTACAATCAGGGATGGGGGATGCTTGGAATTTTATCTAGGGTTCAGATAAGTGTACAGCTAAGAAATTTTATAAGCTAAACTATTCTGCACTGCAACACCCCAGGCCCATGATTTGGCTATGGAAAACAAAAGGTGTCATGAAGATCAAAGTCTTTGCATGGCTAATGTTCTGTGATAGGCTCAATACAAGAGATATGCTGGATAGAAGACATTGTACCAAAGAAAATGATGATCTCACATGTGTTTTGTGCAATGCGAATTGCAGAGAGACAAGGCGACACTTCTTCTCATGTCCTTTCAGCATCAGGTGTTGGCAATACCCGGGAATTGAGTGGAATAATAATTTGGAGTTTTTCCAAATGATCACCCTAGCAAGACTCAAATTTGCTCAGAAGGGTCTCCTGGAAATTTTCTTTTTGGCAGCTTCGCACATCTGGAAGCAAAGGAATGGCTTCATATTTCAGAACATTCAGCCCTCCTTCCAAGCATGGAGATCTCTTTCTGTCAAAGAAGTTCTTCTGCATATGTGTAGAATGAATGATCCTTTAAAACAAACTGTTTTTAATTGGGTACAAACCTTATAGTCTTTCTGTGTGACCCGCATGTAATCTCTGTAACCTTGTAAATATTTTCTTTACTTATGAAATTACACTGCTGGGCAAAGCCCTGGCAGTTTTCCTGGTCAAAAAAAAAATTGATGCGTCTTTAAACATAATGCAATTAGAGATAGAATTGAGATATCAGGTAGGCAAATATATCAACCAAACCAGAGTGATCCAACAGATCGAAGCGATGCAGCTGTGAACAACACCAATATTGCCGATAGATTCACCAGGGCCGACAGAATGTAGGACTTACCCTTCAACAGAGATCGAACTGAACCGATGAGGCCCCGCGTCAGGTGCTGAATTCCGCCAGTTGATATGTAAAACCTCAGAAAAGAGGGTGGCGATGTGCCGAGAATAGTATTGATCAAGGGAAAGTTTTACAATGACCTCGGGTGTACATATTTATACCCATGGGTAGATATTAGTCCTTGTAGGATAAGAAAGAAACTTTCCTAATTATGAAAGAAAAACATAAAGTCCTTATCAGACACTAAACACACTTTCCTAAAGATAAAAGGAAACTAACAGACTCTTCCTAATTAATAGATAAACTGCCATGCCGCATCCTCGAACTCTATCTCTTCTGGATAAGCTTCCTTAATAGATTAATTTTCTTAACCGAATCCTCCAAGAATCGAATTGTTGGTGACTTGATAACTCCCATCGGCCGATTCTAGAACTCTAAAGCTGATATTGATTTTAGGCTGATGATGTCTTTGGGGCTTACCAAATTTCACTATTAACAAGGGCATATCAGCATCCCACCCCGTTGCCTTTATGGTCATACCTCGCCGCCTTTGCCTTAGTGCTGCATCTCGCCGCTTGCCTCCATAACGTCCACACCAAGTCGTAGCGTGCACATCCATGATGTCACCTCATCCTTGCCATCTCCCAATCGTCCACGCGCATGCTTGACGCCGATTTATCCACCACGGCGGCATTGGATCCAGCCACGTCGATGCCAGATGTTGCCACCAATGGATGCACCCTCTTCAAGCCTTTTACGTACGTTGTCCAACTCGGTTGGAAGAAGCCCTGCCACCGCATAATGTGGCTGGATGGATTTTCCAGTGGCTCGCTTGGATAATGGCGTGGTAAGGGAAGGGAGAGAGGATGATAGGTCTGGTTTTCTTCAAGCCTGCACAGACATTGCCCAACTCGGCCTTCACATAATTAATTTTCATAGACGAGATCCCAAGATGGGTCCTCCTCATAATAGCATCCGCATGCAGTAATTAGTTTCCCAAGATGGGTCATGGCCCACTTACGAAAATAGAGGGCCTCTTAAGCCCGTATGGGAAAATGGGTTTACGTAGTGTAGGCAACTTTTTGTGACAAGGTTACAAGCACGATCGCAGCATCTAACGCTTTGCGGTGATCTTAAGAGTTGCCAACCACCTCAATCTAGCAAAAGCTAAATCAAGATAGGTTTTGATAAACTAAACCAGCTAGCGGAGCCGATCTAGATAGAACGATAGATAACTAACCATCTCGTGGGCAAAACGGAAGGTTTTCAGGACAAACCAACAAAGAGGTGTCGCACTCTCGCAGCGGCGGCGGACAATTTACGGCGCAAATCGACAAAGGTGGGCAAACTAAACTAAAACTAGAAGCAAAAGTAAAAGAACGATTCGATTGATTTATAGTTGGTTGATTTTTACAATGAACCGGCCTTACTCCCTTATATAGGGGTTGATCTTGCCCTCTGCAGACCTTTCTCCACGTCCAACTCAGGATAGAATCTAAAGGAAACCCGAAACATGCCTTCCCGAGCAAGGAAACCTTGAGACCCGACAAAACAGACTCGATCTCGGACTCTGCCGGTCAGACCGGCCCTCTACCGCCGGTCTGACCGGCCTACAAACGGCGGTCAGACCGGCCCTCTCAGAGGAAAACCGGTAGATTTCCAAACTTTGGCAATTTTTCCTCTTTTATTCCTAGGTGTCAAATTTGGGTGTAAACACATGCCCCCCTGTCTTTTTGATGAACAACGTCAATCTAAAAGCATAGAACATGTTTTAGTCTTAGGGCGATAATCCAGTTACCGGCCATAGAACCTCCTAAGCGTCTTGCCAAATGCTCGGGAAGTATTTCTTCAAGTATTTCTCGTTGATTTCTCGCTAAAAACGCTCTCCTTGAAGTGTCTCCAAAAAATATGCATTCCCTCGAACAATGCCGCATACTCGATAAGGACCTTCGCAACTAGGAGACCACTTACCGAACTCCCTTTATCGAGTACCCAAAGGCAAAATTGTCTTCCAAACCAAGTCTCCAACTTGAAACAACTTTGCTTTCATCCTTTTGTTGTACGCCTTGGCCACCCTCTTCTTCTCTTTCTCTATCTCTTCTAAAGCCTTCAAACGGTTGTCGACGACTTCATCAAGATTGTCTACCATCAAGGTCTTGTAGTCTTCACTTGACAAATCATCCTGCTTGATATACCGATGAGAGCCAAGATTCACCTCAACCGGCAAAACGGCTTCTTGACCATAAACCAACTCAAAAGGAGTAACTTTGGTGGCACCATGGTTAGATATCCTATGCGGCCACAGTGCTTCAAAAAGCACCTCATGCCACTTCTTTGGGTGTTCCTCAATCTTCTTTTTTACTAGACTCAACAATGTCTTATTACTCGACTCGGCTTGTCCATTAGTCTGAGCGTAGTAAGGAGAATAACTCAACAATTTAACACCATAAGATTCGGCAAAACTCTTCACTTCCTTAGACATAAATGAAGCTCCTTGATCCGTAGTCAATTTTTGTGGAATACCGAATCTATGGATAATATGCTTCAAAATAAAGTCAATTACCTCCGTATGAGTCATATTCTTGAGCGGCACGGCCTTGGCCCACTTGGTGAAGTAATCTGTTGCAACTAGCACGAACCTATGCCCCTTTGATGACGAAGGATAAATTTGACCAATGAAATCCAAAGCCCAACCTCGGAACGGCCATGGTTTGATGATAGGATTCAACACAGCGGCGGGCGCCAATTGAACATTGCCGAACCGTTGACAAGCCTCACATCCCTTATAATATTTGAAACAATCTTCAATCATCCTCGGCCAATAAAATCCCGCTCTCCTAAGCAACCAATTCATCTTATGGGCCGATTGATGAGTTCCCCAAATTCCTTCATGCACCTATCCCATAGCCACATTAGAGTGATCATCATCTTAGCACTTAGATAGAACTCCATCTATATTTCGGCGATATAAATCTTCATCAAGCAATGTATATTTGAACGCTTGCCGCTGAATCTTCGATCAACCTAAGTGTAGGATCTTTCAAATATCTAATCAAAGGAATTCTCCAATCCTCTTCTGTATCCTGGGCACAAATGTCCGAATTTACATTTAATTCAGCCTTTGAATCAATTGCGGAGTGCCGCCCCAGCTTTCTGCCCAGAATCGGTCAGACCGGCCGTGCAAGGCCGGTCAGATTGCCCAGGGTGGCCGGTCAGACCACCGGCATACGGCTGGTCAGACCACCCCTGGTCTGCGATTTTGCCTATTCCGCTCAAAGATTTAAAATCAAGCACTGGCTCTTCTAATGTCAAAAATACTCCCCTCCTCACATTATAGCCAGATGCTTGTTGTGCTAAATCATTTGCTTTAGAATTATCATGCATAGCAATGTGTTTAATAGCAAAATCATCAAAATTGGCAATAATATCCAAGCATAGATCGAGATACCTATTTAGTGATCCGTCCAAGCATTTGTAAGCTCCGGCAACTTGTTGCACCACCAATTCCGAATCACCAAACGCTTCCACGTGTTTAGCTCCAACCATGTCCATCACTTGTAAGTCGAATAATAAAGCATTTTATTCGGCTTGATTATTTGTACAATAATATTCTAAACGAACCGATGCCTCATAACATATGCCATTAGGTGAAAATAAAAAAAAAGTTTTCCAAGGTATAACTTCAACCAAACAAATCTCTTCCTCGTAAGCAATATCTACATGATGGTCTATTATAAAATCAACTACAATTTAGCCTTTCATAGATTTCAATGGTTCATAAGCCAAATCATATTCAATCAAAGCATACGCCCACTTGCCAATTCTTCCACTTAGAATTGGCCTTTGCAACATGTGTTTAATAACATTGCTTGACAAGCAACTATACATGTACTAGATAACAAATAATGCCGCAATTTGGTACAAGCATAGTATAGACATAAACAAAGTCTCTCTATGAAGACATACGTCGTTTCAGCATTCAAAAGACGGTGGCTCAAATATGTAATAATATATTCCTTGCCATCTTTCCTCTTGTGTCAAAACGATACCAATGACTTTGTCTTCGGAGGCAATATATAACCGAAACGGCATTTCGGCTTTAGACGCTCGCACCACGGGTGGAGTAGACAAATACTTCTTCAATCCCTCAAACGCCTCTTGTTGTTTTGCCCCCCAAGCAAAATCGGCTTCATTTTTCAAGCGAAGTATAGGAACAAAAGCATCGATTTTACCGCTAGGTTAGAAATAAAACTCCTCAAATAATTCACCTTACCTAGCAACTTTTGAACTTCTTTGTTGTATGTCAGTGCTTTGAAATCACGAATCTTTTCTATCTTCTTAGGATCAATCTCAACTCGTCTTTCATGCACCATGAATCCTAAGAACTTCCCCGCTGACACACCAAAAGCACACTTGAGTGGTTTTATCTTCAAACCATACCGGTGCATCCTCTCAAAAGCTAACTTCTAATCGGCTATATGTCCCTCCATACCATCCGATTTGACAACAATATCATCAATATAGATTTGTAAGATAATACCTAGCAAATCATGGAAGATCAAATTCATTGCCCTTTGATATGTTGCATCGGCGTTCTTCAATCCAAAAGTCATAACCACCCACTCAAATAAACAAACAAATCCCGGGCACCTAAATGCCGTATTGTACATATCTTCCTCCGCCACAAAGATTTGATTGTAGTCGGCATTACCATCCAAAAAGCTAATCATCTTATGACCCGAGGCATCATTGATCATCATGTCGGCTATAGGCATAGGATATTCATCTTTTGGAGTAGCTTTATTTAAATCTCTAAAAGTCTATGCAAACTCTAATCTTACCACTTCCCTTCTTTTCCACCGGGACTATGCTAGACACCCACTCCTCATAACGACAAGGCCTAATAAACCCCGCTTTCAATGAGCGATCAATCTCCTCAGGCCAGGCTCGCTTACATCTGGTAGCTTTTATAGGTCATAGACTGCCCTCACAGACCAACACATGACACCCGGGAAGAATTTCCCAGTCGGTCACCCATCTCGAAATTGCTCTAGGCCAAACATGCTTAACCTCAGAGTTCTTTCGAGATTGGCTTCCGGAAAGAAGTTGCAACTTGTTGATATGAGCATTCTATTAATCCTATTAAGCCCTAGGCCGGGATGTCACAATCTTCACCCCCTTAAGACACCGACGTCCTCGTCGGGTCAACGCCAGGCCAAGAACGTCCCCTCTTGGCCACGTCCGTGTTTCCAGTACCAGCGCATGTGCCGTGTTGTGCAACCACTCCGGGTCCACACCAGCCATGCACACCATGTTTGCGCAACTGCGACACACGCGCCCGTGAAACCATGAGAGTCGGCTCTGATACCATTTTGTAACGTCCCGCCTCTCTGAGGCCGGGCCCGCTTACATCTGGCAGTTTTTATAGGTCATAGACTGCCCTCATAGACCGCACATGCGCTGGCACTGGACACACACGCCCGTGAAACCGCGAGAGTCAACTCTGTTACCATTTTGTAACGTCCCGCCTCTCCGAGGCTGGGCCCGCTTACATCTGGCGGCTCTGATACCATTTTGTAACGTCCCGCCTCTCCGAGGCCGGGCCCGCTTACATCTGGCAGCTTTTATAGGTCATACACTGCCCTCACAGACCGCACATGCGCTGGCACTGGACACACGCGCCCGTGAAACCACGAGAGTCAGCTCTGATACCATTTTGTAACGTCCCGCCTCTCCGAGGCTGGGCCCGCTTATATCTGGTAGCTTTTATATCTGGTGGCACACTTTGTCCTCACTCGTGTGCACCCGGGAAGAATTTCCCGGTCGGTCACACATCTCGAAATTGCTCCAGGCCAAGCAGGCTTAACTTCAGAGTTCTTTCGAGATTGGCTTCCGGAAAAGAAGTTGCAACTTGTTGATATGAGTATTCTATTAATCCTATTAAGCCCTGCGCCGGGATGTCACACCTCCTTGACCCGGTCATATAGCAAAGGATTGAAACGACGAGGTGGTTGTTTATAAGGCCTAAAACCCAGTTTAATTGGAAGCCGATGCTCGACAAGATCACGACCGAGACCAGACATCTCATGATACTCCCATGCGAAGCAATCAACATACTCCTTAAGTAGCTCGATTATTTTAACTTTATAATCGGCTCTCATGTTTTTGTTTACAAAAGTCGGCCTTGGCTTAGTTCCATCACCTATGTCTACTTCCTCCAACGGATCGGCCGATGTAAACCCTTGACCAAGCTTCTCTACTTCATCAAAATCTTCATTAGTTTCACCAATATCGTTCTTTATAGACCGATATTCTTGCACCCTCTTTTGCAACCACTCTAAATTAGCTTCTTTACTCATTACATAAAGTAATATGGCCTAGCCGTGCTAAGCTAGCCGGCTTTACAGAGATAGGTACAAATTTGCCATTGGAGATACTAATGAAATCATAACTAGAAAGATCCATTCCCGATAAGCATTGAATATTCCCATGACACCACTCAAATGTTGCATCGGCCATTGCAATCTTGGCCGATGTATCCGCTTGAACAATTTCAACATCATCACCGTCCCATTGAATTAAACATTGATGCAAGGTAGAAGGCTAACAACAATTGTCATGGATCCAACAACGACCCAAAATAACATTGTAGTTACCTTGAACATCGACGATGAAGAAAGCGGTTGGCAACGTCTTGTTTCCCACGGTAAGCTCCACCGAAAAGATACCTTACGCCTCCATTGGTTCACCACTAAAGCCATTGAGAATCATGTTAGTCTTCTCTTCAACTCATCATCTCTACGCCCCAACTTCTTGAACAACGAATACGTCATGAAGTTCACGGCGGCACCTCCATCCACCAACATCCTAGAGACTGGCTTCCCATCAATATGACCTTTGAGATAAAGAGGCTTCATATGACGGTTTGACTCATCGGGATTCTCAATAACTGCATCTTTACGACTTAGTGAAAATTGAGCAACTTCGCCTTCATCCATAGCACGAAACTCCATAGGCAACATACACACCATGTTGACATCCATGTCTTCCCTTGGAGATGAATTATCCTTAGCAACCGATTGTTCTTCCTTCTTTTGCACAACAACTGGTTCTTCCCTCTCTATGGATTTACGCCTCGACATCTTTGTAGGCGGTGGTCGCAACTCATTGAATCTTCTATCTCTCCGCTCTTCGGCCTCTCTCTCTTTTAATTCTTGGGCCCAAAGATGTTGCAACCTCCTCTTTGGGTAGCCGTCAAATCCTTAGGCATCCACCTTGGTTTTGGCTATGTTCCAGGAGGAAAATAATGCCCTCCGTTGATTTTATTCGAAGACGACGAAGCCCCCGAGCTACCCGTTGCAAACCTCTCATCAAACCAGCGCAGGAGCCGAGTCAGATCGGGTGAAGACCTTCGGCCAGACCGGCCAGAGGGCCTGGTCAAACCGACCTGCGACCGGCGGTCAGACTGGCCCGATGGCCCAGTCAGACCGGCCGTAGGGCCGCGGTCAGACCGGCCAACTACGATGAATTGGTACCGGCTTCGGATTTGTTGCTTGAAGACTCCCCAACTTCATCTCCAGAAGGTATTGGCACATCATGAGACCCTACTTTGATAGTAATCACCTCCGAAGTCCTCGTCTCCACCTTGACGCGCTTTCCTTCATTGACCCTTTTTTAGCATAAAACCGGCCATTGTTTGGTGAAGACAAACGCTCACGAGCTGGCCTCCTTGGTCCTCCCCATCCTAGGTTGTATTGCATTGGAAGCATATGATTGAACATTGGTGGTGTTGCTCCCCATGGCATGTAGTAAGGAAAAGGATAACCCGGCGGCGGCATTGGATAAGACTCCCATGACATAGCTTGAAAATGATGATATGTAGGTGATTCCGACCATCTTGGTGAATGACCAAATCGCTCCCTAGGAGGTGATCTTGGTCTTTTTCCTTTATTGTGAGCTTTCTCACCACCTTGCCTCACATACTTATTCAAAAGCATATCAAAGGTCACCTTAGTCTTCTTAGGAGCTTTGGAACTTGAAACTTCACTCCTATTCTCCTTCCAAACATCAACCTCCGGATTCTTTGGCACCATCATCTTTCGCCTAGGCTCTCCAATGACCAGTCCTTTCCTCTTGGTAGTGTCGATTTGCTCCGGCCGAATCAACACCTTCTTATCATCGAAATTAATTGTATTTATCGGGAAAGGATCATGATCAAGCTTCACCTAGGAACCATCGGTGAATTTCAATCGTCCTTCATCTATGGCCGATTGAACCTGTCGTCGAAACACATTGCAATCATTAGTATAATGAGAATGAGAATCATGCCATTTACAATAAGCTCGACGCTTCAATTCCTATTAAGATGATATAACATGGCCTTTAGGTAATCTAATTTATTTTCTTGCAAAAGATAATAAAAAATCTTATCACATTTGGCCACGTTAAAACTATACTTAATCTCACTTTGCCGATCTTTGCGAGGAGTCGGCATTAGATTAGAACAAACAAAGGGCTTATTTTTGTTAGTCCACGACCACTTGGCAACATACATATCATGATCACCCTCATCATCAGAATCACTAGCCTCAAGATAATCAATCAAATTCACATTAGGCTTCTTATCATATGGTTTAACAAATTTCTTACTATCTTTAACCCGGCTTTCTTGTGCCAGAGCCTTTTGCATGAGTTGACTAACATCGAGAAATTGTTGGCATTCTAATCTTTCTTTAATATGAGCAATTAAACCATTAAAAGCAAGATCAGCCAAATCTCTATCTGTTATATTCAAACTATAACATTGTTTTCTAACATCCCTAAATATCTTAATATAATCAATGATAAATTCATTATATTTTTGCCTAACCGATGTCAAATCACTTAGCCTAAGTTCAGTTTCACCGGTGTAGAAATAATCAAGAAATCTTTGCTCTAATTGAGGCCAAGTATGAATAGAATTTGCCGGTAAAGAAGTAAACCATGTAAAATCAGTACCAGACAAAGATAAAGAAAACACGCAATTTAAAAGTATCAGAACTACTAGCCTCACCACATTGCGCTAAGAATTGACCTACATGCTCCCATGTGGTCCTACTATCCTCACCACTAAATTTGGTAAATTCGGGAACACTATAACCACGAGGATATGGGATGTTGTCATAGTAATCAGGATACGGCTTTTGGTAAATCTTAGCACGATTCCTAGCTTCAATCCCGAATTTGTCCCTAATAATTCCTCCATATTCTCAGGCCTATGCTAATTTGGTGGTGGGTTTGGTGGCCTAAGTGGTTGTGGCGCAATATAATTATATTGGCATACCTAGTGTCGGGAGGATATCCCCTAGTAGGATCATTGTAAACATTAGAGATATGTGGGGAAACTTGGGGACTAACAGTAGATACAGGGGGATCATGTATTGGAATATGGTACAAAAGCCCATTATTTGTCATTGGATCAACCCCCTGAATCGGGATAATTGCGTCGGTCTGACCGGTCTAGGGCTCGATCTGACCGGCATCCAGAGGCGCAGTCAGACCGGTCTGGCCGCCGAGAAAGAACCCGGTCTGACCGGCCATCTAGCCGGTCTGACCAACGGCAAATGCGTGGTCTGACCAGCCGTCTGGCCCGGTCGGACCGACTGAATGCGCGGCTTATCCCTCACCGGTTGTTTGCATATTTACCTCCATCGGTTTTGCTTTATATTTGATCTACATGGGGTTTGCTAGTATTGGTAGAGGCTTTAGGTTGAAAATCGGCTATAATGGAACCGAATCTATTCCTCATAGAATCATCAATACGCTCATTAAAACGAGATTCAAACGATACATCTAATTTATTATTTAAAGCAACCATGGATGAATCTACTGTATTTGCTACGAGTTGTTGGATAGGAGTTGTTACCTCTTCAGTACTTACCACATCAAAATTAGGTTTAGACAACAATCCAGGCCTGAGAACCACACCTTGACGGGTCCTGGTGCACGATCTCATCAACATCTCCTGCGTATACACCTTGAGGTGTTCCTCCATGATCTTGCGTTCTTCCCCATCAAGATCCTCCAATGAGATTGGCATGATATTGGACGGTTCCACCTCCGAGTTGGTTGCCGGCGGCTTCATCATGGCGGCTTCGAAATTGAGATGACGTTGAGAAGATTTCCCCAGCGGAGTCGCCAAAAATCGTGTTGGCAACTTTTTGTGACAAGTTGACAAGCATGATCGCAGCACCTAACGCTTTGCGGTGATCTTAGAGTCGCCAACCACCTCAATCTAGCAAAAGCTAAATCAAGATGGGTTTTGATAAACTAAACCGGCTAGCGGAGCCGATCTAGATAGAATGATGGATAACTACCAGTCTCGTGGGCAAAACGGAAGGTTTTTAGGGCAAACCTACAAAGAGGTGTCACATTCTCGCTATATCGGCGAACGATTTATGGCGCAAATCGACAAAAATGGACAAACTAAACTAAAACTAGAAGCAAAAGTAAAAGAACAATTCGATTGATTGATAGTTGGTTGATTTTTACAATGAACCGGCCTTACTCCCTTATATAGGGGTTGGTCTTGCCCTCTACAGGCCCTCCTCCACGTCCAACTTGGCATAGAATCCAAAGAAAACCCGAAACATGCCTTCCCGAGCAAGGAAACCTTGAGACCCGACAAAACAGACTCGGTCTCGGACTCTGCCGGTCAGACCGGCCACACACTGCCGGTCTGACCGGCCCTGTACCGCCGGTCTGATCGGCCTACAAACGGTGGTCAGACCCGCCCTCTCAGAGGAAAACTGGCAGATTTCCAAACTTCGGCAATTTTCTCTATTTTATTCCAAGGTGCCAAATTTGGGTGAAAATACGCAGTCAGAGTTTTCTCTCTACCACAAAGTGCGTCTACGAAATGCCCCCTCTCTCTCCCCACTCATTTTTCTCTACCCTCTCATCTCTCTCTCCCACTTCTCCCCTCCTCTCCCACTCCTACTCCCGTCCGGCCTCTCTCTCCCTCCCACTCCTGGTGATGGTGGGCGGCGGCGGGCTAGGGCAACGGTGGGAGAGGCGGCGACTGTGGCGACGATGGGCTTGGACCGCGTAGATCATATCACATCTTTAGTTCTGATTCTGATTCGAACTGGGACAAATGTGATTTTTGCCATCCGGGCAAAGATCAGTTCTCCATTAGTGTACTCCCCACACGTGCGGATCCGTTGATGGCGGCAATAGGATGGGTGGATTTGACGGCCCCTCCCCCTTCCTCTCCCGCGTGGATCCCGCCGCGTCTCTGCCTTCCATGCTTGCCAATCCAGTAGCAGCGGCGATGGGAGGGGTGGATCCAGCAACCTCTTCCCCTCCCGCGTGGATCCCGCCATTTCTCCGTCCCCTCCTATGCTGATCCGGCGCCGTGAGAGATAGATCTAGTGATTATGAGCTATGACGACAATGGTGACGGCTTCAAGCAACGACGACGGTGGTGGCTTTGGCACGACGATGTTGGCAGCGGATCTAGGAGCGATGGTGGTTTTGAGTCACGACGGCTTCTAGGCAATAGTGGTCGAATCCGGCTTCTAGGGTTTATGGATTTTTGGTTTTTGAAATTTTAATTTTTCCATTAAAATTGTTTTCGGACAAACAGATTAATGCGTCCGCTTGTGAAAATATAGAGTTTCGCAAACACCTGGGTGTAGGCGGGGGCTGCCCAACCGCATGTGAAAACCGATTTTATAGTAGTGCTTGGTTGTAGTTTGTTGGCGTATTCATCACAATTTATATGTAAATTTTAAAACTTATAATGTTCTTAATCTATTTAAAGGTTTTTCGCCCTGATATATTTTTCAATCGTCTTTTAAAACGTAAATAATATAGAGATAGACGTTTCATATGAAAAATACTTTTCATGATTAGTTCATATTCTAGTCATAAGCCAACCAATGAGACTTAGTAACGGCCAGTTAGTGGGTCTGCTAGTCTGATTTAAAATTTCACAATTTAATTTTTGTAATTAAGGTATGTCTTTCTTTCTTTTAAGACCGCTCATGATATGATTAAAAAAAATACCGTAGATCTATTTTGTCTCTTCGATCAGTCGTTCTACGTTTGTCTATTCTAGCAGTTTTCATGGAAGACGTCAATCCTCTATTCCTCTAGCCTCTTGAATGTTTCCTCTCAACATTTTTTTTCTATTATATATATATATGGCACCTACCGAGAACTTGCTTCCAGTCTAGTGCAGATATATATTTTTTATTAAATATTTGACCGTTTATCTTATTTAAAAATATTATTATCACAACAAAGATACTAATCATAAAAGTAATTTTAAATAAGACGAACGATTAAATGTTGGATACAAACTATATTTAAAATAATGAGATAGAGGAAGTATCAGGTAAATGACATGTTCCTACGGCTTGAAGTTATCGCGCAAATATGGAGCGTATCGAAAATTCCAACAATAACAACGAGAAGAGAACGTTCGGTGCATTTTGTCTTCGAGGGGTTCGTGAACAAAAATTTTTGGCGTCACATCTTATATACGTGGAAACACATTTAAAGTATTGAATAACAAAATAAATTACATATTTTACCTGAAAACTGCAAAACTAATTTATTAAGACTAATTAATCTATCATTAGCAAATGTTTACTGTAACGCCACAATGTCAAACTATGTAGCAATTAAGCTTAAAAGATTCGTCTCGCAATTTACATGCAATCTGTATAATTAGTTTTTTTTCTATATTTAATACTCCATACATATATTCAAACATTCTGTCTGTGGTACGGGCCTGGGGTATCAAGTCCAGAGGGAGGAGGCTGCCCCTGGAACCCACGTGGAACTTCCCCGAGGGGGGTCGAGCCCGAGGTAGGGCGGCAGCCGCCACCTCCGTTCTTGGGGGTCGGACTCTCCCGACCTCCTCCGCACGACGCCGCGTGTATAGGGTTAGGTGGGCGCCCCCAACGCCTTACTAACCACATTTAAGGTGATGCGAGCGGGCGCGCCATGCCGTATTAAATGTGGCATGTGGTGCGCCTGATCGGAGTGTGACTGGTCTGCGACAGGTCGAATGACCGATATGACCATGGTAGTGTGCCTGGCCGCCTGCGCGCTGGTTGCACTTCAGGCGGCATCCCCTGTCACGTCGTGATGATGAGAGGCTGCGTCTCATCAGTCGGAGTTATTCATCTAACTTGTTCGGAGCAGAGTTTCCGTTTCCCTGCACAAGTAAGGACCCAAAAGTATTCACTCATTAAATGATGAATGACGTGCGTATCCTCGGTGTCAGCCAGAAGGATTTGACGGGCCCCCCGCCATGGCGGGCACGCAAGTGACTTCTAAGGCAAGCAACAAGACATGCTTTTAACGTGATTATCCTCCATCTTCCCTAGGCAGATTTCTAGGCCCGTTCGGCAGCCCCTTGAGATATAAAAGAAGGTCCAGGCCTAGTGAGGAGAGGGGATTGATTCTTTGGCTAAATCACGCTTGTCTCTCGACGACTCAAGCACCTGTAATCTTTAGTCGATCAACCAGGCACAGGAGTAGGGTATTACGCTTCTCAGCGGTCCGAATCTATATAAACCCCTTTCGCCTCATTGCTCTTAAGGGGCCCGACCCCCTCTACACCGCACTTTCCACCGAGTTCTCGATTTTCACCCATTGCCCCCAACCGAACTAACAAGGGGGTCTCACTGTCCCCCGTTTGAGGAGTTCATCCTCCGACACATTCAATGTGACAGGGTGAAAAATTTTTATTTGGCAACTAAATGGGTCCTGATTTGGTCGCCAAAGAGGAATCGGTGTGCTTTCTTTTCTTTACTGGCAACTGCTCCTTACCAGAAAAGCACAACTACTGAAAATAATATTTCTTTAAGAGCTCTGACAACAAATACTAGTACTATAAATCATCCCGGAAAGAAAACTTAAATGCTGACTATAAATCTGTACAATCCCTGGTTAAAATTATAATAGTCTGACTTTAATAATTTTTAGGGTACGCATTAAGAATTAAGAAAACATTAGTGTAAAACTTTGGGCAGGTAAAGTAGAGCTACTTCAACGGACTAAAATGTACGCTCCGACCTTTGAAAGAAACGGTGGGCCGGGCCAAACAAAAAATAAAGAAGAAAGACTTAGGACAAATTTTACTCTTGATTTCTTCTTTTTTTGGTTCGTCTTGCTGGAAGTCACCGCCTCACCGGTCATTCCCCTTCATTTCTTTTTCTAGAGGGGGAAATTACACAACCTCTCAAGTCAGATCATAAAAAGGATTTTTACACGATGACTCGAACATCAAACTTGAGGTTTTACATTTATTAGGAACGCGTATCCTGTCTGCGTGATTGATTTTTAAGGTCTATGGTGATGGTGAGCATCAATGCAATTGGACAGCACATGCCTCAATTTTCTACTAGCATTGATTAAGCGGCTCGTACCATGCTCTACTTGCTACACAGTACACCCTATATATTTCTCTAACCACAAAACATTTTTTTACGTTAAAGAGAAAGGTTTTTTAAATAAGTGGTAATAAGGGATTATATTCCTGATTTAATAAGTCTAGATTTTTTGTGGGATGACATAGTCTCCACTCCACGCAAGACCTAATACTCATTACCATTTGAGCTAAAACATAAGCCACCCTATTTGCTTCTCTTTTTATTTTGTGCACTTGCACCTGCTAAAGACTTTACATCCCACCCTTTATTTCTAAAATCGTTGCCAACCAAGATGTTCTCAGTAAGACTTATTTCTGTAGGGCTTGGATAACCTCTGCATTATCTAACTCCAATATGATTGGCATATGGATCCATTGAACTTCTTCCCTAAGTCGAAACAGGCTAACGCTTCTGTAAACACAAATTTGAATGCTGTAGACTCTGATGGTTTCTTCTGGTCGGTTGGGACATTTGCGAGGAAATGTCTGATTAATTTCAGGTACAGTAACAGCACACAAAGGAAGTTTCCCGAAAGTGGCCGCGTAAGTCGATCAGCCCATCAGAAATTTAGTGCGGGCCTGCTCTTTTTCGCGATTCATCTTAAGAGGGACTGGCTAAAACAAAAAAGTTTACTTCATTAACAAAATATTCTCACTCCTTTTCTTTTTATAACTTGAAGTAGATAGTAGTGCGTATATTAAGAGATCTCTAACCTTCGCGCCTCTCACCTTACGCGGTTGTATTTTGTTGGAGGCAGGTTACGGATTCCCATTGGCCGGAGCTAAAAGCAAAGCTAACAAGGTGGCATAGCCAGAGGCAACGAAGGCCGTTGGAGGCAGTAAAGAACAACGGAACTTACGGATGTGCCGGAGTATCCGTTTGGTCACAAGTGTGCATCATGCCCCCAGTAGGCCCATAGTACGGAATGAGGCCCAAGCAGGCCCATGTAAGCCCATCTTAGTTATAAGGATATGGCAAAAGGACATACATGTACCTATAGAATAGCCCCAACTATAAATGTCCCTACAAAAAATACAATGATGTAAAATACAAATAGACCTCCAAGATGATGGATAGAGCTTTGAGAATCAAATACAAAGAACCTACGATACCAAAAAAAACAATCGTAAACTTTTAGCAAGGCATGTTGTTTGGTAGAGAATATAGTAACATTCCGGTCTTTGCTTAACGAGTTACAACCAATTATTACAAAGTCCACGCATAAACAAATTCAGTGCACACTGACATGATATAAAGAAAACATAAACTAAAAGACACCAACACAAGATAAAAGAACCCTGAATGACTGAATTCTATTGGAAAAACTCCATACGAAGTTGGAAAAAGATACATAATCATCGACTCAAATTTATGACATGCATCATTTATTAATTAGCTTGATTTTATCATCATGCCTTTATAATTGAGTCTAACCCCGAAGCTAATATGTTGCACAGAAAAGTACCTACAAATAAGTTTTTGATGGTGTTTTATCAAAAACCATATCATTTCTTCTAACCCAAAGAGCCTAACATACGGCGGAAGCAGGGGTGGGCCCAGCTATAATTCAAGGGTATTCAGATGTATACCTAAGATTTTTGGACAAAAAAGGTATATATACTCTACAGTTCATATATATATATATATAAAAGGATAAAGAAAATGAGTTAAACTACTCATTTGGAACATGCTTTACCATTTCTGCTGTATTGGGCCTAAATTTTCCACTCCCGCATTCTACTTCGGCCGCAACTGATTCCATTTCTAAACAAAAATCCCCTCATCCCAAAATCCCCAATTCCCTAATACCCTAACCCTAATTTTTCTTGGAGACAACCGGTCCGGGCGGCGGCGTGCGTTGCGGCGCCGGCGGCGTTGCGACGTGCAGCGGCGGGCACGGCGTGCGGCGGCAGCGTCGTGGCGAGCCAGAGACCGCGCCACCGCAGGGGCAGCACCGCAGCAAGCCCCCAAGCCAGGCAGGGGCCGAGGGGTAGCCGCCGGCTGGATGCACCGGCGCAGCGCCGGCAGCGGTCGAGCGGCGCGTCAGCGTCGCCGGCTCCAGTGACGGGCCGCTCGCCCGCGCGGTGTGCTATGGCCTGTGTGGCGTGCCGGCGTGGGTGGCTGGGCGCCGAGCCGCCTTCGGCCTTCCCCTTCCCTCCTTCTGCCGACGACCGAGGCTACGAAAGTGCGAAGACGACGACGGGCTACGCTACTATCACACAGCCACAGTGAGTCAAAAGCACAAATTTTGAATAATTGCAATGAAGATTTTAGGATTGGGAACTGCAATTGATTGATTTAGTTGCAATTCATTGCCCAATTTCTGAATTGAAACATGAAGAAGAGGAAGGGTCTTGCTGTTGATTTGAAGTCTTTTTTGGAGAAAGCTGCTGAGCGGTTTCTTGGCCTTGTCCATGTTAAAGATACCACTTCCTTGACTCTTAAAGAAGCAATCAAGTCCTTACTTATGCCGTACCAATTGCCATTGTCCAAGGTACGTGGACAAGGATATGATGGTGCTAGTAACATGAAGGGTCATGTTAATGGGTTGAAGAAACTAATTATGGAAGATTCTCCTTCTGCTTATTATGTTCACTGCTTTGCCCATCAGCTTCAACTAACTCTTGTAGTGGTTGCTGTCACACCCTAAAAATCCCAAATATATAAATTGCTGTCTAAATTGGAATTATTAAATTTTTTTTTTAAAAAGCCTAGAAGAGAAGATCTAATTTTAATTAATAAATTCCAATATGAAATGGGGCCAGATAAAATTTCATTAAATACTTTGCTTAATTCTATAACTCCTAGATTTTTCTAGGATTTATTTGAGCTGAGAAAGTATTTTTAATAAATGGAATTGCATTTAATGAATAATTTAAATTGAAAAAGGTTTTTAAAATCCTCTTTTGGCTTTGGGCCGAAAGTCGGCCAATCCATCTCTCTCTCCCTCGGCCCAGTCCTCCCGCAGCAGCCGCTCGCGCGCGCGTCCGCCCGCTGACAGGTGGGGCCCACCTGTCGGATCCGTCGTCTTCGTCGCGCCGTCGCCCGGACGAACCCTAGCCGAGCCGCGCCGCCGTCTCCTTCCAAATCCGGCTGCCCCTTTCCGTTTCCGATGAAATCAATAGAGGGGAAATGATCTTCGGGATCTCCACTATCTTTTCTCTTTTGGAATCGTTGGCTAAAATCATTTGGAAATCCGTGGATTCGAGTTTGATTCGGATCGATCTCTCTCCTCCGAACCCTAGACTTTCCTTCGCGTCGCCGGTCGCCATGGGCCTTCGCCGCCGCCTCTTAACCCTTATAAAAGTACCCCCGGTGTCTCCGCTACCCGCCGCCACCCTCGCCTTCGCCTCTCGTCGCCGGTAGAGCTCTAGCACCGTGTAGCCTAGCGCCGCCGTCGTCGCCGTCGCTCCAGCCGTGCGCCGCCGTCGCTCCGGTCGTCGTCGTCGCTCGGGAAGGCCGCCGTCATGATCACCAAGCCATAGCCAACCTCGACTGCCCCTCCGCCATCGCTGTCGACCGCCGGAACTCCGTCGCCGTCGTCAAGCCGAAGGTCGCCGCCGCTTCTTCCTCGACACCGTCGCCGTCCGTTGATCTTCTGCCGTTGCTTTGGTCACCGGTGAGTTCGCCGCGTCGCCCGCATCGTGTTGGTGTCCTCCGTTCGCGTCGTCGCGCCGTCGTTCGCCGGCGAGCATGCACGCCCGAGCCGCCGCCGGTGGTGACGTCACCGCTGACGTCATCGTCGTCGTCCCCCGTGGCCCGGTCGTGGACCGATCGATCTCGGCCGTTCGTTTCCGTGAGCCGCCGCCGTGCACCCGGTTCACAGCGAACTCTAGCCGCTGACACAATAATTCCCTTTTCCTTTTCAAAAATAATTCATTATTGCGTCATAATTCAATTAAAATCCATATAAGTGTTTTAATCCGATTTAATCTTTGAAAATTCATAACTAATTCATCTTAGCTCGGATTTAGTTGGTTCAAGTCTCTAAATTTTTCTAAAATTGAGATCTACATGTTAAAAATATCTACATGTACTGTTCATGCTTGTTTGTGTGTTGTTTTGGTGATTTTGCTCCTTTCTGTTTAGATTCCGACGTTTCCGGAGAGTCTGTTTTTGCAGGAGAAGAATTTGAAGAGTTCCAAGGCCAGCAAGGCAAGTCACACAGATCCCAAACAACCCTTTGAGCATGTTGATCCCGTTTAAAGCTATTGTTTCTATTCAACTATTGCATTTATTTTCGAATGTCATTGGGTGGAATTAACCTATTGTTTGTTATAGCCCTTTTGTTCTTGATTACTTTATTCCTTGATACCTTGGGTTATTATAACTTGACTAGTTGGGCTATATACATTGGTTCAGCTAGATATTAGATATGATTGCTTAGCCATGCTTAGAAACATTAGCACACTATTGGGATAACTTATGACTCACTATTATTTAATGATGGTTTAATGATAGTTCACGATGGTCAATCGTGATTGGTTAATTAATTAAATTGCCAACTAAAACTTGATAATGGTGGGTTGTGAGCACATGGTTTTGATGGTCGTGCTCATGACAATTAAGGACCGGTTCACGAGTTTCGGTTGTGAAACATTAACCGTGCCAACCACAAGCCAGCGTGGGCAATGGCTTTACCTTTTATATAGCATAGTTCATTGCGGAGCACCAGACTGAGAAGTGGCGGAGATAAGCCCACGGGGGTCGCTGGGGAGTCCATGCCTTGTTTATAAGGCGGTGATTATGATCCAGGAACGGTCGCTGGTGGATTGTGTTGTGCGAGGGGTACTGTCACAGCTCCTTTCCGAGGTACCGCGGTGGTATTGAGGCACATGGTGACATGTTGTGGGGCTGTGTCTTGTGGGTACAGTGGTACACCTCTGATCAGAGTAAAACTATTCGAATAGCCGTGCCCGCGGTTGTGGGCGGGTGTAACAATGTCTTTCGTGATTAGTCTCACACTTCTCATCATAATAAAAGATGCTATAACTGGTAATAATTTGATTAGCTCCTGGTTTGGAATGGTATATTCCTGGTTTGGAGATAGAACTGTGCAGCCGGGATGGTTGTTCAGAATGGTTGGGCCTATGCAACAGGGTATGTTGTATAGCGTTGGATTAATATTGTTTAATTATTACTTAACTGTTTTATTAAATTCTGAAATGTTTATTAAATGCCGTTTATGCAAATGAAACCCTACTATGCCATCCTTTGTTATCTTGTGCACTTGCATATTTGCTACGTGGCTTGCTGAGTATGTCATATACTCACCTTGCAATCATTCATCAGAGGAGGAGTTCTACAGTGATGCTGATGGTGTGGAGGATTAGGTGTAGCCCTGGTCAAGCTGCCTGTGGAGTGGAGTCGTCTGCGCCGTTTATCTAATTTTTCCGCTGCTTAGATCTTTATTGATTGAGAGGAACTATCTACCTCTGTAATGACATTTTATTCGCTTATTAATTAGGGTAATAATTGTACTCTATTATCAATTTGTTATTGTGTGCCTCGGCTGATTCCTAGACGAGGGTTCACACACATGTAAGCGTTTGGAATTTTGGATAGAAATTCCAGGCGTGACAGTTGCTAAGGAGAACACTGATTGTGCATGGTTTTTTGGGCAACTTGCATACTTGTTGAATGTCCTTGGGATGTCATGTAAAAAGATTCGCATGCTTCACATGGATGGCGAGAATTCCTTGGGAAGGTCACTTCTTTTTGTGTGAAGCACAAAGATAAAGTTGTTGACATGGATGGGAAGTATAAGCCTATACAAAGATGCCATTAATTGCCATCGGTTTCATGCCGATATGTTTTTGGGTGTCATTGATAGACAACTTCAAGAGTTGATTAAGAGGTTTGATGAGGTAAACACAGAACTCCTTAGATGTATGACATCATTCAATCCATCCAAAGGATTTTCAGCTTTTAATGTTGAGAGCTTAGTTAAGCTTGCTGAGTTTTATCCTCATGATTTTGATTTCGAAGAAATGAACCAGCTTCCTTTTCAACTCAATCGCTATATTAGTGATGTGAGCAAAGATGAGAAATTCACTAATTTGAAAGGTCTAGCAGAACTATCCATGATTTTTGTCAAAACAGAGAGTGTTCGTCGGTATGAACTTGTTTATAGAGTTCTTAAATTGGTTCTAGTTTTCCCTGTTGCAATTGCTGGTGCTGAGAGGGTCTTTTCTTCAATGAACTACATCAAAAACAAGTTGAGAACCAAGATGGGACAAAAATACTTGAATGATTGTTTGGTTACATTCATTGAAAGGGAATTCTTTTTGCAAGCTAAGGACAAGGACATCATTGATTATTTTCAAAATATCAGGTGTCGAAAAGTTAATCTCTAAATTGTAAGATTTCTTCCTAATTTATCATTTTCTATCATTTTTGTATTCCATATGTTGGCACTTTGATATGTTTATCAATTAGTATTTCTATATGTTAAACAATTTCACGTGATGATCAATTATATCAATGTGTGCACTTATGCTCAATTTTATGTTATATACGCTATATATTATATAATTATTAGTGTGTGATACTATATAAGCCAATTATTAGGTTTTCAGGTGTATGAACAAATTTTTTTCCTCTCCCCATTTCGAATACACAAGTTCAAAATCCTTGGCCCGCCACTGGGCGGAACCCCAAGAAGAATAAGTTTCTTAACTTTTTTATTAAGGAAAAAGTACGAATTACCCCCCCCCCCCCCCGAACTATAATGGTCGAACGAATTACCCCCTGTCCATAAAACCAGAAATTTTATACCTCGAACTTTTTAATCCAGATGAATAACCCCCCTACCACAATCTAGAGCAGTATTCATCTTACATGGCATACACGAGGCAGTCTAGTCAGCAAAAAATAATTAAAAATCAAGGGGGCCACTTGTTAGATCTGTCCCTCTCACCTCTCTCTACCTCTTTCCCTATCCTTTCTCTCTTCTCCCGAGCCTTTGTGAAAAACGTGGCGGCGGCGGCGATGTCGACGCTGCGGAGGTGAACGCCGGTGAGGTGGAGTGGTGCCATGGTCCCTAGCCATGCTCACCATCGAGAAGAGAGGAGACGACAAGCGTCAGAGAGGCGGATGGTGGCCGGAGGCGGCAGCCATGGCGAAGAGGCAGGCAATGGCCGGAGGTGGGGACCACCTCGTCTTCCCCTCATATCTCCCTCCCCTCCCACCATCCAATGGTGGATCCCGGCAACACCGTCGTGTGTCCGCGCCAACCGAACGCCCGCCCACTGTCCATCACCGGCCCACTCGCCACCGCCTGTCCATGCGTCGCCGCCCACCGCCCGCCGCTCGCCGCCCGCTGCCGCCAACCTCCCATCCCCGCGCCGCCGCCCACCACCTGTCCCTGCGCCCCCGCACACCACCCGTCCTTGCCGATCGTTTGCCCTCCCACCACCTGTTCACCTCTAGATCTCCTTGCCCCCGTCGTAATCGATGGTCGTCGTCGTTGTTGTCAGGCGGATGCCAATCGAAGGTCGTCGTCGTTGCTCGAGGCCGCCAACACGAGGCATGGGAGGTGGTCACCGCCGTGGCTAATCTCCGATACCACTTCACACTAAGATATTGAAACAAGCAAAATATATCAAACATAAAGCCTAACATATTCTAACTTAACAAGATCATAATACAAAGGGCAGATTTAGCATAACAATCAAGCATATAAAGTGTTAAATAGTTAAATCAGGTAAGATTGGCTGAAACTCCGACATTATCTATATTGATAAACATAAAACAAGCTAGATATTACGATTATAAATAGTACTTAATAGATCAAACTCAACCGATGTAGCATTAAGCATAGAAATAAGTATAACATCTAGGCAAGATGATGAAAACCTCTAAGAGATGGTAGATACATGATATAACCTAGATTAATAACGAAACATAACTCTATTGGCTACTTTCTAATAGCAAGAATCAACCGATGACGAATTATATAGCGCAACTAACAGAGATTATGAAGCGTATATGATAACTCGACGAGTTACGTAAACAAGATTAGAGTATCATAATGATGGAAGCACTAATCACCAGAACGATAGCAGTCATGACAAGTTTACCTCTAGTTGAAGATCGAAACCGATGCAGCTCAAGTTGAAAGCAAGAACTCATCGAAATAGAATGAAAGTAAAAGGGTGGCGATGCGCTGAAAGTGTTGTTGAACTGTGTGTTATTGATTACATGGGTTTGGGCTATATTTATACCCGAGATACATAATATGTCCTTGTCGGACACGACTCTTATCTCTAACAAACTCTAATATACCATAAGTCTTAGGAAATTACACGAAATATCCTAATTAATAGATACAATTGCCTTCCTGAGAACTTTATATCCATCGTGGAAATTCTTGTGAAGCACGTTTGATCGATTCTAGAAACAGCTTTGGCTCCATCTCCATCGGAATCGGCTGTACTGGCTCTATCGGCTGCATCAACCATCCCCCTGCAAACAGGAAACAAGGATTATACTGGTTCAGGCCCCTTGATAGGTAATATCCCTAATCCAATTGATATGGGATTATATAGTGGAAACCACATATTACAAAGGGAATAGCAAAACTCGATGATACTGACAAGACCGAAGTCGAGTTGGTTCGACTAGATCACCCGGCGACTTGGCTCCTGTAGGCTCCGACTTCGTAGGCTGTGGTGGTTGTGTTGGCGGAGTCATTTGATGCTTTAGGTCCTCCTGGGGGGTCCCTTTTATACCGCAGGTCAGTTGGTCTCCAAGTAGAACTCGGAGACATCGGACCGTACACGATACAGTGACGACCCAGTTCTATCCGAGTAGGACTCCTTCCATCTGTGGACTCCGTGGTGAATTTCCTTAACGCGTACAGAAAACGTCCGTTTACGCGCAGGTATGCCATATCAGTACACAACGTATATCCAAAGGTAGAGGGTATACCTTATCCGTAACCCTGAAAGTAGCCCCCGACTTCTGCTTAAATGAACTCATGTAACCGATTGCGACTTCTGATGTCGGGGTCGTTGTCGTTCTCGACTGGTCGATCTCGGTGTCAGAACCGTAGAGAGAAGGAGTAATCGACAACACCATGTGAAGTTCAACGGTCATGAGTGAATTTAAATTGAAGTCTGAAAACTGCTGCGCGTAATGGACCCAGAAATTTCCGGCGGCCATCTCTCTCCTTTCCTTGGAATTCGCACCATCGGTAGTGCGTTTATTTAAGGGAGTTTTGGGGATCCATT
Source organism: Oryza glaberrima (assembly GCF_000147395.1). Lineage (NCBI taxonomy): Eukaryota > Viridiplantae > Streptophyta > Magnoliopsida > Poales > Poaceae > Oryza > Oryza glaberrima. The sequence continues at coordinate 21,620,340 of NC_068331.1, read as the reverse complement.
TTCAAGTCCGCTTGATGCGAAAAACTTTCCAGCCTCCAAGCGCTCCTCGTCTTTTCTACTCCCGCAAAAAACCCTAGCTTGCTCATCTTGGTCCCTTCCCCGGCGATCTCCAACGGCAATGGATCTCGACAAGTTCTTTTCCACCAGCGCGTCCCTGAAGAAGCTGCAGGAGGACGGCGCTCTCCCTGGTCGCGGGACCATGGAGAGAGAACCAGGAGGTATTGAACCTGAACCTGTCCTGGGCCATATGGTTGCAGTTGAGGACTATATTCTTTGCGGTTTTCTTCCTCCGCCTTCCGAGTTTCTTCTTCTTATCTTGAATTTCTTCGGTCTTTCTTTGCTCTACCTGAACCCCAATTCCATCGCCTTCCTCAGTATTTTCTCCTATCTTTGTGAGGAAGAGCCTACATTGGGATAGAGCCCTTTCTTGATCTCTTCCGCTTCTACTGTGAGTTGCGCTGGATGGAACCTAAAAAGGTGTCCGGATGTGTCGGTTTCCGGCTTCGGGATGGCCTAAAGTCGCGATACGTCCCCTTCTAGTGCCCCTTTTCTCGTAGCAAATGGCGGACGAGGTGGTTTTATCTTCAGATAGAAAATTCGGATCCAGTCTTTGTTGTTCCTGAGGAGCAACCAGACAAGATTTCCGAATGGACCACCAAACCCACCCTAACCCCCTCCCTTCAGTCTTTCATCGATGTCATCGATGACCTCCGAGTACGAGGGTTATCGGGGTACGAAGTCGTTGTCGACTTCATTGGTAGGCGGATTCAGCCGCTCCAGGCCCGAGCCCACCCAGCCTTTGACTATTCTGGGCCAGAGGACGCGACCCGAGTTTCTCCTCGGGGTATTTTTCTCGTATTTCAGATTGCATTCTTTATTCACATGTTCCTCCTGACTTATCGAGTTCTACTCCTTGATCTTACAGGTTTAAACAGCGAAACCGTGGAGCGCCGTGTCGGTCAGGTGATGATCATTCGCCCTACGACGGCGAGCAACGTCCCAGTCCCTCTTTGCGAGAAGGGGAAGGCCGATCGCGAGGCTGCGATCAACGTGAGTGTATTTGAGAACTCCTTTACTTCTGCTTTTCTGGATCGCACTGTGACTTCATGTATGCAGGCTCTTCCTCTGACTGACGTCATCGGGCCGCTCCGGACCACTAGGCGGCGGCCTCGTTAAAGGAGGGCGTTGTCAAGGAGGCATCCGACGTTGCTGCTGCTACTGCCACGACGAGTGGCAGCAACATTCCGAAGAGGGGGAGGAAATTCTCCTCCGTGCTGGGGAATCATCGGAAGGCGCCCACCCCATCGGTAAGCCCCTTTGGTCCTTTATCGCGTAGTCCGAAGATCTTGTCCTCACACCATACTTATTTTACCTAGGCCTCGGACGCGTCTCCCCCGCCTTAGTGACGGCAAAGGCTGGTGACGCTTGGCGAGAAGTAGATGAGTTTGAGGTTTTTTCATTCAGAAAGCTTTGGTAGTCTGACTTCATCGGAGTCACGGAAATCCTTCACAGGGCGTTGCGGGCGAAGGCGGCGCAAGACGGGTTTAGAGGAACCTCCAGTGTGTCTCCCGCAGCGGCTTTGACGGATGTCGTGGTCGTGCCGAGGGACCGTGAGGCGACGCCCAGCGACCCCGCCGGTGGCCTTGTGCCTGCTCGGGTCCTGCCCGCTGATGTCCTCACCTGGGGGAGCTCCAAGCTGAAATGGACGCATCCTCCAGGCCGGTGCTCGAGGCATAGGACGCGAGATCGAGAGGCCAGGGCGGCGGCGGCGGCGTTGGCGAATGAACAGGCCGACAAGCTAGCACGTGACCTGGCGGAGGTCCGGGAACGAGAGGCAGTGGCAGGGGCTCGAGCACCGCATGTCGGAGCTCGAGAACAACTTGTCGGAGATCCGTGGCTCGCTGCGGGTCACCTACACTGACCTGCACCAGCTCGCCGAGGAGTGCGGCGTCACGACCACCATCCCAGCGAACCCTGATGAGTTCTCGCTGACGTCCTCACTCGCGGAACTGGCCACGGCGATGGAGGGGATCCCCTCCAAGCATGCGGCTAGGATCGGGGAGGAGATGTCCAACGGGATTTACACTGGGGCGTGCCACGTCCTCGCGTGCGTAAGGTTGGCGCACCCTGAACTCGATCTCCAAAGGATCTTGGATCAGGGGGCCGCTAATGACGCGCGTAAGGGCATGATGGAAGAAGTCGGTGACTTGGGGGAGTCTGTCCTCCCCTTTTTTGAAGAGCATGATTTCAGTTCCCCTGTACTCCTTAATCAATCGTGCTTGTAAAACTTTTCTTGGTTCAAACTGCCTTTGTGTGTGTAGTCATAACCTTCGTTTTCTTTAGCATATTGATCCCAAGTACTTTGTTGTCGTTGTAGAGATGTCGATGTCGAGGATGTCCAGCAGCGCGGGCAGCCTGAGTCGCTGGTAGTCGGTCCGGCACTTGCGCTCGAGCCGTATGTGCCGCGGGACGATGTAGATCAAAACTTGTCCGTAGAGGCGGGCATGGCGACGACTTCCTTAGGTTGGTACTTTGCTCCTCATCTCTTTTGCTCTTTTTCGTTCGGATCGACTTAATTTGCCGTGTCCTCGGAAGAGGGGAACGACTTGACTTAGTCATTTCCATATGGAGCAGACCTCGTGAGTGCATTGGCCGACCGAGATCGCCAAATCCAATATTGGAGGACGAAGTTCGAGGTGGCCGAACTCGAGAGGACTATGGTGGAAGTCAAAAAGGATCGAGCCGTGGAAACGCTCCAAGGTCGCGAGGTGTGGATCAACTCGTACCTCTGGAGCTATTGTACGGCCATGGCCGGAGTCTGCAGGGAACTCCGAGTACCTCGAGGGGATCCCGAGGAGTCGGCGGCCGGATACATCTCGTGGTTGAATGGGGCCTGCTCTCAGCTTGAAGGCATCGGCAAGCGTATCGACGAGGCCCTGAAGCAGGAGTGTCGTCGATCAAGCCGATATGCTGGAGGGCACGTGCTAGTTTGTATCCGAGATCACCGCCCGCAGCTGCACCTCAAGTTCCTCCACGAAGGGTTTTCACGTTCTCGGAGGATTCCTGCAGAGATAGATGATATGGCGAAGTCGATGGCGCTGCTTGCAGAGAAAGTCTTCCAGTCCATGGACTGGCGTTGGCCATCCTGGTAGTCTTTATATCCTGTGACAAATATCTCAGGGGGACATGTAATATACTTTGGAATATCTACGAATTGTAAGTACTTGTGGAATAGAAAAGAAATCTATCTAACTAAGTTTTCTTACTCTGGATGCACTGTGTATGAGTGTTTTCTCACTTCGCGACTTCGATCAGTCACTTGAGTCGTACACTCTCCCTAGCCCCTAGCCTTGTCATTGGAGATTTTTTCACGGATCATAAGGCTCTTCGAACTTTGACCTACCTTGGTTGAACAAACACTGATCCTAGCCCCCAGCCGTGAAGTTGGAAAACCCAATTTCCGATTACACGGCTTGGTTAATACGCACGGCGAGAACTCTTACACGACCAAATCTTACATGGTCTTTTGTCTCTTCATGATCCGACAAGGCCTTATCGGCTCTGGGCGTCCCCAGCCGAAGTTCCCTTAGGTTCCTCGGAGGCCTTGTCAGGACAGCGTAAAGGGACATGAGGATATGTTTCAAAGCTAGGAGTCATTATGGTAAGGGATCATCGGGAAGAAACACTTTGCTTGTGATCTTTACCTGAAAATGAACTTTATTGAAGCTGTAAGATGTCTTACAAGTATGGATACTATTGATTTATACATAGAATTTACGTAATTGATCAATGTTCCAAGAATTTGCTAAATCGCGACCATCGCCGTCTGCAATCTTGAATGCACCTGGCCGCAAAACTTACGTGATCGTGTACGGTCCTTCCCATTTGGGTGAGAGCTTGTTATGCCCTGCATGGCTTTGAACCCGTCGGAGGACGTAGTCACCGATCGAAAGTGTGCGTGCTCTGATGCGCTTCTCGTGGTATCGGCGAAGGGCCTGTTGGTAGCTGGCTGCTCTGACGGCAACTCTTTCTCGATGTTCTTCGAGTAGATTCACGTCGTCGTTTCGCTGCTCCTCCTGATCCTCGTCGGAGTACCTTTGTACTCGTGTACTCAAATGCCGTAGCTCAGTGGGGAGCATGGCTTCTAAGCCGTACACAAGGAAGAAAGGTGTCTCCTTATTGGACGTTGTCGGTGTGGTACGCACAGCCCATAGTATAGAGGGAAGTTCTTCGACCCACTTCTTGTCATGTGACATCAGTCTGTCATAGACATCGGTCTTCATTCCTTGTAGTATTATGACGTTTGCCCTCTCGACCTGTCCGTTGCTCTGAGGGTGAGAAATCGAGGCGAAGCAGATCTTGACTCCCAATCCAATACAGTAATCCTGGAACTCGGCATTGATGAACTAGGAGTCGTTGTCCGTTATGATGCGGTGAGGCAATCCATATCTGCAGAATATCCCTTTAATGAACTTGATGGCATTGTCGGCCTTGATTTCCCCCGTGGGTGTCGCTTCGATCCACTTGGTGAACTTGTCGATCGCCACAAATAGGAACCTGTAGCCGCCCTGTCCTCGACGGAATGGTCCGAGTATGTCGAGCCCCCAGCATGAGAACGGCCAAGTAAGAGGGATAGTCTGGAGCGCTTGCACTGGTAGCTTTGTGTGTTTACTGTGAAATTGACAGGCTTCGCACCGCTGTACCATGTCGTAAGCATCTTTGGGGGCAGTCGGCCAGAAAAACCGTTGTCGAAAAGCTTTTCCGACCAATGTGCGACCGGTGGCGTGTGTCCCACAGATCCCTTCATGTATGTCGAGGAGGAGATGTTTGCCATCGTCGGACGAGACACATTTGAGAAGTACCCCGTTTAGCGCCTTCTTGTATAGATCGTTGCCGATCATATAGTAGATTTTGGCTTGACGGGTTATTTTCTCGGCTTCTGTATCGTCTCCGGGCAACTCGTCGCTACTTATGAATTTAATGAGTGGGATCCGCTAGTCGTCTGTGGTCTCGATGTCGACTACGTCGCTTCTGCCTCTGTAGCCCCCGACCTGATATCAGGAGCGACTGTGTTATCTTCGTCATTTGCCTCTTTCACCGATGGCTTTGTTAGGACGTCCAGAAAGGTGCCAGGTTCTAGTGGCTCTCGTCTAAACGCGCGCCGTGTGCTAGATCATCCGGTTCAATGTTGTCCTAGCGGTATACGTGTCAGACCTCGATTCCATCAAACCTTTTTTCTAGCTTCCGGACTTCTGCGAGGTACTTGGATAACTCGGGGCTAGAGCACTTGTCGTCTTTGTGCACCTGGTTTGTGACTAGTTCGGAATCCCCTTTCACGATCAGTCGCTTGACTCCAAGTGTGGCTGCTGCTCTTATCCTAACAAGTAGTCCTTCGTATTCGGCTGTGTTGTTGGTCTCCCTGAAGTTGAGGTGAATTGCATGCTTGAACTGATCTCCCGAAGGTGATGTCAAGATGAACCCTGCCCCTGCTCCTTGGCTGTTGAGTGCGCCGTCGAACGCCATTGTCCATGTTTCGCTGTCGGTTTGACTGTCCGACCTGTTTTCGGGCATAGTCCAGTCTGCTATGAAATCGGCGAGGACTTGGGACTTGATGGATATTCGTGGCACAAAGTGGACATCAAACTTGCTTAGCTCGACTACCCATTTCGCAATGCGGCCGACAACGTCCATGTTTCTCATGAATTCACCAAGTAGGAAGGAGGAAACAACTATGACTCTGTGGGCTTGAAAGTAGTGGCGTAGCTTTCTTGATGTCATGATTACTGCATAGAGCATCTTTTGGATCTGTAGGTATCTTGTCTTTGCATCGTGGAGAGCTTCGCTGACGTAATAAACTGGTCTTTGCACCTTCTCTCTCTCGACAACAATGACGATACTCACAGAATATGGCGTGGCGGCGATATAGAGGAATAATTCTTCATTAGGTTGGGGAGCAACAAGTTTAGGGGATTTGACAAGTAGCACTTGAGTGCGATGAACGCCTCTTCGGCTTCCTATGTCCATACAAATTTGTCTTGTTTCTTTAACAGAGCGAAGAAAGGTTGTCCTCGTTCTCCCATCCTAGCGACGAACCTGCTCAGTGCCGCCATGCATCCAGTTAGCTTCTGGACTTCCTTGAGTCTTGTGGGCGACTTCATGTTCTCGATTGCCTTGATCTTCTCGGCATTTGCTTCGATCCCTCTTCTAGAGACGAGGAACCCGAGAAGCTTGCACGATGGTACTCCGAACTTTCACTTCTCTGGATTGAGCATGAGGCAATATTGTCGGAGATTGTCGAACGTTTCCCAGAGATCGTCAATCAATGAGTCGCTTGTCTTGGTCTTGACAACAATGTCATCGACGTAGGCCTCGACATTGTTCCCAAGCTGATCGTTAAGTGCCCCTTGTACCGGGCGTTGGAAAGTGTTTCCTGCGGTTATTAGTCCAAACGGTATCTTAACGTAGCAAAATACACCGAACGGCGTGATGAATGTTGTTTTCTCCTTGTCCTCTTTCGCCATGCTGATTTGGTGGTAGCCGGAGTAGGCGTCAAGAAAGCTTAACAACTCACAACAAGCTGTTAAGGTCAGTGAAGTCGACACACATCCTCTACTTCCCGTTGGCCTTCCGAACCATGACTGGATTGGCTAGCCACTCTGGATGGAGCACCTCTCTGATGAAGCCAGCTTTGAGAAGCTTATCGATCTCTTCTCGTATGGCCTGTTTTCGATCTGGTGCAAATCTCCGCAGTTTTTGTTTTACTGGCTTGGCATCGGGTCGCACCATAAGTTTGTACTCAATCACCTCCCTGGGGACCCCCGGCATGTCAGACGGCTGCCAATCGAACACGTCTGCATTGTCGCGGAGGAAGGTGATGAGCGCGAGTTCCTATTTCTCACCAAGCGATGCCTCGATCTTGACGGTCTTGTCGGGGTTGGCACTGGAGAGCGGAACGATCTTGATTGCGCCATCTTGTTTCGGCGTCTTATTTGTTTTGCTCACTTTCTGGGGTGGCTCAGCTGTGGCGGGTGGGTTGGGCGTGTGCTCGACCATGTCGAGGCTCCGCTTGTCGCATTGCACCGCCAGCTTTGCGTTCCCCTGAATAGTGATTGTTCCCTTCGGCCCGGGCATCTTCAGCACTTGATACGCGTAGTGAGATGCGGCCATGAACTTCGCGAGTGCAGTTCTCCCGATGATAGCATTGTATGCTGTATTAAATTTAGCGACATCAAAGGTGATCTGCTCTGTTCGGAAGTTATTTGCTTGGCCGAAAGTCACAGGCAACATAATCTTGCCAAATGGCTTGGACGATGACTGAGTAATTCCATGGAAGGGTTGATCAGTGGGCGTCAACTCGCTTCGTGGGATCCCCATCGCGTCCTCAGTGCTGGCGAAGAGTAGGTTGATGGAGTTGCCACCATCGACGAGAACCCGTGCGACCTTTATGTTCCGAATAGTGGGCTCGACCACGATCGGATGTCGTGCTGGGGTGACAGCAGTCTTGGGGTGGTCTTCCTCTGAGAATTCGATCTTCTGCTCAGACCACTTCATCTCGGGCGTAGCCCCCTGCCATGTTGAACAAACTTCATGCTCCACTTTCTTGTACTCTCGCTTCGAAGAGTACGCCGTGGAACCTCCGAATATGTGCGAGACATGGAGATCGGAATCTAGGTATGCTGAGTCCGAGTCCTGAGTAGCTGCTTCCACGGCCTTCTCGACTACACGTACTCGCTTGCCCTTCTCCAATGCCAGTTGCTTTGCGAGCGACTTTTTGAAGACGAAGCAATCATCCAGAGAGTGTCTGTCCGACTTGTGTATAGGGAACCATATTTTCTTCGTGTCATTGCCTTGTGGATCTAGGTGCTTGGGAGGGTCCGTGTACTCTGCCGCGAGGACTTCCGTTTGAGCTTTCCTGTTCCCACTCTTGCAACTCTTCTTCTTGCTTGATTCGGGTACGTCCTTGGCTGGTTTCTTCTCTCCTCCCGTCTTTGGCTTGTCATTCTTGCGTCTCAGTGCGTCGTCCACGTGAGCGCATCGATCGACAATCTCGAATAGTTTTCGAGTAGTCGTGATCCGCCTTGTTGCCAACTCCTGGGTGGTATAGCGATCTCTGACACCAATCTTGAAAGCGCGGATCACAGAAGCGTCGGTGATTTCGGGGATCGTATTTCTGCACTCATTAAAGCACCGAACGTAGTCCCTCAATGTTTCGCCCGGATTATGTGTCAATGCATGTAGGTCGTCTTCGATCGTGTGGCGCTCGTAAGTTCCTTGGAAGTTAGCGACGAACTGATGCCACAGATCTGCCCATGAAGAAAACGACTATGGTGGGAGGTGAACTAGCCATGAACGTGCAGATCCTTTCAACGCCGCCGGCAAATAATTCACCAACACGTTGTCGTCTGCTCCGGCAACGTAGAGTACTGTGGAATAGACCTAAAGGACTTCTTCTGGGTCTGTGCTCCCATCGTACTTCTCTATTGCTCCCGGTCGGAATCTCTCAGGCTATTGGACATCACGTAGAGCACGGCTGAAAGCTCTACACCCGCCTCTAGGGGCGGTGGGTTGTCGGCGATCGTATGTCCTCCGTGGATGTCTGTCTGACGATGAGGATGATGAGGATGATGACGATGACGATGAGTCACTTCGCTCCGGTGTACGATTACGAGGATGACGTCCGGGTTCTCGGGAATCCTGTCGTCGCTCCCCGTTGTTGTCCCGGCGCCGATCTCCGTCGTCGCCATCGTTATGGCGGCGTCCTGGACCAGTATCGCCTGGCACCCGCTGTTCGCAATCATCGCGTTCATGGCGGCTGTGGCGGTTATCACGGTCTCTGTTCTCGCTCGGATGTCCTCCTCGCTCTTCGTTTTCTTGACGTCGTGAAGAGATGCGATGTCGGGAACGATTTTCATTATCTCGCGCGCGTCGTGCTTCTCGGCGGCCATTCAAATGGTCACGGAGATCGCTGGTGCCGCGAGGTGGAGGAGTGGCTTGTCGAGGTGATGTCCGCTGCTCAGGTGGTTCGCCATTGGCACCGCCAGCTGGCGGTTGTTCCGGCTGTCCTCCGGCAGCAGCCTCCTCGAACGCATTACTGAGATTAGCCACTGATTCCCGTAGTCGTTCTGTCCACCGTGCGAGGTCATCGTTCAGAACGGGATCATAAGGGGTTTCCCTCAGTATTGCGTTGATGGCTCCGATGTGCTTTGCCGGTGTAACTACTTGATTCTCCGCTTCCGCGTCAGCGCGCGCAGACGTGCCAGTCTCATCGATAGCGAACACATCACGTGGTGTACTCGCCGATGATGAGGCCTGGTCTTCGAGCAAGTGTAGAACCGATGGTTCGTGGGGATCGATGTCGATTACCCCAACGAATCGGTCTGAGATAACCATCACTCCTCGTTCCGTGTCCGTATCTTTAAGATTGATTTATGACTGCTGGACTTTAGGAGGCCACGTCCTCATGGCACTGAGAAGAACCTTGTAGCTCGAAAGGTTGTGATTCTTTGTCTTGTGAATAGGACAATAGACATTATGGGTTGGAGAAGTACGTTGAATTCCACACTCTTTGTAGGCACGGATCTCAGCTTGTACATCGAGAAAAACCCAACAAGCTTGCAAGGTGTGTTTCCTGGTTTTGTAGATAGGACACCAGGACCTTGTTGCCTCGGAAGTTGTCCTCGTTGGCTCGTGATTCTCGTCAGAGGGACAAGATTTGGCCGTACTAGGATCCTTCTCGGGCTCCGATGTCGTCGATGTTCCGTTCTCCACTTCTGCGGGAGGATCCTTCGACATGGAGTCGCCCAGGGTTGTAACCACGGCATTCTCGCTTCCGGTCATTGATGGACCAGTTGAGATCGACAACGTGGTGTAAACCGGGAAGACGATTTCGCCGACTTGAGTCCATACCAGCATTGTTCAAGTAAAAACTCCTTGGTTGGTGCCGAGGTTGACGCTGTCATCGACGAAGCTTGATGACATTGTAGTAGAACCTTGAGCACCAAGTCCCCCTACCTGGCGCGCCACTATCGACGGGGGATACCCGTAGACCGGATATAGAGGGTATTAGGGTACGCTGGTACGAGGATCTACGTAGTACGACATCAAGCAAACAGGAAACAAGGATTATACTGATTCAGGCCCCTTGATAGGCAATAGCCCTAATCTAGTTGATATGGGATTATATAGTGGAAACCATAGATTACAAATGGAATAGCAGAACTCGATGATACCGACGAGACTGCAGTCGAGTTGGTTCGACTAGATCACCCGGCGACTTGGTTCCTGTAGGCTCCGACTTCACAGAATGTGGTGGTTGTGTTGGCGGTGAGATTCGATGTTTTAGGTCCTCCCGGGGGGTCCCTTTTATACCGCAGGTCAGTTGGTCTCCAAGTAGAACTCGGAGACATCGGACCCTACACGATACAGTGACGACCCAGTTATATCCGAGTAGGACTCCTTCCATCTGTGGACTCTATGGTGAATTTCCTTAACGTGTACAGAAAAACGTCCATATACGCGCAGGTATGCCATATCAGTACTGTACACGACGTATATCCAAGGGTAGAGGGTATACCTTATCCGTAACCCTGATACTGGGGGCGCCTAACGTGCGGGTCAACGAATTGAATCCGATTTTCGTCATTCAACCAGAAAACCAGATACAATTCGTCCCTCAACTATCAAAATCAATGCAAATGAGGTCCCTCAGCGGTTTTGACGGTGGTTTTAGCTGACGTGACGCCTACGTGGTAAATTTGACTTAGTCTTCATCTGATGTGGCATTGACGTGGCGCATACGTGGCAATTTGATCTGGAAAAATAATAAACTTTGTGGGACCCACATGTCAGTCTCACACATAAATTAATAAAATGGTGGGACCCACGTGAGCCCTACATGTCATTCTCAGCATCTCCCTCTCTTCAACTAGAGCCCCTCTTCTTCCTCCTCTCTCTCCCTTCTCCCATCCCCGAGGCAGCGGGTGTCGGGCGGTGGTCGAGCGAGGGACAGCAGCTCGCGACAGCCGGGAGAGGAGGGAGGCGGCGAGGAGAGGCGGCGCGTGGCAGCCGGGCGAGGAGGGAGGTGACGCTCGGTGGCCCGGCGAGGAGGCAGGCGGCGTGCGGCGGTCGGGCGAGCACGAGCAGCTCCGACCTAGATGTGACAATCGAGGACGTCGGCGGCAACGGTCGGGCGAGGAGGGAGGCGGTGCGTGGCGGCCGGGCGAGGAGGGAGGTGACGCGCGGCGACCGAGCGAGGAGGGGCGGCGCCATTCAGCTGGGCATCGCGGGCGGAGCGGGCAATGGAGTGTAGCTGTCGCGCTCACCGGTGACCTCCTCCTCTGCCTCTTCCTCCTCTGGCAACCTCCGCCGCC